>NC_052507.1:62527346-62866011 GCF_014356525.2 Nilaparvata lugens
CTTACGGGATAGGAAAATTAGACGCATCATCACGTCTGAACAACTGGACTGGTTAACTTGAAATTTTGCATATAGATTCTTGATTAACCGAGGATGGTTATAGGCCTATTCTCAATTTTTCAAGATTTCATTACATCAAGTTTTCAGTTTGTCTGGTTTTTAAAGAGACCCCAGTGGAGCACGGGTTTCCTGCTAGTTTATAATATTTCTACATCATTGAAATACGATCTGGCAAAGTTCTGGAGCTGGAAAAGGATAGGGCTATCTGTTTTGTCGAATGATAGACAAGGATAACAACACCAATGTTAATCAAATACTGCCATTATAACGTGGACCTCACTATAAGATCTTGGGGATATCTTGGATCTTCCAGTTTACTAAAAATCGATCATCTACAATGCGGTCCACGTTATAATGGCAGTGGTGAAAGATAGGAGAACAACGTTGCCGATCCTCTGTCTTGTCAATGCCTTCTATAGACGGTAGCTGATACAGGTTTATTGATGTAATATTAACTCTGTTCATTCTAGTTTAAATAATCAATTATATATTATAAAGCAAGAAATTATATTTTTCCTACAGTTACTTTGAAAAGTGACGATTCCTGCACTGATTACAGAACGCAAAGAATCACTTTTCCGCACTAGTGTGCAAAGTATTACTTTGCGTACTCCAGATTTGCAACATGGCAACACAATAAATATTCTCTGTTGTCTATGTTATTTTTGGAAAAAATTCCGTTTACTTTGAGCATTTTTCGATAATTTGAGTCATAAGTCTAAATTTCTGAATCCTGTTTTTAGTACTTTTTAGCTGGATGAAACGAACTTAGGTACGATTATTAATTTTCAATTGGATTATCAAGTTTAAAATAAATTGAAGTTGTTTTTAATATCAAAATTATACAGACAAACATTTGATGGATTTCAGCCATCATTTAACCCATAATCAACCACTTTTCATATTCAATGGTAACTGTAGGAAAAATTTAATGTGAAATACGTGCACAAAGTTCCTCTGCTGCACTCAAGAAACCATTCCGCCCTCGCCTACGGCTCGTGCGTAAACGTTTCTTTCGGTGCAGCAAACTGTCACTTTACGCACTAGTTGCACAAATAAATATTTCATTGATTTCATAATGAATTTTCATAATCAAGATTAAATATTTTGTTAATTAGTTATATTGTTAAAAAGACGATCTGGCAACAGAGCAAAGCGAGAAAGAGATAGCGCTATTCGTTTTGTTGAATGATAGACAAGGATAGCAATACCATTGCTAATCAAACACTGCCATTATAACGTGGACCTCACTATAGCAAAATGATGCCACAAAGAATACAGTCGGATCAGAATCCCACGATATCCGAATAAAACTGAAATAAATCAATGATCAACGATTGAGTTGTAGTCTGTTGTTTTATCAGATGATTGATTGATCGCTATCAAAGATCTATGACCCACTTTCGATCGCGAGAAATCTTACAGAATTTGTAGTGAGATTCAAGCTTTAAAGTCAGCACCTGATCAACATTGGTTTGTTATCCTTGTCTGTCATTGGACACAGCAGATAGCTCTATCGTTTTCTAGCTCCAAATCGTTTTTATGCTAACTGGAGAAATATAATGTACTATAGTGAAGTTGACGTTATAATGGCACTGTATGATAACCATTGATATTGCTGATATTGCAAAAGATATTGCTTGTCTATTATTCAACAAAGCGGAGAGCGCTATCTTTAAAGTCAGCACCTGATCAACATTGGTTTGTTATCCTTGTCTGTCATTGGACACAGCAGATAGCTCTATCGTTTTCTAGCTCCAAATCGTTTGTATGCTAACTGGAGAAACATAATGTACTATAGTGGAGTCGACGTTATGATGGCAGTGTTTGATTAGCAATGGTATTGCTATCCTTGTTTATCATTCAACAAAGCGGATAGCACTATCTCTTTCTCACTTTGCTCTGTTGCCAGATCGACTTTTAACAATGTAGAATTAATAATCAATTAACAAAATATCTCATATAATTTTATGAAAATTCATTCTGAAATTATTGAAGAATATGATTTCTTGCTTAATAAAATATAATTGATTATTTTAAACGAGAATGAACAGTTAATATTACATCAATAAACTGTATCAGCTACCGTCTATAGAAGACATTGACAAGACAGAGGCAAAGGCAACGTTGATCCGCTACCATTATAACGTGGACCTCACTATAGGAGAATATTTCATCACAATCATGAACATTTGTTTAAAAATCAAGAGAAGATACGTTTTTATGGTATATAAAATACATTAGAGATAGAATCGAATTGATTGTATGCTATGGTGAAATGTACAACAAGAATATTTGACCTCAATTACTAAAATTTATTGAAGGTACAAATAAATATTTGTATCTCTAGGCCCAGTAGTGATTCAAGTTCATGTTATCCCGGCAAATGTGATGTAGAATTGAATAGATTCTAGAATTGAATATATATTCTAGAATTGTATAGATTCTATAATTGAATAGATTCTATAATTGTATAGATTCTATAATTGAATAGATTCTAGAATTGATGTGAAATTGAATTGAATTAAATAGATTCTTCTACTAAATTGATTACTGAGTGCCGTTTGCACGGAAGCCGGTTGAATTTTAACCGTGATTAATTTCACGAGAACCAATCACAGAAGGTCTTCTTGATAAGACTGCTTCTCTGATTGCTTGTCGTGGGATTAATCACGGTTAAAATTTAACCGGCTTCTGTGCAATCGGCACCTAGGATAGTAAAGGAGTGAATCATGGAAATACATATTCTCTCAGTGAATAAAATGTAAGGGATGGAATTGATTATTATTAACAAGGGACTACATTAAATATTATATCAGATATTTTTTTCCTTGTGTAGTTGAGAATTTGATATTGTGGTATTTATTTATATTGAATGAAAAAGACTAAGAAATTGTAAAAAAACACAGATTTATTGATACTTAGAAAGAACGGTTTCGGTTATTACACCATTGTCAATCTCTGATAAACTGATTTACAAGAGATTGACAATGGTCGTACTAAGACTATTTCGTACTAAGAATATTTCGGTACACCGATCAAGTATCAATAAATCTGTGATTTTTTGACAATTCCTTAGTCTTTTTTATTCAATTATATCAGATATACTAAGATTACTTGAACCATAGTTTTCTAATATAGAAGGCGGTAGAAAAAGAAAATTGGCAACAATGCTGTCCTATCATTGTGACGTAGTATACTCACTCTAGTATCACAGCTCTTGGAAATCAATCCCATGGTGAGGTCCACGTTATAATGGCAGTGAAGAAAAATAATAAAACAATTTACCGATCCTCTGTCTTGTCAATGCCTTCTATAGACGGTATCTGATACAGGTTTATTGATGTAATATTAACTGTTCATTCTCGTTTAAAATAATCAATTATATTTTATTAAGTAAGAAATGCGTAACTGAAATATGTGTAACGTGCACATTGGGTAACACTAAATGGACTAGCAAATGATGGCGGTCAGAATAACTTATGTTCTCCTGACCGAAAACTACACAACATCTCAAAGAATTTGGAAATATGCAGTGTATATCTAGGCATTTGAGACTCATGAGCTATATATTTGTTGAGTGTCTGCCATACGCTTAATAATAAATAAGCAAGAAATTAAATTTTTCAATAATTTCATAATGAATTTTCATAATTAAGATGAAGTATTTTGTTGATTAATTATTAATTCTACATTGTTAAAATTCGATTTAGCAATTCTTCGTTTTCAAATATTTTATTCAATTAATTTAATTAATTTTTCACTCAATTTTGTAGTCTTACATCTGAGAGGTATGACAATATACTAATGTAAAATGAAGCTATACTAAATGGAGTATATTCCTATTTTTATTGATACAGTCATTTAACCCATCGCTCTTTTAACTAGTAATTTCTTTTCATAATCCTATTCATTATAGATTTCAAATTCTACAATTAAAACTTATAATATTCCTCTAATTTTATATTTAATGTGAATTGTATGTATTGTATTCATTAGATGATTTCTTGAGAAATCATTCATTGAATACAATATTTTAGTATGTTATTTATTCTAGCATTACTAAGTAGTTGTGACTTGTGTTGCAGGTTTTTTTTTTGTGTGTGTGTGTGTATTCTTGAATACTCATTCGAGGATCGTGCTGTAAATATGCCTTGCTGTCAAACGAGGGCTTATGAATTCGCCGACCGAGATGGCCGGTGATATCGGACATCTGACATTGCCGTGCGGGGCTGAAAGACGATCTTCGATCTGACGCCACTAGCCCGATGCCTGGAGGCCATCACCCTTCATCCTCACCCATCACCCTTTGGACACCGGACTCGAGGACGACAGATCTTAGATAAGTCCCCCACTACAATATCAGATGTGCCCCGTAAATTTGGTCTCTTAAAGACATGAATATTTGGTCTCTTAAAGACGTATTATGTTTGGTCTCTTAAAGACGTATTATATTTGGTCTCTTAAAGACGTATTATACTTGGTCTCTTAAAGACAGATTGATTATTCGATTATCCATGTAAAGATGTATTTTGTAATATTCTCTATTTTATTCTCATTATTATAAGAGCAGTCAGTCAACCGCATATCTATGTTTTTAATTCCAAGACCCTCAAACCACTAGAATTAGGATCACATTATTGATCAGATAAAAATCCGCAGATCTCAGGGTCTAGCACAATTTCAACAACTAAGCCTTCTCCGACAAAATCATTTGTCACCAGGAGATCGGCTTACAACAGAGCCAAGCGAGAAAGAGTTAGCGCTATCAGCTTTGTTGAATGATAGACAAGGATAGCAATACCATTGCTAATCAAACACTGCCATTATTACGTGGACCTCACTATAGTATCATAGCTGTTTGAAATCATTCCTAGATCGTGTACCCCCTAGATTATTTCTTCTACCTGCCAAAAATCAAGGACCATCATAGATCAAGAGTCAACCTGGAGCAATTCGTCAACCTCCTTCTGAGAAGAGGAGTTTCCTAACAGTGTCACATTCTGGGTAACCTTCCTTGTCCACAATGATAACTCGCTACGTGCGGTGTCACTTGGTCACAGAGGGTTCATTCCAGACTCTAGGAAGTGCATTGGTGGCTTTAATTAATAGACAAGGCGACTCGACACACTTGGAGGTCCATAGGCTCTCTTTGACCTTTGCTCTCGCCAGGTAAATATCAACAACCAGCCTCTTTTCCACACTCGAGACTTCTTCTTTCCTTTTTATTGTTCTTCTGCTTCCTCATTCTATTTCTTCATTATCTATCCATCTGCTCAAAGTTCTCTTAGAATCTGTTCTTCAAATCTCTTGGATTTTCTTATTCGTATTTATTTGTTCCTAGTTAAAATTTACTGTTCGCAATCTCCCTTTGATTGTATTCTTATTACAATTCAAACTCATTTTTTCTCCTTACTCTCTCACTCATTTCCAACTTTCTTACTCAATCTCTTCAACTACAAAAAACTAGTAGTTCTGTGAATGGAAATATCTTAACCCCGCCCAATAAAAGATATTATCATCTTCATTTCAATTTCATCATGACTGGATGGTATGAAAGTGACTAATCAAACAACTGATCAGATTTGGGATGGTGGGATAATTTACTAGTAGTTCTGTGAACAGTAGACCTCATGCAGTTTTCTCATCCACAAGTATCTGATGTCACCTGTTCTAGTTGATTCAGTTGAATCACAATTCACAGTTGAATCATAATTTACTTTTAAAAACTGTATTTGTTTTCTTCAAGATCAAAAATGACCTTATGTTAATAAACTCAGTTCACGTTTGAATTTTTATCCCATATGATAATAATTACTACCATAGAGAAACAATAGCGTAAGTAGATATCCCATGATATAGGGCGTTTATGTCGCAACTTTTACTGTTATCTCAAGCCAATTACTGTCGATTATTGTCGATTTTTACTGTTTTGACCGGGTAAGAGTGCATGAACGGCACAATATGAGAGACTACCAGCTTCATAAAGCTTCACAGGAAAGAACTATGTGGACCATCAGCTTGAGATAACAGTGAAAGTTGCAACATATTTGCCCTATACCATGGGATATCTACTTATGTTATTGTTTCTCTATGTTAATACAGTTCCGTGATAATCTTTCCATGTGATGAAAATATTTTCAACTATTTTTAATTTTTTTTTTTCAATCAAGAATATTATAATTTCTTTAGCATTATTCAGTTCATTGAATCATTTTTTATTTTATTTTCAATCACCTATTACATTTTTTCAAATGTGAGAATATTGATACTGATGGGCACGCATCATAAAAAATACCAATAGAAATGGACACGGCCAGACATCTGTGTAATGTATGCAATGAATAATCCACTTGACAGCTGATTGATTATGAATAATTCTATAGTCTGATTGATCCTATCATCAACGTAGATGATATATATAGTGATAGTAACAGGGTGAACAGCTACCGGTAGATGAAAATTCACCATCTATGTTCTCCTATATTCTAGTCCTCATCTAATAAATAAATGAAAACAATCAATCATCACTACTCAACCCCTTTCTATCGTCCCCACTTCATTCATATTTTTTCATTCTCTATCCTCCTTTTTTCCCGTTCAATTCTCTTTTTTCATCTTATTCTTATGTTCTTCAGGAGGTAAATATCCGCTATGACACCTTCGGCCTGAGGCTACAGGTTTCTTCAGAAGACCAGAATCTGGACGCTAATTATAACTAAGAAGTTGAAAGACTCATCAACATGAAATGTTTTTCGGTCTTAGCAGAGAGGAACTTTAGTTCTTTTATGTTGTATTTCTTCTATGTTGTAGTTCTTCTATGAATACTTTGGTTCTTCTAGGATTGTGGCAAAGAGGATATAAATCCTATGGTAAAGCATTACTTTGTTACGCTAGACAAAAAAAGGAGTTCAAGTAAGTTCCTACCGTCAATACATATTTCTTATTACTAAACATAATTTATAAAACTATACATAATTTTATTAGGCTATACAACACTTAACAATTCAAAAATTGGAAACTTGAGCTAGAACTCTCAATTTATTGGTTACTAGCAGGTAACCCGTGCTTCGCACGTTTTCAACTGAAAACTTGACGTAATGAAATCTAGAAGAATTTAAAATAGGCCTATAAGAGTCCTCAGGTTATTAAGAATGTATATGCAACATTTCAAATAAATCAGTCCAGTAGTTCAGACGTGATGATGCGTCAAACATAATTTTCCAATACCGTACGTGTATAAGCCAGTTGTTCCTTTTATTATAGTATAGATTACTAAATCGCCAAGAAATATAATAGGAAATTGCAAGTGAAATTTCCATCATGGTTGGAAATTATGGATAAATTATCGTTCGTCAATATTTGCAGATTAGATGAGGACATATTCATAATTTTTGACATTATAATTCTTCTACTGAATCACCTGTGAGATACCTCGATGTGACTATAAATAAAATAGAAATCTGAGTACTATTTTTAAAATTACTTGTTTTTTTTTTGTTATTTATATTGAAGAGTAGCCCTTACGGAAATAAAGACAAATATGTGACTATATACTCAGTTTTTTTTCGAAAAATGTTCTGAATGCCTATGTTTACACCATAAGAACGAATAACTCTATGAAATAGATATACAATGCCCTTCATGAATGAAAATTGTCTCTCAATAGGTAGCTAACTTGTCTAAAAGCGAGAAGTTCAACAATGTGTTTGAAGTTCACGAAACGTATAGTTAACTCCTAGTGTAATGAGAATTCTATAATAAAAATGATCTCAGCAGATAAACTAGAGACAATAATTCATGATTTGTAATGGAATATTGAGGTCTATTTTGAAGCTTGTTTAGATAATTCAAAAGTAAGTTAGTTGTAGTAAACGGCCTGCTCTCTGCTCATAACTCTTGTCAATTTGTATGTTTTCTTACTCGATTTGACTCGAACGAAATTTCACCAAATTAAATTAAATGATTGAATTCACCATTTATCAAGTTCCATGTGATGGAAATCAGATTTAGAAGAATCAGTCATGATTTTCTTATCCAAAAAACAATCATTCTATCAGGTTATACAACACTTGGCATAAAAATTCAAACATTGGAAAAGTTGAGCTTAATTTCTTAATAGGCTATATTGGTTTAGAACCAATCTATGACTTCCCTTCCAAATGTCTAGAAATGAAATCATGATTTACATGGTGCACTTAGGGACTTTCATGGGTCTCAGTGACTCTCTTATGGTCTGAGGTAACATGGTGGACAGGAATTGTGAGTGAATTGATTGACAATTGGCCATCCACTCAGAAAAGTATGAATGAAGATTCAGGGACAAACACGGATTACTATAATTGACCGAGCGAAGTGAGGTCTAAGATTAAAGTCGACGGTTTGGCATTTCTCTTAATGTTTAAATGTTTTTATGTTGCGCATTTACGGCGAAACGCGGTGATAGATTTTCATGAAATTTGACAGGTATGTTCCTTAGGTTTTTGGAAATTTTGCATTTCAAGAATAATATATATAAGGAAAAAGGAGCCTCCTTCACACTCCAATATTGGAGTAAAAATTAGACTATAGTATTATTTATCATAAATCAGCTGACAAGTGATTACACAGATGTGTGGAGAAGCCAGTCTATTGCTGTATTTCCATAAGGTCTATAGTTTCAATCAGGTACTTGTGGATGAGAATACTGCGTGAGGTCTACTGTTCACAGAACTACTAGTATCATTATCGCACACTCTCAATGAACTGTGAAGCTCTATCATTATGGACAGAAATCTTAATGAATTATTGATTCACAGGATTCTATGATATGTTAAGTCAATTGATTCTCAATTAGCAATCTACTCGGAAAAATATGAATTGAAAGTCAGGGACAAACACTGATTGCAATATCATTGAACACTCAATAAACTGTCAAGCTCAGACAAAAATGTGAATGGTTTGACAGGCATTCATTGACAAGTGGCAGGTAACCCGTGCTCCACAACGGTCTCATTAAAAACTTGAAAAAACTGAAAACTTGACGTACTGAGATCGTTGAGAATTTAAAATCGACACATGAACATCCTCGGTAGATTTAAATCTACATGCAAAATTCCAAGTTCAGACAAGTTTATGAGTCATTCGTGGATTTCCTATCCCGTACGTGTATAAGCCTATTATCTCCTTTAATATACTGGTAGTTCTGTGAACAGTAGATCTCACGCAGTATTCTCATCCACAAGTACCTGATTGAAACTATAGACCTTATGGAAATACAGCAATAGACTGGCTTCTCCACACATCTGTGTAATCACTTGTCAGTTGATTTATTATGAATAATATTATAGTCAGATTTTTACTCTAATATTTGCGTATGAAGGAGGCTCCTTTTCCTTTTTTTATTATCCTTGAAATGCAAAATTTCCAAAAACCTTGTGTATACGTCGACGCGCAATCGAAAAAGAAACATACCTGTCAAATTTCATGAAAATCTATTACCGCGTTTCGCCGTAAATGCGTAACATTTAAACATATAAACATTTAAGCATTCAAACATTTAAACATTGAGAGAAATGCCAAACCGTCGACTTGAATCTTAGACCTCACTTCACTCGGTCAATTATAGATTAGCCATCCTTTATTCCTTATTCATTTATGCAAAAAGTGCATTAATGAAATGATAGGAAGAGGAAAAATAAGGTAATAATCTTGTGCTATTCCTCTCCCAAATTTATTTATCGTAACACATAGTCCGAAATTCAGTCAGAAAATTATTCATTCAATCCACTCAGAAAAAATTTGTAGGAGAATTCAGGGACGAACACGGGTTACTATAATATTATTATCACACTCTCTCAATGACCTGTCAAGTTCAAACATAGTGGACAGAAATCTGAATAAATTATTGATTCACCTGTTAGAGCGTGCGAGATTCAGGTGGGCTCCATACCACAGCTCCTATAGGCTGATACAATCCGCACCAATAATCCAATGAGGACGACGTGTCCTAACTTCGCTGGACGATACGACACGCACTCACGACACAAGCACGACTGACTGACGACTACTTTCAACTGCAACTGGTCACTTTCCGAAGACTAGTGATAATGACAGCACTACCGGTTGTAGCATGCTGGTCACCTAATGGAAGATCCTTGCAGAGAGGAAACTCCGTTGATACACCGCGGACAAATGTATCAAAGATCGCGTGACGTCTTCAAGGTCAGTTTTGATGATGGATTGTTGACAGTAGCCTAACCTTCCCCGTGAACTTTTGACAGTATCTGTAGAGTATGTGGTTTTTGCAGAAGAAATCTCTAAGGATAAAGTAATTTTCAAGCTTCAGGGGTCACTGCAGACCACGGGGTCTTGTTTTACTCACAGTACACAGTCATTCAATATATGTATTGTGCTCGATAATGTATATTGAAAGGAATCAGGATCTTCAAAAAAGGTGTGTTATGCAACAATACTAGACATGCTACTATAGTGAAGTCCACTTTATAATAGCAGTGGAGAAAGATAGGAGAAAAACGTTGCCTATCCTCTGTCTTGTCAATGCCTTCTATAGACAGTAGCTGATTCAGGTCTATTGATGTAATATTCACTGTCCATTCTCGTTTTCAATTATCAATTATGTTTTATTAAGCAAGAAATTATATTTTTCGGTTATTTCATAATGAATGTTCATAATCAGGATTGAATATATATTGTTAATTTATATTATTAATTCTACATTGTTAAAAGATCTGGCCACAGGGTAAAGCGAGAAAGAGATAGTGCTATCCGCTTTGTTCAATGATAGACAAGGATAGCAATACCATTGCTAATTAAACACTGCCATTATAAGGTGGACCTGACCATATACTATACTAAAGGAAAGAACTGGCTTATACACGGACGGCATAGAAAAATTATGTTTGACGCACCATCACGTCTGAACTACTCAACTGATCAATTTGAAATATTGCATATAGATTCTCAATCAACCGACGATGGTTATAGGCCTATTTCTCAAGATTCTCAAGATCAATTCTTCAAGATTTCATTACGTCGAGTTTTCAGTTTATCAAGTTTTAAAATAGACCCTTGCGGAGCACAGGCCACCTGCTAGTCACCAATAATTATCGCATGACATAATTCAGAATGCTTTCAAGGATCTTCACAGAATTTCCAAGACAAAATATTTCCACCTGCTTCCTTCACCCATGGAGAAGCTCTGTAAAACCAAGAAATTTTGCATATAAATTCTCAATTACCCAAGGATAGTTATATGCCTTTTTCCAATTCTCCAAGATTTCATTACGTCAAGTTTTCAGTTCGTCAAGGTGTAAAATGGACCCTTGCGGAGCACGGGTTACCTGATAGTATAATATAAATATAAATAATATCAGACTGGATGAATAGATTATAGGATGAGATAGTTTTCTAATGCTCAACTCACACTTACGCGACTCAGGTCGAGAAGAGACTCGACTCTAGTCGAGAGCATGTGTTTTATAGTGACGTCGTGGAGACTAGAATCGACTGGTCTGAGTGTCACCATTTGGAAACACATGCTCTCGACTAGAGTCCAGTCTCTTCTCCACCTGAGTCGCGTGAGTGTGACTTGAGCCATAGACCACCACTCACAGAAATCGACACATCTCTCTGGTGGAAACTGGACAGTAATTAAATGAGGATACACCAGACAAAGAGCTTCCTTTCTGCAGCTGCAGTATAGAGGTATGGTAGCAGCGCTCCTAACGGTAAAGACAAGAAGCGAGCACCGTTAAAAGTACGTACAACTGCTGCAGCTTAGAAGGACATGAATGGTGATAGCATGCAACGCAGTGCAATGCAACAGGTGCACAATGCAGTTCAGTGCATTGCAATCCAATGCAGTTTTAGTGCAGTGCAGTCGACGAACATCTGAACAGTTCAATGAACCAACATCAATAATTAATTGCTGCTCAGTTATCGACTAGTGGCCATTTTATTATTGAATTAGTGAGGAGCGCTTTTCCATTGCTAATCAAACACTGCCATTATAACGTGGAGACCTCACCATTATTTATACAGAGTGATTCAAAAAGAATACCACAACTTTGAAAATCTGTATTTAATCAAGGAAACATGATAGAAACTTGGGTTGTGAATCAAAATGAAGAGTATTAAAATATGTTTTTCCCCACTAGAAAACAAGTACAAAAAATGTTCAATGTGACCCCCTCCAGACACTCGAGTGATATCAATACGATACTCGAACTCGTTGCACACCCTCAGTAGCATATCGGGCGTAACAGTTTGTATAGCTGCTGTTATTTCTTGTTTGAGCTCCTCAATGTTACCTGGTAGAGGCGTTCGATAAACCTTATCTTTAACGTACCCCCATAGAAAAATATTTAAGTGATTTAATATTTTATTTTGTGAATTTGAAGTTTGTTTTATGTTTCTACGTATCAATCTATACAAATTTAATATTGTTTGTTTTATTCTAATTAATATTTTCAGATTGATGATTTGGTGTGAAATTGAAATGGACATAACCTAAGTATAATATTTTGATAATTTGAAACTAAATCAGGAAATTGAAGAAGTTTAGGGGAAACACCTGTTTTTTACTTTCCTTGCCCTACTACCATAGGTAAGGAAAGTATTGCTTTCCAAAAAAAATTAAAGTACCCCAATTTCAAGTTTTCTATACGTTTCAAGGTCCCCTGAGTCCAAAAACATGATTTTTGGGTATTGGTCTGTGTGTGTGTGTATGTGTGTGTGTGTGTATGTGTGTATGTGTGTGTGTGTGTATGTCTATGAACACGATAACTCCATTCCTAATTAACCAATTGACTTGAAATTTTAAACTTAAGGTCCTTATACCCTGAGGATCCGACAATGAGAAATTCAATAAAATTCAATTCAAGATGGCGGAAAAAATGGCGGATAATTACTAAAAAAACCATGTTTTTCACGTTTTTTCGAAAATGGCTCTAACAATTTTCTTCAAATTTATACCATGGATAGCTATTTATAAGCCCTATCAACTGGCTAAGTCTCATTTCAGGGAAAATTTCAGGAGCTCCGTAATATTCTTGAGAAAAATGGCGGATAATTACTAAAAAAACCATGTTTTTCACGTTTTTCTCGAAAACGGCTCCAACGATTTTCTTCAAATTTATACCATGGATAGCTATTTATAAGCCCTATCAACTGGCTAAGTCTCATTTCAGGGAAAATTTCAGGAGCTCCGTAATATTCTTGAGAAAAATGGCGGATAATGACTAAAAAGCCATGTTTTTCACGTTTTTTCGAAAATGGCTCTAACAATTTTCTTCAAATTTATACCATGGATAGCTATGTATAAGCCCTATCAACTGGCATGAGTCTCATTTCTGGGAAAATTTCAGGAGCTCCGTAATATTCTTGAGAAAAATGGCGGATAATGACTAAATAGCCATGTTTTTCACGGTTTTCTCGAAAACGGCTCCAACGATTTTCTTCAAATTTATACCATGGATAGCTATTTATAAGCCCTATCAACTGACATGAGTCTTATTTATGTGAAAATTGCAGGAGCTCCGTAATATTCTTGAGAAAAATGACAGTTACTAAAAAACCATTTTTTTCACGATTTTCTCAAAAACGGCTCTAACGAATTTTTTGAAATCCATACCCGGTATAGTTATTTATTAGCTCTATCAACTGACATGAGTCTTTTTCCTGGGGTACTAATGAGGGGTCCACCCAATACTTGAGAAATGGACTTTGTAACCTCCTTCTCGTGCATGAGGTAGGTTGGTACACGGTTTTTACTTTTTCTTCTTCCATATACCGTGGGTAGGTAGAGCAGTTTATAAAAAGAACACAGTCATAGTCAAGATATTTCATCTGTAGAACAGCTGTTTTGACGAATTTCGAAAAAAATCATCGAATTTCACAATTTACATAAAGGAAAATGTACTCTGAAAACAATTGTATATACATATATACAGTAGTCTGATCGTAGTTGCAAATATGTTGCCGTCAATCGTCATTATGTTATTCCCCTAAATTATTCTCGTTTGATAATGAGGCTTATAGTTCAATGAGCAAGGAAAGTTGTGTGAGTGTACCACACCAGATTTTTTTCTTTTCCGATCATTGTATTGTCTGTGCTATCCTAAAGGTGCGTAGAAATATACACGCCGCGAACATGAGCAATTCACTTTTAATCAGCTGATGCCAAGCTTTTTATATCTGTATCTTACCGTTTCTGTAAAAATACAGATATAATCAGCTGATTGAAAATGAATTGCTCATGTCCGCGGCGCGTATATCTGTACGCACCTTAATAAATAAACGAGAATCGCAACTGTGTTGTCATATCATTTATCATTACCACTGACTTTGTGACGTGAATTTCATCAGAAAATGATCTTCACAAAACGAGAAAATGATCTTTACAAAAATATTACGGACATGTGTCACGTCCGTGCTGCCTTGAAATGCATTTGTCACAATGCAGCTGGGTATAGGCTACGTGCGCGGTCACTGTCCTACCTTGTACAACGAACAGTGCCGTGTCAAGGCCGTTCTCAGGTTAACGCACTTTATCCTACAATACACCCAATAAACGCTGTTACCTCATGAGCTGAATGGGCTGGAGCTTCATTAGGCTCTCAATTCATTCCTGAGAATTTCCAAAGCTCATTTTTCATTGATAAATTACAGAGATGGCTCTTTGAACGTAAGATTTCTTGCAGTTCTTATAATTTATTTATTTATTTAATCATTCCAAAATACACAGGAGAGTACCACAGACCACAGGCTCACGCCCTAAACGATTCCAATTCCAAATCATACAACAGCCCAGATGTAGCTAGGTTATGTGTCACTTCAAAATTGCTCAATTACACACTCAATTTACAATTCAAAACACAGAAAAATCATCTTTACTTTCCTTGCCCTATTACCATAGGTAAGGAAAGTATTGCTTTCCGAAAAGAATTGAGGTACCCCAATTTCTAAATTTCTATACGTTTCAAGGTCCCCTGAGTTCAAAAAAGTGTTTTTTGGGTTTTGGTCTGTATTATGTGTGTTTATGAGCGTCTGTGTACACGATATCTCATCTCCCAATTAATGGAATGACTTGAAATCTGGAACTTAAGGTCCTTACAATATAAGGATCCGACACGAACAATCTCGATCAAATGCAATTCAATATGGCGGCTAAAATGGCGAAAATGTTGTCAAAAACAGGGTTTTTCGCGATTTTCTCGGAAACGGCTCCAACGATTTTGATTAAATTCATACCTGGAATAGTCATTGATAAGCTCTATCAAATGCCATGAGCCCCTTATCTGTAAAAATTTCAGGAGCTCCGCCCTATCTATGCAAAGATTCTCAATTATCAGGCTTCAGATTTAAACAAAAAATCTCAAGTGGAAAAGATTGAGCATGAAAATCATTCATTTATTTTCAGTAACATTTTCACCTAAAATTGAAAATAAGCTCGAAATGCGAGAAAATGTGATTATCCAATTGCAAACTGTTGACAACTGTTGATTCTATTAAATGATTCACTATGAAGAGATAGCAGACATCGTATGTTTCCAGCGTTATTGTCCTGTCACCAGCTGGCTCAGATCTTTGAGATGTGCGTGAACACTAGCGTCAGGTGATCAATTTTCATAACGGCAAGGAAAGTTGTGTGAGAGCGCCACACCAGATTTTTAAATTGAAAATACTTCTTATAATATTTTATTAATTCAATTACGAATAGTTTCCACCAGATTGAATGGAATTGGGTAACACAGGATCACAACAGGACGGCGCAAAAAATCGAATGTTCAAAAATCGATGTGTTTGTTACAAGACTTCCATATGCACTTGTTTATTTGACATAAAATCTATGACCTGAGCCACATTTTCTATCTAAGAAGTTCTCACTTGGGGACCCAGCTTCAGATTACACAAAAAACGGATGAAAATAACTTGATGTTATAACTGGAAATGACACTTCCGATTTTTGGGGCTCTCCAATCATCAAATTCTTACCAAGTTGTATTAAAACCTGTCTAAACAGGCTATTCCCACTTGTTATGTCCGTTATTCTCACAATCCAAACATATAATCAAAACATTCCTAGATCTCGTCTAGGAATTCTGTAATTTCAATGTCCTGTCATTCAGATTTGCCGAAATCAATTTTCCTGAAAACTACTCGAAAATTGACAAGTAAATTCTGATCATCCGATTATAGTTTCAAACTGGTTTCCATGCTTGCATGTCACTGGGTTGATAGAGTGAGGTCCACGTTATAATGGCAGTATTTGATTAGGAATGGTGTTGTATCCTTGTTTATCATTCAACAAAGCGGATAGCGCTATCTCTTTCTCGCTTTGCTCTGTTGCCAGATCGTCTTTTAACAATCCAATTGATCAACAAAATATTTCATCTCGACTATAAATATTCATTATGAGCTTATTGAAAAATATAATTACTTGCTCAATAAAATATATTTGATTATTTTGAACGAGAATGAACAGTTAATATTACAATATCGGGCCACCGAGCTTCGCACGTTATTTTTATTTATTAATAAACAGAACACAATTCTCTAAAATGATCGTGTTTATATTTCACAGCTGGCTATATTATGTCATATTATGAATTTCGGGGATGCGATATTTTGATTTTTCACATACTCGCTCACTCACTTTTTTACTATCCACAGCTGTTTCAGCCAAGGATGAATTATCCTTCTAATGTCGTTCAACTAATTTTCCCAAGGATAAGACCTAGTGCAATCGAATTTTTATATCATAAACCTACTATGTTACAAATTTCGTGAAAATCGTTAGAGCCGTTTATGAGATCCGTTGAACATAAATAACCATAATAAAATACAGAAATTGCTCGCTTAATATAATAGGATTAATCAGCTACCATCAATAGAAGGCATTGACAAGACAGAGGATCGGCAACGTTCTTCTCCTATCTTTCTCCACTGCCATTGTAACGTGGACCTCACTACAGAAGATGATCTATGAGGCTGAATTATGGCATTAACATAACTCTAGCTGGGCCATCACGTAACTATGTAATCTAGGATTAACTTGAAATGGAACACGAAGACTAGGGATTTGGGTGCATTCCAAGCCCGCTTTGGAAACGTGCAACTATCTATCCGAGAATAAGTGGACCTACTGCTGTAATTGGATGTCACAGAAATTACATACTTTGTTTGCTCTTATTTGTAGGAAAAAACACTTTTTCCTTTCCCTTCGACTCTGGGTTAGTAAGCTAGATTCCAAATCAGTATGATGAATGTGGTAGTTTGGTATAAAGAAGAAGAAGGAGAAGAAGAAGAAAAGAAGAAGAAGAAGAAGAAGAAGAAGAAGAAGAAGAAGAATGAAGATCAACTTGTTGGCCGAACGCATTGAGGTCTATGTTTTAACTCGGATTTTCTTTTGTCTGTAGGTCTATGTATGTAACGCATTTACAGCCAAACGCGTTGATAGAATTCGATGAGATTTGGCAGGAATATTCCTTTTTCAACTCTGCGTCGATGTATACACAAGGTTTTTTGAATTTATGCATTCCAAGGATAATATGAAAAGAAATACCTCCATAACGATATCACTATACAGAGTGTCCCAAAATTTAAATGCCAAATTTTGGTAATAGGTTCTATGGGTCAAAACAAAGAGAAAATGTGAATTACATTTTCTCCCTAAAACGCTTCGTTTACGGGATATTCACCATTTCGTATAGAAAATACAAAAATAAATATACAAAAATACAAAATAGCGAATATCTCGTATACGAAGCGTTTTGGGAAAAATAATTTCACATTATCTCTTTGTTTTTATCCATGGACCCTATTCCCGAAGTTTGGCACTTTAATTTTGGGACACTCTGTATATACATCTCACCGCGTTCGGTCAATTATTTATAGATTACTGAGAAAATTTTAAACCACTTTGATAAAGATGTTAATAATAATTATAGGATAACAAAGATTTGAACTGGTATAGTGGTGATCAAATTTTCATTTTGGATTACTTTTTAATAGAACTTTCTCAATTCAAACAATAATGACGTTTGGTCTTGATTGGATTTGGAACAATCCCAATCCAGGCTTTCAAATGGCCACAATAATAACCTCAAGTATAGTGAGAGATATAAAATGACTGATTTACTTTTTCTAGAAACTCATTTCTCGACACGGTAATGCAATATAAACGCACTAATTGCATCCAACCATAAAATATTACTTATGATGAAGTGTGGAACACTTTTATTCATAAAGTAATGTCTATTATGAAGTTGATATCTTCTTCAAGACTAATTTGTTGGGATAACTGAATTTGGCTCAATGAAGAACATTAAGAACCATGAAAGATCATCACTCGATCACTTAATCTTCTATCAGGTCAGATATTTTGATTACTCAATAGGGTTATTTCACTATCCATGACGAAATGCAAGTTAATAATTAAGGGTTCTTTTATTGTCTTTCTAATTACAAAAGTAGTCACGCCCAAAATTTTACTACTCCACAAAAACAATTAAATGCTATTATTACTTCTGTCGCAGTCAATATTTTACATTTTGCACCAATTTACTCTTCTACATACAACAAGGATATTTAGCAGAGAGAAATAGAAATATTATGCCACCTCACACATTATCATGTCTATAGTGAGGTCCACGTTATAATGACAGTGGATGAAGATAGAAAAATAGTGATGCCGATTCTCTGAATTAATTAATTATATTTCTACACTGTCGAAAACATAATTGGCATCGTTTTGGACCTAGAAATGGATAGTAACACCGGATTTGTCGAATGATAGACAAGGATAGCAAAACCAAAGTTGATCAAATACTGTCATTATAACGTGGACCTCACTATAGCAAGTAGCCCGTGCTTCGCAAGAGTCCACTTGAGAACTTGACCTACTGAAATCTTGAAGAATTTGAAATAGGCCTACAACCATCGTCGGTAAATTAAGAATCTTAATGAAAAATTTCAAAATAATCAGTTAAGTAGATCTGACAAAGTGTTGTTCCGTAATTCATGTGTTTCCTATCCCGTACATGTATATTGTATAAGCCAGTTCTTTCCTTTATTATAGTATAGATAATATATATATATATATATATATATATTATATATATATATATATATATATAAAAGCGAAATGGCACTCACTCACTGACTGACTGACTGACTGAATCACTCACCAGACCAAAAACGTTCAAATTTGGTAGGTATGTTCAGTTGGCCCTTTAGAGGCGCACTAAGAAATCTTTTGGCAATATTTTAACTCTAAGGGTTGTTTTTAAGGGTTTAAAGTTCGTCTTTTAGCATGTATATTCTTCTTCTCCTAATCTCTTAATTATAATTGAAATTTCCATATCATATGTTACTATAGAACTATAATCTAGATAGAGTACCTCTTCGAAACAGTTGTTAACTGGCAACTAAATTAATAATTTTGTCATGTTGGCTTCAAGTTGAGTTGACTTTGTTAGGTTGGCACCAAGTTGAAGATTTAAATGCATTTATTGCAGAAAAATTTATTGGGCACTGCTACTTCAATCCTGGGGATTATTATATTACTAGCCGTCAGGCTCGCTTCGCTCGCCATATCTGTTTAGCCAGACGTAGTCTGGCCCCCGACTGGATTGTCCTAACATATGATAAAAATGCTCAAATGAAAAATGCAGGCGAGCGAAGCGAGCCTGCTGATTTCATTGTTGGACGATCCATTCGGGGGTCCAGGGGGCGGAGCCCCCTGGCTAGACGGAAATGGCGAGCGAAGCGAGCCTGACGGCTAGTAATATAATATGGATGAAACCCAACAATTAGTCAATAGCTGAAGGTTGAGCTCTACTGTCATTGGCCGAGGCTAGACACTCCCTAATATTCCAAATATAGTAGGCTAATGAAAATCGTTTCTAGTCTGAAGCCAATGGCAGCAGAGCTCAATCTTCATTGGTCAACAGCTATTGGCCAATTGTAGCGCTTTACCTACACTACAGTATCTACTGCTTAATGTTCAAGCATTCAGTTTACTAGTGATTTATAATGGTGTAACAAATGGAACTAGTATTTTGAATTGTTATGGTGAATTTGTGATTTTGACAATGTTGAGTCGTTTTCATTCAATATGGATATCTACCACAACAACACGGAAAGGTCAGTGATGTAACCATGCTTAAAAATAGGCATTTTTGACCGAGCGAAGTGAGGTCTAAGATTCAAGTCGACGGTTTGGCATTTCTCTTAATGTTTAAATGTTTAAAAGTTTATATGTTTATAAGTTTATATGTTGCGCATTTACGGCGAAACGCGGTATTAGATTTTCATGAAATTTGACAGGTATGTTTCTTTTTTAATTGCGCGTTGTATATACAGGGTTTTTGGAAATTTTGCATTCCAAGGATAATATAAAAGGAAGAAGGAGCCTCCTTCTTACGCCAATATTACCGTAAAAATCAGACTATAGAATTATTCATCATAAATCAGCTGTCGAGTTGACTATAAATTGCATGCCATGACGCATGCAATTCAATATCTCAATGTAACTTTGTAAAATCATTAACAGCTGTGTAGACTATAAATTGCATGCCTCATTGAATGCAATTTTTATGCACTATTAAAAATAGGATGCAAAGAACAAAAGCTCGTCTGGGCGCCCAGATGTCTTCTGGTTTTCTTGCGCTAAATTATGGAAAGCGTTATATGATAATTAAATCTTGTGTAAGCATGATCTGATCAAATAAATAGTTAGTGTATCAGTGTGGAAGTGCCTATGGTTTGGGACGTCGTTATAACTGCGCGAAGTCTACTGTTCACAGAACTACTAGTTATATCGGTAATCACGATTGAAATTCAACCGGGTTTAAGTATTAGAATACTAGAGACCTGCATTGCTGACTATGACTTTTCATACAGCTGTTACTAATTGGCCTGTTTACCCTCAACTTCTTACACTTGGAGACATACCATCTCCTTGGATTCTGAAAGTGAATTCTTACAGTTAAACTGCCAAACATGGTGATCTGCAGAGTAAAAATTGTCAATCCATCTCAGATTAAAGACTGATCAGACCGGGTGAGCCCACATTCAACAAAATCTTTGCTCATGAACGAAAGAAACACCATGAGCCCAATATAGTAATACGAGTTATACGAGTTTACGTTATAATCCAAGTGGAGAAAGAAAGAAGAACAGTGTTGCCGATTCTCTGCCTTATGGTCTTATTGAAAATATCCTCACATGATCTCACCAAAAGCGTTCTGGTACAACCACTACAAAGAAATGTTTTTGGTCGATTCGAATGAATTGTGGATGAATTATTGTAGATGAAGTGAGGAGATAGGACCGGCATGGACCAGTCACTTCAGGTGAAAGTGAAATAAACAGAACGAATGCAGGATGACTCCAGTTCCGAACGACTCGGAACAAGGAGCAAGGATACTCCTCCTCCTCTCATCCTTCTCCTTCTCCTCCTCCTCATCATCCTCCTCCTCCTCCTCCTCCATCACCTCCTTCTCCTCTGATCCTTGCGACCGCAGACAAAATTGTTCCTCAGGATCCTGAAGCGAACCGCTGATAAGGATCAAGGATCCTTGAACGTGGCTGAGCGCTCATTGATCTTTTAAGGATCCGTAATCCTTCTTAAGGATCTCTTAAGGATCCTTAATCCTTCTGACTAGACTACAATCAACCACCGGCAACATTCTTGTCTATCTTAATCGCTTAATGATTAGTTGAGTTTATTGTTGATTAAACGCTAATAATACCTATGAGTAGAAGCCATGCTAGGATAGGAAGAGGATAAAGCTATCTGCTTTATCAAATGAGAGACAAGGAAAGTGAACGAATGTTTATCAGATGCTGACTTGATAGAGTGAGTCTCAGTGTATGAGTAAAACCGTGCTGGATAGATGAGGAAAAGGATAGAGCTAGCCGCTTTGTTTAATGAGAGAAAAGGATATCAAACCAATGTTAATCAGGTGCGGACTTTATAACTTGAATCTTACTCTATATGAGTACTAGCAATCAGGCTCGCTTCGCTCGCCATATCCGTCTAGCCAGGGGGCTCCGCCCCCAGGACTCACGACTGGATCGTCCAAGAAAGATATCAGCAGGCTCGCTTCGCTCGCCTGCATTTTTATCATATGTTAGGACGATCCAGTCGGGGATCCAGACTAAACGTCTGGCTAAACGGATATGGCAAGCGAAGCGAGCCTGACGGCCAGTAATATTATATAATATCAGGAATAGCTCTGATTGAGGTAGTAGTGCCCAATCAATTTTTCCGCGATAAATGCATTTAATCTTCAACTTGGTGAACGTGCCAACCTAACAAGTCAACTTAACTTAATGCCAACCTGACAAAATTATTAATTTAGTTACCAGTTAACAACTGTTTCGAAGAGGTACTCTCTCTAGATTATATGTTTATAAGTTTATATGTTGCGCATTTACGGCGAAACGCGGTATTAGATTTTCATGAAATTTGACAGGTATGTTTCTTTTTTAATTGCGCGTTGTATATACAAGGTTTTTGGAAATTTTGCATTCCAAGGATAATATAAAAGGAAGAAGGAGCCTCCTTCTTACGCCAATATTACCGTAAAAATCAGACTATAGAATTATTCATCATAAATCAGCTGTCGAGTTGACTATAAATTGCATGCCATGACGCATGCAATTCAATATCTCAATGTAACTTGGTAAAAAAATTAACAGCTGTGTAGACTATAAATTGCATGCCTAATTGAATGCAATTTCTATGCACTATTAAAATAATAGGATGCAAAGAACAAAAGCTCGTCTGGGCGCCCAGATGTCTTCTGGTTTTCTTGCGCTAAATTATGGAAAGCGTTATATGATAATTAAATCTTGTGTAAGCATGATCTGATCAAATAAATAGTTAGTGTATCAGTGTGGAAGTGCCTATGGTTTGGGACGTCGTTATAACTGCGTGAGGTCTACTGTTCACAGAACTACTAGTTATATCGGTAATCACGATTGAAATTCAACCGGGTTTAAGTATTAGAATACCAGAGACCTGCATTGCTGACTATGACTATTCATACAGCTGTTACTAATTGGCCTGTTTACCCTCAACTTCTTACACTTGGAGACATATCATCTCCTTGGATTCTGAAAGTGAACTCTTACAGTTAAAATGCCAAACAAGGTCATCTGCAAAGTAAAAATTGTCAACCCATCACAGATTAAAGACTGATCAGACCGGGTGAGCCCACATTCAACAAAATCTTTGCTCATGAACGAAAGAAACACCATGAGGCCAATATGGTGAGGTCCACGTTATAATCCAAGTGGAGAAAGAAAGAAGAACAGTGTTGCCGATTCTCTGCCTTGTGGTCATATTGAAAATATCCTCACATGATCTCACTAAAAGCGTTCTGGTACAACCACTACAAAGAAATGTTTTTGGTCGATTCGAATGAATTGTGGATGAATTATTGTAGATGAAGTGAGGAGATAGGACCGGCATGGACCAGTCACTTCAGGTGAAAGTGAAATAAACAGAACGAATGCAGGATGACTCCAGTTCCGAACGACTCGGAACAAGGAGCAAGAATACTCCTCCTCTCTCATCCTTCTCCTTCTCCTCCTCCTCATCATCCTCCTCCTCCTCCTCCACCATCACCTCCTTCTCCTCTGATCCTTGCGACCGCAGACAAAATTGTTCCTCAGGATCCTGAAGCAAACCGCTGATAAGGATCAAGGATCCTTGAACGTGGCTGAGCGCTCATTGATCTTTTAAGGATCCGTAATCCTTCTTAAGGATCTCTTAAGGATCCTTAATCCTTCTGACTAGACTACAATCAACCACCGGCAACATTCTTGTCTATCTTAATCGCTTAATGATTAGTTGAGTTTATTGTTGATTAAACGCTAATAATACCTATGAGTAGAAGCCATGCTAGGATAAGGAAGAGGATAAAGCTATCTGCTTTATCAAATGAGAGACAAGGAAAGTGAACGAATGTTTATCAGATGCTGACTTGATAGAGTGAGTCTCAGTGTATGAGTAAAACCGTGCTGGATAGATGAGGAAAAGGATAGAGCTAGCCGCTTTGTTTAATGAGAGAAAAGGATATCAAACCAATGTTAATCAGGTGCGGACTTTATAACTTGAATCTTACTCTATATGAGTACTAGCAATCAGGCTCGCTTCGCTCGCCATATCCGTCTAGCCAGGGGGCTCCGCCCCCAGGACTCACGACTGGATCGTCCAAGAAAGATATCAGCAGGCTCGCTTCGCTCGCCTGCATTTTTATCATATGTTAGGACGATCCAGTCGGGGATCCAGACTAAACGTCTGGCTAAACGGATATGGCAAGCGAAGCGAGCCTGACGGCCAGTAATATTATATAATATCAGGAATAGCTCTGATTGAGGTAGTAGTGCCCAATCAATTTTTCCGCGATAAATGCATTTAATCTTCAACTTGGTGAACGTGCCAACCTAACAAAGTCAACTTAACTTAATGCCAACCTGACAAAATTATTAATTTAGTTACCAGTTAACAACTGTTTCGAAGAGGTACTCTCTCTAGATTATAGTTCTATATTAACATATGGTATGGACATTTTTCAATTATAATTAAGAGAATAAGAAGAATATTCATGCTAAAAGACGAACTTCAAACCCTTAAAATCCACCCTTAGAATTGAAATATTGCCAAAAAATTTCTTAGTGTGCCTCTAAAGGGCCAACTGGACATACCTACCAAATTTGAACGTTTTTGGTCCGGTAGATTTTTAGTTCTGAGAGTGAGTGAGTGAGTGAGTGAGTCAGTCAGTCAGTGAGTGAGTGCCATTTCGCTTTTATATATATAGAAAAACAAGCGTATAGATGAGGAAAAGAATAGAGCTATCCGCTTTGTCTAATGACAGACAAGGATAGAAAACCAATGTTAACAAGGTGCTGACTTTATAACTTGAATCTCACTTTATATGAGTAGAAACATGCTTATAGATAAGATAAAGGATAGAGCTATCCGCTTTGTCTAATGACAGACAAGGATAGCAAACCAATGTTAATCAGGTGCTGACTTTTTTACTTGAATCTTACTTTATATGAGTGAAAACATGCGTATAGATGAGGAAAAGAATAGAGCTATCCCTTTGTCTAATGACAGACAAGGATAGCAAATCAATCTTAATCAGGTGCTGGCTTTATAACTTGAATCTTACTTTATATGAGTGAAAACATGCTTATAGATGAGAAAAAGGATAGAGCTATCCTCTTTGTCTAATGACAGACAAGGATTGCAAATTCATGTTAACCAGGTGCTGACTTCATCTCACTTGAATCATATTATATGAGTGAAAACTTATTGAATCAACTATCTCAACGTCTTCTTCAATAATTAATTTACCTATGAGTGAAACTATGCTGAGTTAACTAACTCACCGTATCTTTTGAGTTCTTTTTAAATTTTGATTATATTTATCTTCAAAATGACAGATAATATTATATATCACTAGCATGTAACCCGTGCTTCGCAAGGATTCAGTTTAAAACTTGACAAACAGAAAACTTGACGTAATGAAATCTCTAAGAATTGAAAATAAGCCTATAATCATCCTCGGTTAATTAAGAATCTATATGCGAAATTTCAAGTTAATCAGTCCAGTAGTTCAGACGTGATGATTCGTCAAACATAATTTTCCTATTCCGTACGTGTATAAGCCAGTTCTTTACTTTATTATAGTATTATAGATCAACGTATCTTCTGTCTCCTTCTTGTTGTATCATCACAGTATCTTCTGTCTTTTGCTTGATGTGTGTTCAGATAACATTCTCTTCTTGAGATGAGTAGAGTAAAATTATCCTTGGAAGGAATTCTCCCAACTCTGATCTTTCGTTAGTAAGCCAAAAGTAAGTACATGCTCTCTTTTCTAGGAAAGGTTAACACAACTTTACTGACTTGTTCCCTTTCACACTTCTACTTTTCTCGGTCCTTCAAACATCATGAATAACAGAGAAAACAATAAAATGGAAACATAACCTACAATATAATAAAGTACATATACTCAAAATACCTTTACTCAAATCTAAAATTTCAATTTAATTAATCGAGTAGTTCAGACGTGATGATGCGTCATTCGTGAATTTCCTATCCCGTAAGTGTAACAACCAATTCTGTCCTTAATCATATTTCAGATGAATGATAGAAATTCATTCACAATTAAGGCTGTGCAAAGGCTAAAAATAAACTTTCTACTGGTAATATTTCTCAAAGTTATTACTTTTCTTGCCCTATTACCATAGGTAAGGAAAGTATTGCTTTCCGAAAAAATTAAGGTACCCCAATTTCTAAATTTCTATACGTTTCAAGGTCCCCTAAGTCCAAAAAAGTGTGTGTGTGTGTGGTGTGTGTGTGTGTGTGTGTGTGTGTGTGTGTGTGTGTGGTGTGTGTGTGTGTGTGTGTGTGTGGTGTGTGTGTGGTGTGTGTGTGTGTGTGTGTGGTGTGTGTGTGTGTGTGTGTGTGTGTGTGTGTGTGTGTGTGTGTGTGTGTGTGTGTGTGGTGTGTGTGTGTGTGTGTGTGTGGTGTGTGTGTGTGTGTGTGTGGTGTGTGTGTGGTGTGTGTGTGTGTGTATGAGTGTATGTGCATCTGTGTACACGATATCTCATCTCCCAATTAACGGAATGACATGAAATTTGGAACGTAAGGTCCTTACTATATAAGGATCCGACACGAACAATTTCGATCAAATGCGATTCAAGATGGCGGCTAAAATGGAGAAAATGTTGTCAAAAACGGGGTTTTTCGCGATTTTCTCGAAAACGGCTCCAACGATTTTGATCAAATTCATACCTAAATTTCTCATTGATGAGATCTATCAACTGCCACAAGTCACATATCTGTAAATATTTCAAAAGCTCCGCCCCATCTATGCAAAGTTTGATTTTAGATTCCCAATTATCAGGCTTCATATAAAATTTGAACAAAAAATTTCGAGTTGAAAAGATGAGAATCTCTACAATTAATGTTCAGTAACCTCTTCACCTAAAATTAAAAATAAGCTCGAAATTCGAGAAAATGTGATTATCCAATTGCAAACTGTTGGCAAATGTTGATTCTATTGAATCATTCACTATGGAGAGATAGCAGACCTCGTGTGTCTCCAGTGTTATTGCCCTGTCACCAGCTGGCTCAAATCTTTGAATAGTAGACTTGAGATGCGCGGGAACACTCGCGTCAGGTGATCAATTTTCATAACGGCAAGGAAAGTTGTGTGAGTGCGCTGCACCAGATTTTTCGATTTGTATATCATCAAGCTATCAAAATGAAAATTTATCTCGGGCAAACATTTTTTCCGTTCATTACTTTTTGAGATATGAGCGCCTAAAGTTTAAATTTTTGGGACAGAACATTTCAAGCTCGGTGAGAGATAAATCAATCAATGAGATTTATAGGATAGATTCTTCATGGTATTTTTGATCTAATAAAACAAAAATTTCCTGAGAATATCAATATTTGAGAACGTTATTAAATTTACCAATAATGACCGTAAATAACTCAACTAAAAGTTATTTTTGGTCATTTTTAGTAAATTGAATAACTTTTTTAAAAATTGATATTTTCAGAAATCTCGTTTTATTAGATCAACAATACCATGAAGAATCTATCCTATAAATCTCATGGATTTATCTCTTACCGAATTTGAATTGTTCTTTCCCAAAAATTAAACTTTAGGAGCTCATATCTCAAAAAGTAATGAACGGAAAAAATGTTTGCCTGAGAAAACTTTTTCATTTTGATAGCTTGATGATATACAAATCAAAAAGCTTTGAGAAATATCACCAGTAGAAAGTTTATTTTTAGCCTTTGCACAGCCTAAAATGTAGGAGGACCTATAAAACATACTTTACATGATTGTTGTTGATGTTCCCAGGATATTTTTGAGAACGATATCAAGTCTTTATCTACCTGTTACTGGAGGAAGTAAAAGAGTTCTCTTATACTCAAATGTCAGTCTCTCTTAATTGAATCAACTTGGAGATCCATGATAAGCATCTGATGTCTTCATCGTTCAAATTCTAATCGCCCCAGAATCAATTATATTAAGCGACTGTCAATTTTGTCTTATTGAGTATTGTGAATAGATAATCTAAGCTAGCTCCAATTACTAGACATCTACCTACTAGAACCGATTCAATGAGACAAGTTTCTAAAATAGGAAAGCTGTTTGACAACTCTATAATGATACACTAATGAAACGGCCATCAAACTAATAGAAGTTAAAGTGTAGAGCCTATTTTCGTTATCCATCATCAAATGCAAATGAAGCCAGCAGTAATTGAATTATCCATGCAATGCAGTTACTGATCTATATCAACCTATAGTGCAGTCCATATTATAATGGCAGTGGAGAAAGATGGGAGAACAATGTTGCCGATTCTCTGCCTTGCCACTGCCTTCTATAGAGGATAGCTGATACCGGTGTATCTGATTCAATATTAACTCTTAGTCCTTGTTTGAATATAACAACTTCATTCAATTCTTCAGGGGGGAAATATTTTTTAATGATTAATTCATAAAATATCGGGGACCGAGCTTCGCTCTGGAGTACAAAAAGCATGAAAAATTCATTACGGAAGAAGAAATTATAATAACATTCATACAGAAATGTTCTATCTCATCAAAGTAAATTGAGAAATATCGGGGCACCGAGCTTCGCTCGTTATTTATTTATTGATAAACAGAACACAATTCTTTAAAATGATTGGGGAAGTACTAACAGCACAGCCCAAAACTGTTTCTTTCCCGAATTTCGATTTATACACTATAAATAGTCCAGAAAGTAGGTTATGTTCCATACACTTGAATTCTGGTTCAATTTTCTGTTCAAACATTTGAAAATGAAAAAAATATAATTTAGATTATATACAAACCAAATTGAATAACAAAATAACACTCACTAATCACTTGAAATTGTCAAATAATGATAAACTTTGAAAGTTATGATTTACTCTAGTTTAGGAGGATTATCATGTCATGTCAACAAATCACATTATGTTGATCAGATCGATTAAATTGTCTAGCTGGATAAAATTTCTCGCTGATTGGTTATGATTACACAGCTGGAAATAATTCTGTCTCTCCCACACAGGTACACGCATCTTCTGTTATCGAGAGACGACGAAATTATCATCTGTTTTCCAAGGATGAACACAGCTGGAAATAATTCTGTCTCTCTCCCACACGCATCTTCTGTTATCGAGAGACGACGAGATTATCATCTGTTTACCAAGGATGAATTATCCTTTTAATGTCGTTCAGCGAGTTTTCACAGGGATGAGACATAGTGCAATCGAATCTTTATATCACAAACCTACTATGTTCCAAATTTCGAGAAAATCGTTAGAGCAGTTTTCGAGATCCGTAAAACATAAATAACCAGATATAAAAGTAGCCAGATATGAAAATAACCAGATATATAATAATACAGAGATTGCTCGCTTAGATAGAACATTTCTGTATGAATGTTATTATAATCTCTTCTTTCGTAACACATTTTTTATGCTGTTGTACTCCAGAGCGAGCTCGGACCCGGATATTATCATTTTTTTATTATATTAAATTGATCATTCTTAACAGGAATGTACAGTGTTAATACTAGTGGTTCTGTGAACAGTAGACCTCACGCAGTATTCTCATCCACAAGTACCTGATTGAAACTATAGACCTTATGGAAATACAGCAATAGACTGGCTTCTACACACATCTGTGTAATCACTTGTCAGCTGATTTATGATGAATAATTCTATAGTCTGATTTTTACGCTGATATTGGCGTATGAAGGAAGCTCCTTTTTCCTTTTATATTATCCTTGGAATGCAAAATTCCCTAAAAACCTTGTATATACGTCGACGCGCAATTAAAAAAGGAACATACCTGTCAAATTTCATGAAAATCTATTTCCGCGTTTCGCCGTAAATGCGCAACATAAAAACATATAAACATTTGAACATTAAGAGAAATGCCAAACCGTCGACTTGAATCTTAAACCTCACTTCGCTCGGTCAAAAAGGATAGCGCTATCTGCTTTGTAGAATGATAGACAAGGATAGCAACACCAATGTTAATCAAATACTGTCATTATACTGGAAATTTGTTATTCTACCATCGAAAAATATCCTTTTTTTTGACGAATATAATATAATTGATCATATTTAGCCAGAATGAATAGTTAATTTATGTGTGTTTATTTATACATATTTTTGGCTTTTGGTTCACTATCTTTTGGTTTGTATTTTAGAATATTATCACGGCAAATGTTCCAATAATTTAAAGAATATTTTCGAACTCGTGGCTGGAGCTCAAGGCTTCTTTTTCCAGCCACACCAATGTATATTAGTTGATAAGTGCTATTTTGTAAATTTCTAGTGAATTGGTAAATAAATAAATAAATAAATAAAATAAATATAAATTTATATCAGATACATTGGATACACTTAGATATCAAGAATACTCTATCTCTAGAAGGCAGAGCCAAGGCAGTGAATCAGCAACACTGTTCTCCTATCTTTCTCCACAACGTGGACCTCACTGCAGATCAAAATGCATCATGAGGTATTGAGGACGGACGACTCAAATCATACGGATGGAACTGATGACAGAGCTTTCCAATTATAATAATCTAATGGGCAATCTTCTGCCTTCCATCACTCAACGCAAACTCAGGCTTACTTTCTCTTCAAAGATTAGTATCACCAACAGACAGACAGACAGAGTATTGTTAATTTGCAAAAATAATACGCTAATGGAAAATGAGGAAATGGAATATAAATATGGGAAGTAAAAGAGTTACGATAAACAGAAGTAGCTACAGAAATGAGGATGGAGAAAATACATCAATTGTCGGTAATGACTTTCAATGTAGAAGCTACCTCAACTTGCTGCGAAGATGCAATACGACATTTGACTTTTGACCTAATGAGAAAAGATGACAACCGCTGCTGAGAGAGAGAGTGAGTGTGTGAGGGTTTGAGAGAGAGTGAGTGAGTGTGTGAGGGAGAGAGATTGTGAGTGTTTTTCGTGATGTCTGGTTCAGTTTACAAGCAGTCTCCACCGTTTTTTCACTACGGTACCTTGAGTACTTCTATGCCAATTCTCTTTCATTTATTTGGTACTTATCCTACCATCTTTGTTGCAAAAATAATCAGGAGGCAGAATCTTACTGCAAACATAGTTTCACAGCACTTTCAGTCCCCACATGAAGCTGAATAATGAGTGATAATCGAATAGAATTTTATATCGGGGACCGAGCTTCGCTCTGGAGTACTATATACAATTTTCTAGTTTTTCAAAATTTAATAGACTACGACTTTAACGTGGACTGCGACTGCGCCCCGTTTCGGAAAGCCAATTTTCTGACTCCAGCTGCTTAAAGTCTAGAACTTAGCTGATTCCCGAGCTGGAAAACCAGCCCTAGAGATAATCGAGGAATACGTGAATTCAATAAAGGCTAAATATCGAGGACCGAGCTTCGCTCTGGAGTACAAAAGCATAAAAAATGTATTACGAAAGAAGAAGAAATTATAATAACATTCAAACAGAAATGTTCTATCTAATCACAGTGAATTGATATTAATTCCCAGAGGAATGCAAAAATTTCCCTCACAAAGGCCCGGTTGCACAAAAGCCGGTTAATTCTGATTAATTTCACGTGAACCAAATCAGAGAAGACCATTACGAGAAGATGGATTTACTGGAATTAATCAGGATTGAAAATAACCCGGCTTTTTTGCAACCGGCACTAAGTAACTGATTGAATGATTGAATGATTACAAAAGTTCAACTGCTGAGTCATAATTTTGACACAGTCCCACACACATGAACTCGCTTACTCACTTCCATCACCAACATACGACGAAATAATTATTTCCAGCTGTTTTCCAAGGATGAGTAATAATTATCCTTTTAATGTCCTTCAGCGAGTTCTCCCAGGGATGAGACCTAGTGCAATCGAATCTTCATACTAGAAACCTACTATGTTCTGAATTTCGTGAGAATCGTTAGAGCCGTTTTCGAGATCCAGTGAAATACAAACATATAAACATCTAAACATCTAAACATATAAACAGAAGTTGCTCGATTAATAGTATGGGATATCTTAAATTATTCTAATGAGATTCTGCTTCTAGACACTCCCTGAATAGCAAATGTTACATTGGTTACACTGTTCATATATATATAATAAGTTTATAACTGGTCATATAATGAGTTTTTACTGGTCAGATAGTAAGTTTCATGAAATATACTTGGAGTACGTGAACGAATTTAGTTTCGATACGTGAGCGATATTCTTCACCAGGAAACATGACTTTGAACTATACGATATTTGCCTACTATAGTCAGGTCCACGTTATAATGACAGTGGAGGAAGATGGGAGACAGCGTTGCCGATTCACTGCCTTGAATTCGCCTTCTGTAGAGGATTCTGAATACCTGTATTTCTGATAATGTAATACTAACTGTTCATTCTTGTTTGAAATAATTATTAATTAAATTTTATTCAATGAGAAATTATGTTTTTCGATCATTGAATAATAAATTTTCATAATTTGAGATTAAATATTTTGTTAATTATGATTAATTATATTTTTATATTGTTGAAAAAATATATGGCTACTTTTTATTTATTTATTTTTTTATGTATCACATTGTGTACAAATACTTAACATGAGGAAAGGCACAACAGGCTCATCCCCAAAACTGTCCCATTTCTAATTTATACTATACTGTCCAAATCAAAATGTTGGTTATGCCACTTTCACTTTTCAAAATACAATTTACGCTCTTCAATACTCAGATAAACGAGCAAATTTTGAATCAAATAAATACTATTGAAGTCTAGAATCAGAAAATCTAGAACAGTAACTTAATAATTATTCAAAATGTCTGAATTTTAAATGAAGCTAGAAATTTTTAAGCTAATGACGTTGCGAGCTAGGGAAGGATATCGCTATCTGCTTTGTCAAATGATAGATTGATTGATTGATTGAGTACTTTATTTATGTAGATTACAATATATACTGTCTTATACACTTATATACAATAGCTTACAATACAGCAAAATTATAGATGAATTTACATGATATAGACTAAGAAAATAATTATTGAACTGTATATGATATGAAAAAGCAATTTGTAATATAATAACTATAGATAATAATTATATTGTTATGCATCTACATAAATTGGCGGAGCTTTGGACATATCAATGTCCATTCTTTGGAAAGAATATTAAAAATATCCTCCCCACTAACTCTCTACCAATCAAGGATATATAGACAAGGATAGCTCTATAGACAAGGATAGCAACACCAATGTTAATCAAATATTGCCATTACAACGTGGAGAACTCTACGAGTTATTTATCCAGGTGTACAGTTAATGAAAAAAATAAAAGAGCTGATTTCAAATTTTATTCCTACATTGACAAAAAATGATCTGACAATGTTGGGAGCTGGAAAGGATATCACTATCTGCTTTGTCGAATGATAGACAAGGTTAGCAACACCAATGTTAATCAAATACTGCCATTATAACGTGGAGAACTCTACGAGTTTGTTATTCAGGTGTACAGTTAATTGAAAAGAATAAAAGAACTGATTACAAATTTTATTCCTACATTGTTAAAAAACGATCTGGCAATGTTGGGAGCTGAAAAGGATATCGCTATCTGCTTTTTCGAATGATAGACAAGGTTAGCAACACCAATGTTAATCAAATACTGCCGTTACAACGTGGAGAACTCTACGAGTTTATTATTCAGGTGTACAGTTAAAGAAAAAAATTGAAAGAACTCATTATCTGTACTTAAACAAGTTTCATGATGATCTAAATCATTACTACAATAGAATATTGTAATTTATATTCACAGATTTGCGTTATCGGATGGAAAAACATTTGAAGAAATCATGAACCGTAGCAGTAAACATGAAAGTGTTCTGAAGTGTTCATGAATAAAAATAACTTTTTGTGATAAAACTAACACTAATCAGGAAAAGTTAGTTAGTTTTCAGGACAAGTGTCTTTCTTGAATGAGTTTATGGTTCAGACCGCATGAATCCGATTTAATTACTGAGCTCAGCACGCAAGTGAGTGTAATTAATATTTTAATGAGTGCGTTCCATGCTCTGTATCTTTCATTTCTCAGGGAAGTTCACTCTCAACAAGGCCTGTCAAGAATGAAATTTCCACTATCTTTTATCGCGCATTTCCGCTTTCACTTCTTTCCGACGTTTTTCTTTTCACTGTAATAATTATTCTATTAATCCCTAGACAGACAACACAAAACAAGCAACGCTTAAATACAACATACGCATAACCCCCAACTTTAAAATATCTATAAATTACATCTAGATCCATTATTTTTACTTTCCTTGCCCTATTACCATAGGTAAGGAAAGTATTGCTTTCCGAAAAAAATTAAGGTACCCCAATTTCTATATTTCTATACGTTTCAAGGTCCCCTGAGTCCAAAAAACTGGTTTTTGGGTATTGGTCTGTATGTGTGTGTGTGTGTGTGTGTGTGTGTGTGTGTGTGTGTGTGTGTGTGTGTGTGTGTGTGTGTGTGTGTGTGTGTGTGTGTGTGTGTGTGTGTGTGTGTGTGTGTGTGTGTGTATGTATGAGTGTATGTGCGTCTGTGTACACGATATCTCATCTCTCAATTAACGGAATGACTTGAAATTTGGAACTTTAGGTCCTTTCACTATAAGGATCCGACACGAACAATTTCGATCAAATGCAATTCAAGGTGGCGGCTAAAATTGCGAAAATGTTGTCAAAAACAGGGTTTTTCGTGATTTTCTCGGAAACGGATCCAACGATTTTGATCAAATATGTTAGGACGATCCAGTCGGGGGTTCAGACTAAACGGCTGGCTAAACGGATATGGCGAGCGAAGCGAGCCTGACGGCTAGTAATATAATATTCCCAGGATTGAAGTAGCAGTGCCCAATCAATTTTTCCGCGATAAATGTATTTCAATCTTCAACTTGGTGCCAACCTAACAAAGTCAACTCAACTTAATGCCAACCTGACAAAATTATCAATTTAGTTACCAGATAACAACTGTTTCGAAGAGGTACTCTCTCTAGATTAAAGTTCTATATTTACATATGGTATGGACATTTTCAAATTATAATTAAGAGAATAAGAAGAATATACATGCTAAAAGACGAACTTGAAACCTTAAAAACCACCCTTAGAGTCAAAACATTGCAAAAAGATTTCTTAGTGCGCCTCTAAAGGGCCAACTGAACATACCTACCAAATTTGAACGTTTTTGGTCCGGTAGATTTTTAGTTCTGCGAGTGAGTGAGTCAGTCAGTGAGTGAGTGAGTGCAATTTCGCTTTTATATATGTGGATTAATGCAGAGAATCGGCATCGCTATTCTTCTATCTTTATTCACTGTCATTATAACGTGGACCTCACTATAGCAGTTATTTTTGGTGAAGCTATGTGACGCTTGTTGTAGTCTCTCATAATGTGCTGTTCTTACACTCGATCAAAACAGTAGTCGACAGTAATCGGCTTGAGTTGACAAGAAATCGACCGGAAATTTGAAACATAAACGACCTATACCGGTGGTGGTGGAAGGCAAGTAGTTGATCACTATCCCACGGTGCTATCCCACTCCACTCTACTGAAAACTAGTACTCTACCATGAATGTTTTCATTGGTAGAGTTCACAAGATAGTTAGTACTTGCCCCGGGAACTCTACCACTAACTCTACCAATGAAAACCAGGCTTAAGTGATACTTTTTAACCCTTCTACTACCAACGTTTTTCACATACACGAAATACCAAGTGGGGTAACTTGGTTACCCCAACAAGATTTCTGTTTTATATAATTATTCTATATTCTTTCCATTAATTCATCTATAAAATGTATTACAAAAGCTATCAATATCATAAAAAATAAATTTCTTTTGTTGAAAAATATGTTTCCAATCAAAAACTGACAGAGCAAAAAAATTGAGAATTTTTTTTTTCATATAGATGTAGGGGAAATTTTGTTAAATAATTAAATTATGTCTATAGAGAAGCAATTTTTTCAAATTTAGATTTCAAGTGATCATTATTAATCAGGTTTTGCAAAAACCTGATAATAATGATAATTGAACATTGAATTTATATCTTATGTATTCCGAGAATGGATGAGATATACCAAAAAATTGCATGACATGGAATACCAAGGATAAATCTGCTAATAATTGAAAAAAATAAGAGGAATGAAATGATTTTATGAGAAAAAACAACTAAAATGATATGTTTTTATCAAGTACTGAAGGTTTCAATGAAATAAGTCAACATTATGTACAGAAAAAAATGGACAAAATGTGGGTTGGGGTAGTCCAATTACCCCGCTTGGTAGTAGAAGGTTTAGAATAAAAAATAGAGAATAAATTAAGAATCTACTCACTCTGTTATCTGGAAATATCACTCACCTGTAACATTAAAAAAATACCGTAATTAATATTTTGTTTCGTATAGCACTAAAAAAACGTTATTCATGATGTATTTTCGGTATCATGATAATCCGATTGTGATACAAAATACGACATCAATTATCACTTTCCCTCAGTTATCACATTGAATTAGTGACAAGGTATAATCCCTTCACATTGATAAGGCTCCTTAATGAGACAAATTTATTCAAATCCCAGGAGTGCGGCGAGATAAGTCAACTGTTGACCGGTCGGCTTTACAAGATTCTATAGTGAGGTCCACGTTATAATGACAGTGGAGAAAGAAAGGAGTACAGTGCTGCCGATTCTCTACCTTTCCACTGCATTTGTACAACATTTGAACTGTTGTATAAATTAGAATTGAAACCGTTTTCAGTCAACTGTTGACCGGTCGGCTTTACCAGATTCTATAGTGAGGTCCACGTTATAATGACAGTGGAGAAAGAAAGGAGTACAGTGTTGCCGATTCTCTACCTTTCCACTGCTTTTATACTACATTTGAACTGTTGTACAAATAAGAATTGAAACCGTTTTGTGCTCAAGTCCTGAAAGTTGTATAATTCTGAATTATTGGATAAATAAAAATGAAATAAATTTCCACAGCCTTCTATAGAGGATCCCGTTATATCTGATGTAATATCGACTGTTTATTCTTGTTTCAAATAATCGAACAATGTAGAATTAACAATTATTAAACGAAATATTTCATCTTAATTATAAAAATTGAATGATAAAGACTAAGAAATTGTCAAAAACCACAGATCTATTGATACTTAGAAAGACCGTTTTCGGTTATTACATCATTGTCAATCTCTGATAAACAGAGATCTCTGTTCATCAGAGATTGACAATGGTGTAATAACCGAAACCGGTCTTTCTAAGTATCAATAGATCTGTGGTTTTTGACAATTTCTTAGTCTTTTTCATTCAATATGAATAATTACCACAATATCAACTTCTCAACTACACAAAAAGTAATATTATAAAATGCATTATGAGATTATTGAAAAATATAATTACTTCCCTAATGAAATATAATAATTGATATTTTAAACGAGAATGAACAGTTAATATTAAATCAATTAACCTGTATCAGCTACCGTCTGTAGAGGACAATACAGAGGATCGGCAACGTTGTTCTTCTATCTTTCTCCACTGCCATTATAACGTGGACCTCACTATAGTGATATCAATAGTAAGTAAACTAGTAATCTATCTATACTATCCACTTAGTGAACTAACACATGCCTCTCTCTCTCACTCACAACCTCTCGCACGCTCACTCTCTCTCTATTTCTCACGCTCTCTTTCTCTCTCTCTTCTCTCTCTGTCACTCTCTTGCTCTTCCTCACGCTACTTTCTCACTCACTCTCTCTCTCTAACTCCATCTCACTTCCTCTCTCTCACTTGACAAACACTCACTTTGAAAAACAGGTGACACACTAACGTCTGAGTGCTTGAAACCAGATTAGAATGAGAGATTTGGAGACATTCTACCAGCCTATAATAATTCACCTATAATACACACTTCTGGCTGTTTGGAGATAAAAGTTTGTGCGTTGAATTATTGGTGGTTTCAACTTGAAATATTTGTTTGAAAACAGTTGATAGAGAAGTTTATGGGTGTGATTTGAAGGTCCAGTATACGTTCTCTGTTCTCTGTGAGAGTATTCAATGATAAAGGTGTTATTTTCTTAGTATAAAAGTTCTTGATGGTTTCAATATAAGAAATTGGTTCAAAAGTACTTCTCTCAGCCTTTTCTTAGATTAAAAAATTCTGAATAAAATGAGATCATTCGGAACTCTCTAGCTCCAATGAGTACTGAGTTATGATTTTTCAAAAATGAGTAAAATTTAAAGAAAATATCACTTCTCATGAATTTTAGTTTTTGATCAGCATTATCTCCCGATTGTTACCAAAAAGATGTATAACTCAAATTCCTCTGGGCGTATTTTTGTGTTCTACAATCTGAGATCAGGTAGAGCGCTCTATCTCATATAGATTTCCAGGTACACCTGACAACAATGCTCCTTGTATTATGAAAAACACCTGATTATCAGCTTTAGCCCTCATCATCTACATTGCCCTCACATTGATATTTCACACGATGATATAAGTTCATGAGATTATGTTCTATGAGAATCATCCGTTAGATGCACTTCATTACAGTATTTCCTAGTGGAGAGGCGCGCTTAAGGACACCTCAAGGATCAAAATTTCAAACACTTATAAATTTTGACACAATGTTCAGATTATATCGTACTACACTTCATTCTTCTCGTCTCGTCAAGGCGGTCCAAAATCATGCATCAGAAATCAGATTCGGTCGAAAAATGGAAAATTTATTGCTTAGTGTACCTAAGCCCATATTCCAATACACAAAAAATGGCCAATTTCTATTTCTACAATATAAATTGCTTGCACTTATGTATATAGTGACTGGATTATTGTATAAAATTAGCGCTGCTATCCAGAGATTGTCAGTTTGGTGTAAGGGTAAGCATCAGTAGATCGGCAATTAGGAGGTACTGGGTTCGATTCCCGGGCTGACAAATAAACTTTGTATAGTAGCGCTCATCAAATTTCCATCTAGCTGTTTACCCTGTTGTCAATATTTGCAGCAGAGGTCTTCGGGGTGATTTACAGCATCAAATTGGGATTTTCGTTTAATAATTATTATTCATTAATTAGCATTTGAACAAATGCAACTTCCAATTTATTCCCATCTGTAAATTGGTGTAGGCCTATACATTTTTTGAACCGCTCTCTATATGACTTCAACCCGCAACTAACTGAACGGCTGTGGACTGTGGAATGTCAGCTAGAGAGTGAGAGAGATGGGAAATACTTGTTGACATTATCTGGAAAGTGAGATGGAAGAATGTCAGTCACTAGGTCCAAGGGACGGTCAGACAGACAGGAGCGTGCTTTTACTTTTCGGCTTAGCGGTTCGCAACTTACTTTTCCGCAACGACCAACGACAGTCTCCTACTTTCCACTCACTATAAGACAGACGATGCGTAACCAGATAACGTCCACGATTAATTTCTACCACACTAATTGTCCACTACTCCATCTCATCGCTTATATTCTAGTCCTCCTACCTTCTTGCAATCTTATTCCTTCCAACTCATCACATTTGTGCGAAATGTCTAATTAACCGAGCGAAGTGAGGTCTAAGATTCAAGTCGACGGTTTGGCATTTCTCTTAATATTTAAATGTTTATATGTTTTTACTTCCCTTGTACCATAGGTAAGGAAAGTATTGCTTTCCGAAAAAAAATTAAGGTACCTAAATTTCTAAATTTCTTTACGTTTCAAGGTCCCCTGAGTCCAAAAAAAGTGTTTTTTGGTTATTGGTCTGTATGTATATGTGTGTGTGTGTGTGTGTGTGTGTGTGTGTGTGTGTGTGTGTGTGTGTGTGTGTGTGGTGTGTGTGTGTGTTGTGTGTGTGTGTGTGTATGTTCGTCTGTGTACACGATATCTCATCTCTCAATCAACGGAATTACTTGAAATTAGGAACTTAAGATCCTTACACTATAAGGATCCGACACGAACAATTTCGATCAAATGCAATTCAAAATGGCGGCTAAAATGGCAAAAATGTTGTCAAAAACAGGGTTTTTCGCGATTTTCTCGGAAACGGCTTGAACGATTTTGATCAAATTCATACCTAAAAAGTCATTGATGAGCTCTATCAACTGCCACAAGACCCATATCTGTAAAAATTTCAGGAGCACTGCCCCATCTATGCAAGTTTGTTTTTAGATTCCCAATAATCAGGCTTCAGAAACAATTTCAACAAAAAATTTCAAGTGAAAAAGATTGAGCATAAAAATCTCTACAATTAATGTTTTGTAACATTTTCACCTTAAATTGGAAATAAGCTCGAAATTCAAGAAAATAAGATTATTCAATTGCAAACTGTTGGTAACAGTTGATTCTATTAAATCATTCACTATGAAGAGATAAAAGACTTCGTGTGTCAGCAGTGCTATTGTCCTGTCCCCTGCTGGCTCAGATCTTAGAATAGGTACCGTAGTAGACTTTAGATGCGCGTGAACACTAGCGTCAGTTGATCAATTTTCGTAACAGCAAGGAAAGTTGTGTGAGTGCTTCACACCAGATTTTTATGTTGCGCATTTACAGCGAAACGCGGTAATAGATTTTCATGGAATTTGACAGGTATCTTCCTTTTTAAATTGCGCGTCGACGCAATACAAGGTTTTTGAAAATTTTGCATTTCAAGGATAAAAGAAAAAGGAGCATCCTTCATACGCCAATATTAGAGTAAAAATCAGACTATAGAATTATTCATCATAAATCAGCTGCCTAGTTGACTATAATACTACCCGTTCAAAAACATCGAACATCTTGGAAATTGTATCTTTCGATCAACGTTGTAGACAGTTGCAGCCAGACCTGATAACAGAGCTCACACTCACATTCCGGGACGAAACGTCACGGTACGATATAGGACAGAAAGCTCTATGTTTATCTAGGATTTTTTCTAGACATTTCTAATTGATAAATTATTTATTAATTTTTGAGAAAACATAACAACAGGTCAATGTAACTCACTGAGCGCGAGGTCTACTGTTCACAGAACTACTAGTATTTCTCTGTTCCGTTTTAATTCAGGTATTTGATCTTGGATATTGAATTATTTACAACTATCTACTGTATCTACTGTTAAATTATCTACTATATGATATATTTATTACTGGTTCTCATTCTTCAAATAATTTATTTAATTTATCATTTACGAATCCAAGTATCATGCCATAGACTTTTTCATTCATTGATGAAATACACAGATTTATATACCACTATAGTGAGGTCCACGTTATAATGGCAATGGAGAAAGATAGGAGAACAACGTTGCCGAACCTCTGTCTTCCATGGAGGGTAACTGATACCGGTTTATTAATGTTATATTAACTGTTCATTCTCGTTTTAAATAATCAATTATATTTTATCAAGCAAGAAATTATTATTTTTCATTGATTTCATAGTAAATTTTTTTAATCAATAATAAATATTTTGTTGATTAATTATATTTCTACATTGTTAAAAGACGATCTGGCAACAGAGCAAAGCAAGAAAGGGATAGCGCTATCCGCATTGTTGAATGATAGACAAGGATAGCAATACAATTCCTAATCAAACACTGCCATTATAACGTGGACCTCACTATAGCAGAATAGCTGTGCTCCGCAAGGGTCTAATAAATTTGGGAACATAATATGCTGAAAACTTGAAATCTTGAAGAATTTGAAATAGGCTTATAACCATCCTCGTAAATATTAAGAATCTGTATACAAAATTTCAAGTTATTCAGTCCAGTAGTTCAGAAGTAGTTCCTCTTCTTCTTCTTCTTCTTCTTTTTCTTCTTTTCTTCTTCTTCTTCCTCTTCTTCTCCTCCTTTCTCTTCTTCTTCTTCTCCTTTCCTACTTTCCAAGTCCTTCCACTTCTCTAAACATCCAAAATTGAATAACTTAAATAAAGTATAAATCGAGCATACTCTCAACCTCCAACTTCATCTATAACTTCATTTCAAACTTCATTGTCTTCTCTTCTTCTTCTTCTTCTTCTTCCTCTTCTTCTTCTTCTCCTTTCTCCTCTTTTTCTCCTTTCCTACTTTCCAAGTCCTTCCACTTCTCTAAACATCCAAAATTGAATAACTTAAAGCAACTTTAAAGTATAAATCGAGCATACTCTCAACCTCCAACTTCATCTATAACTTCATTTCAAACTTCATTGTCTTCTTCTTCTTCTTCCTCTTCTTCTTCTTCTTCCTCTTCTTCTTCTTCTTCTTCTTTTTCTCCTCCTCGTTTCTCTTCTCCTTGTTTTTAGCGTTCTATTCTATCTACTCCTACTTCTTCTTATTCCTGTTCACTTTCTTCTTTGATCCGAGCTTTTTCCTAGCAGGCTTTCCTTGCTTTGCTTTTCTTTTCTCTCGCATAACTTTCATCTTTTTGTCCACTTGTTCACAGTCCGTTACCTTATTAACACACATTACCTTATAACACACATATACAACACACCATACATACACGCACTTTTACTTATATCTACACGCACTTCTACACTTCATCTACCTGCATTTACATCCACTGAATTTCCCCAGTGCTAAGAATTAAATATTAATCCTACAGAGACACACTTACTTTATGGTTATACAGTAGACACACTGAGGTGTTGAACATCCCAATATAATTTTGCATTTTCCTTTGAAAAATATGAAAAAAACAAGTACTTGGACCATACTTCATCATTTCTAAATCATTTTTGTTCCAAGTGCATACAGAAATCAAAAGTAAAGCACTGCTTATCAATATTTATACTAATTTTAGTACGTATGATCCGCCTCAGTGTTGGAGCTCCTAATCCGGTTTGAACGAATGGCTTGATCATTGCCAATGACAACTTCATCAAAAACTCACGTCTCTTCATTTTATTGTTTTGAATCTCAAATTGTAGAGAATCATTGCATTTATTCCAATCTGATCCATCACCCCATACCACATTGGTAGTGACAATACAAGTAAAATTTTTGTAATAAAAGTGTTTGATAAAAGTCCTACGTAAAAGACATTCCAGGGTGTTAGACACCCCAAACGAAGAATAAGATGAGCTGGTGACCTTGTAGAATGCTATTACTGACTGGAAGTGGTGGAGATCAGTTGACAAAACTACAAACCTAATTTAGACTGGGCATAAATTCCCATCTGTTTGATATTGTCAACTGCAGAACAGAAAAAAATCCCTGGGGTGTGAAACACCCCAGTGTGTCTCTTTAGGGTTAAGAATTAAATTATTCTTCTACATGAAGATGGCGGACCTGCCGAAAGATCTTCTTGTCACAGTAAAGCTTGGATCTCATTGGTAGAGTTATTGGTAGAGTTCCCTGGGCAAGTACTAACTATCTTGTGAACTCTACCAATGAAAACGTTCATGGTAGAGTACTAGCTTTTAGTACAGTAGAGTGAGATAGCACCGTGGGATAGTACTCCACTACTTGCCTTCCCCCACCACCGCTTCTCACTCTACTCTACCACTACTATGTAAATGAAAACAGTCTCGAGCTAGTAGAGTAGAGTCGTGCTGTAGGCTATCAAGTTTAAGAAGTATTGTTATCTATTTAAAAGTATTAATTCACTAAAAAGTGTTGATTCATTAAAGTGTTCAAATGTTAATTTATTAAAAGAGAATTGACATTTTAAGGTTAGTTCTGTTCACTAGACAACACAGTTTATCTACTATTCTCAATTGTAGTGGAAACAGTTACTCGACCAAGTAAGTTGAGTAGAGTTAGCTCGGTAGAGTTAGTATTCCAGTTACTCGACCACTAACTCTACTAGTGAAAAACAGGCTCAAGTGAATTAATTCTCCAATTAGAATTCGTTAATGTTTAACGTAAATGGTTCATATATCCCAAAGTCAATGGAGCTTTTTCGATCTTTTGAAATCAAAAATACCTAGATTTGATTAATGTTCAATGCTCCAATTGAACAGTAGTATACTAGTAGTTCTGTGAACAGTAGACCTCACGCAAACAAACTCAGTTCACGTTTCAATTTGTATTCCATATGATATAATTCATACAGTTCCGTGATGATCTTTCTATCTGATGAAAATTAATTTTTTAGAATCAAATATATTATAATTTCTCCAGAATTATTAAGTTCATTTGTTTATTTTTATTCACCTATTAAATTAGTTTTTTCGAATGTGAAAATATTGATACTGATGAGCACGCAATAATAATACCATGACTGAAAACTAAATATTGAAACCAAAAATCAAAATCAATTTATTTGCCATAAAATACATTACAATTATATGAATTGTCCTCTAAATACAATTTGACTTTGAAAATAATATTTCTGTAATAAAACACAAATGTCAATCAAATTAGTAAATAGAGAAAGCAAAACATCAAGCTTTCTTATCAATTCGTGGCTCGACTAGCATAAGTAAAGAACTTGTGCGCTAGCCGATATAAATTATGCAGATATTTGTAAGACAATAATATAATTACCAAACATTATTTTTAAATTACATTATTACATTATTATTAAATTTATTCGGGTATAATGAATTATAATAATATTGAACAATAATTGATTTTCGTTGTAGAAAACTCATATCTAGTGAATAGTCCCGATTTCAATGAAATGATGTAATATAATGATCATAATGAATGTAGTAATAATAGTCATAATGATAATCTAATCCTATAGGCTATTTAAAAGAGAAGTAATAAATAGGTAAAGATGGAATCTGTTTTGATCGAATGAAGTAAAAGTAACAATGAGGTGGTCCATATGGCTAGAAGTAATGGAGGTAAAAATTTTTTATTTATATTCCTAAGTCAAAGAAAATAATTTCTTGAACCCACTTATCTAATTCCTTAGCTTTGGTTTTAGTGATTCTATTGATAATAAAGGACGTTGGACCAAAGACTTTAAAGCTGCGATTGGACCAAATTTATTAAAAAAATGTTAATAACTCAATCCTTTTGGATTTTATTAGATTGAACATAACTTATCATACACATGATGAACATATGTGTTTATCAACTTCCGTTCAATCTAATAGAATCTATAAGGATTAAGTTATAACCATTTTGTTAATAGCTTTGGTGTAAACCCAGCTTAAAGATGCATACCTCTCTAATGTCTTTAATAGACCTTATACAAATACAGTAATAGACTGGCTTTTCCACACATCTGTGTAATCACTTGTCAGCTGATTTATGATGAATAATTCTATATTCTGATTTTTACTCTAATATTGGCGTATGAAGGTGGCTCCTTTTTCCTTTTATATTATCCTTGAAATGCAAAGTTTCCAAAAACCTTGTATATACGTCGACGCACAATTTAAAAAGGAACATACCTGTTAAATTTCATTAAAATATATTACTGCGTTTCGCCGTAAATGCGCAACATATAAACATTTAAACATAAAGAGAAATGCCAAACCGTCGACTTGAATCTCAGACCTCACTTCGTTCGGTCAATAAATTTGAGTATTTCATCAATGAACGAAGGCTTCTCTTGCCATGATACTTGGATTCGTAAGTTATAAGTTAATTAAATTTAAGAAAACTCCAATTATTTGAAGAATGGGAACCAAGAATGATATATCATCCAGTAGAATGTGGACCACGGCAGCCGCTTGTGAATTCTTCAAGGTCTTGAGAGATTCAGTGAAATCTGGAGTTCTTGAAACAGTGAAATCTGTAAAAACAGTAATGAATAACATGTTTGTAGCAGATCGTGCCACGCGCTACGGAAGCCGGTCTGCTTGTTAAATCCAGTCGAATAACAAACAAAAAAGAAAAGCAATGAATCAAATTGATCTATATTCGCGGCTTCTTAGCAAAAACGAGGCGGTAGACTTAAAAAACGAGATCCTCTTTTGGAAGAAAATGAAATGTCACTGGACAAAACACACCGGTGAAAGAGAGGTCCTTAAAAGAGAGGGCACGAGTCTCCAGCATCGGTAACCAAATACTTGTTTCCAGTTTGCCAGGGGACAATATTCTAACTAGCCGCGAGATGAATGTGTGCGAAAGACAGAATAAGAAAAAAGAAGAACAAAAGAAGAGGAAGAAGATGAATAATAAGAAACAGGAAGTAATTTGGGAGACCTCAGACACTGTGTCAGTTAAACCACGGAGTCACTGTCTCAATGCAACCTCTCTCTCTCACGCAATTTCTTCACTCTCGCACACAGATTCTCTCTTCTCCTCTTCCTCACTCTCTTTCTGTTCACCTTCAATTCATCTCACTCTATCACCCACTTCGCTTTCTTCCATTCTTCCAAAAAGACTGGCCTGATGATGACTCCACATTCCTACTTTCCTTGTCACATAAATTATGTATCTATATCTCCGCGTTTGGCGAAAAATATTTGTTGCATGTCATTACATGTGGGACACGGAAAATGGCTGTCATCATCCCGTTCTGAGCCGTGTCACAATATTTATGCATGTGTATCATACATGCTGAAGTGAATCGATGTCTTATTTAAATTCGTTTCCAAACTGGAATTTTATGCTTCTGAAATGATTGACTGGGTTGTGCTTCCTGTTTTATCTATGTTTCTACCTACCCTCCCTATCTGAATTACATTCAAATCTCAGTTTTATTGTCACCCATAAAATAGAAATCAACTGGAACTGAATTAATAAAATCAGATATAAGAAGCAGTGTTAATATAATATATATAAATAATAAATATCAGTGAATTGGTTTCCCGTAAATAAAATTTCAAAATATATCTTCATTATGGTGGAAATATGTATATACTCAACCAGATACATCACAAACAAACGATTCAGTTTCTAAATTAATTATTATTAAACGAGAATCCAAATTGAATTTTGTAAATCACCCTGCTGCGTTTAATTATAATAAATAAGGGTTTCTGTTTCTATTGATTTACTTGCAGAACTAACCACTTATTCTATTCATTATTTACTAGCAGGAAATCCATGCTCTGCAAGTAAAAAGTTGTAAGAAATACATAATATTCTTGAATGAAGCTCGGAATACACTCAATGAACTTCTGTCTATGATTGTATTGACTCCGTTTTCGGTATCCTATTATTTTATTCCCATCGAATTATGCTATTCAATCCATACTTTTACTATTCCATATGGTGTTTCGTTCACTTATTCAACAGTAGGCTATTCAATATCAATTTGAAACCAATTCTATTCTCATTCAACTTATGGATGAAGCACGAATTTTTATTTCCATGTTGAACATTGATATTCTTATTTCTAGTTTTTAGAGGAAGATAAAAGCGTTTGCTATCCAATGCTACAAGATTAGAAGATTTTTACAAATAAAATTTATTCGGGCTTCTCTATGAGGCTTTTCATTTAGTCGCAAAAACAAATGTATTCAGCTTTTTCCTGGAGACATTTTATAGACACAAATAAAACTTATTCATAGAGTATACGAATCTGAAATCTCGGAGCAATTCGAGATGGATAATAGCATAGCAGTGCACACAACTAATAACTGCGAATTATAGTGAGTCCCACGTTATAATGACAGTGGAGAAAGATAGGCGAACAACGTTGCCGAACCTCTGTCTTGTCAATGCCTTCCATAGACGGAAGCTGATGCAGGTTTATTGATGTAATATTAACTGTTCATTCTAGTTTAAAATAATCAATTATATTTTATTAGACGAGAAATAATATTTTTCAATAATTACATGATTAAGATGAAATATTTTGTTAATTAACTATTAATTCTACATTGTTAAAAGACGATCTGGCAACAGAGCAAAGAGAGAAAGAAATAGCGAAAAAGTGAAAAAGGATAGTAGAAAACGTTGCCGATCCTCTGTCTTGTCAATGCCTTCTATAGACGGTAGCTGATACAGGTTTATTGATGTAATATTAACGGTTCATTCTCGTTAAAAATAATCAATTATATTTTACAAAGCAGGAAATTATATTTTTCAATAATTTCATAATGAATTTTCATAATTAAGATGAGATATTCTGTTAATTAGTTATTAATTCTACATTGTTAAAAGACGATCTGGCAACAGAGCAAAGCGAGAAATAGATAGCGATCTCCGCTTTGTTGAATGATAGAGAGGGATTGCAATACCATTGCTGATCAAACATTGCCATTATAACGTGGACCAGACGAAAGGATTGTTGAGAGAGTAAATAAGGATCAATGTGAGATCGCAATTATAATTATGTCCAGTCCCCAATGTCAACACTGATCCTGCACCTCAACTGGGCCATAAAAAGTGTTACGAGACAAGAAAAAGATTGCCAATAGAGTAAGTAATTGCATCGCCAGCATTCTTTTACTTTCTAAAAGGCAAAATTAAAAGCAGGAAGGAAAGCTTGTTTCGAAAAAAATGTACGACATAAATATTACGTACGAAGCCAATGCAAATGCTTGTTATTTGTGTGGCCGAGATGGGCTCTCGGGTCCAATATTTGTGTTGGCCACGGGTAAATGATAGTAATAGTCATAAAATATCCCGGCCTAAACACCTGGTGCAGACCCAAAACCAATACTTGCCGGCCGTGAATGAGAGGGCATTAATATTCATGACAAGCGAGAGGAATAGATCGATGAGGGTAGACAGAGATGGAGTGTAAGATGTTAGTAAGGAGTAAGCGAGAATGTAGATAAACGAGAACATGTTCTGGAAAAAGATGGAGAATGAGATGTTAGTAAGGAGCTATTGAGAAAGAAGATAAACGAGAACATGTTCTGGAAAAAGATGGGGAATAAGATGCTAGTAAGAAGCAATTGAGAAAGAAGATAAACCAGAACATGTTCTGGAAAAAGATGGGAAATTTGCATATTAGTAAGGAACAAGCGAGAAAGAAGTAAACAAGGAACATGTTTTGGAAAAAGATGGAGAATAAGATGTTAGTAAGTAGCAAGCGAGAAGATCGTGGAAGAAAGAAGAACATGTTCTGGGAAAAGATTGGAAGAAGATGGTGAATAAGATGTTATTAAGGAACAAGTGAGAAAATTGTAGAACTTGTTCTGGAAGCTCGACTGTTGAAACCTATATTTATTCCATTATTATGTACACACACATATGCAGTATGCATAATGAGAAATGTTAAGATTGATGCTTGCAGACGTAAATTCGATGTTATTTTAGCAGGCAGTTGCCATCCTCGTCATTATGACAGGACTAGTAATTAGGATTGATTTGCTCCCTGACACCAAATGGCTCAGTTAGCTGCAATCTGCATCCCAGCATAACTTGGAGTGCAGGAAAGTTGAGCTCCTGAGTTAGGTCCACGTTATAATGACAGTGTTTGATCAACATTGGTGTTGCTGTCTTCGTCTATCATTCGACAAAACAGATAGCGCTATCTTCTTCTCGCTGCGCAATGTTGTCAGATCGCCTATTAACAATGTAGAATTAATAGTTAATTAACAAATTATTTTATCTTAACTATGAAAACTCATGAAATTATTGAAAAATACACCTTCATTCAAAAAGAATACCACGACTTTGAAAATCTGTATTCAATCAAGGAAACATAATAGAAACTTGGGTTTTAAATCAAAATGAAGATTATCAAAATAAGTTTTCCCCCACTAGAAAACAAGTTCACAAATGTTCAATGTAACCCCCTCCAGACGCTGGAGTGGTATCAATACGATACTCGAACTCGTTGCACACCCTCAGTAGCATATCGGGCGTAACAGTTTGTATAGCTGCTGTTATTTCTTGTTTGAACTACACCCTTATCTTTAACGTACCCCCATAGAAAGAAATCGCAGGGGGTGAGGTCAGGGCTTCTTGGAGGCCAGTGATGAAGTGCTCTGTCTCGAGCTGCTTGGCGGCCAATCCATTGCCTCGCATAGTTTTCATTCAAATAGGCACGGACAGATGAGTGCCAATGGGGTGGTGCTCCATCATGCTGGAATATGGAACTAAAAAGAACTTTAAAGCTTCCTCGAATCGATGACAGATAGTGCTCCACTCTCCGTTTATTCTTTGCAGAGTTATCAATTATTTTCAAAGTTGTGGTGTTTTTTTTTTTTTTAAATAATACATATATAATATAAATATAACCGAATCACGGTGTATAAGGTTTTCAGCATTGTTTGTGTAGATTCCATCTCAAAAATCAGAGAATTGAAATAATTATCAACATACCCCCATCTCTACAGTATGAATACAATATGATTCTACAATTTCCTGGTGATTGAAAAGCAGTTCTGTATTTGTAATCTGAAAGACATGCTAACCATGCATGAAAAAAATAGACTGATGTTGTCACGTGGTATTTTAGCACCACAAAATATTTTTGAAATGAACTATTGAGCTTTAATAGAATTATAAAATAGAAAGGAAAGATAGCCTAGTCAGAGTACCACTCAAGTAAAATTGAATGTTATTGGTGGTAAAGAGTATCATATTATCTAAAGCGATAAGAGAACCAAGCAAAGTTGTAATTCAACAATAATGAGAATTCATTGACAGAAATAAAAATTATAGAACGGCTTATTTATTATTGGCAGATCATAAAAAGTAAAAGTTTGCATGTACATTTGAGATTAGAAATCTTTGTTTTTGTACTAAATGAATCAATCGATCTAGGATCAATCGACAGTTCTTTGAATCGATACCTAACGAATCAGCTGATTGCTCGACCAACCAGTATGAATTAAATAATAAAGTTTACTCACAAAATATATGTTATATACACTAGGGAAGGTTTATGTAAATAGATAAGGACAACTATTATTGTTACATGAGTATTTATTGCAATCTAAAAAAGTATGAAAATCAAGAGTACACAAAGCTCACATAAAAAATGAAATGTATACTGTTTTATAGTATCATATATCGAGATTTATTTATTGGAATAATCTAAGACAATCACTCAATTTACTTATATAAAAACTTTTTATTTATCTTTGTATAACAAAGTTGGAGAAACCCTGAATCTGAAGTAACCAATTGCATTGAGTCTTACTAAGATTAGAAAGCCAATCAGAAGGAAGCTTACAAATCGTTCAAGGAAGAGATGAAATTTTTCTGAAAATCATTTCTCTTTGGCTTGTGATCCCGATCTGTGAGGACGCACATGGAGATTAGGGTTCTCTCTTCCTATTAAATTTTAAAATCATCATGCCAACCCCACCTAATTATATTTGGGAAATTCATGCATCTACCACTGAGCTAGAGCTGCGGTCCGAACCCAGCATATTTGCGAGCCGGACGGCCTTAGCTTTTTGCGAATTTATTTGCAAAATAGGGATTTTAGCAACCGCTCTTATAAATATCAAGAATACCGCATCACCTGTGAAGGATTTGCAATTTACCACTTTACACAATGTCACCCAACAAGTGGGACAAAAATCTGCATCTTTACAATGTCTGTGAATGCATCTGTGTTAATGTTTTTGTTCCCATTTCTACAATATGATTTCAAGCAACGCTGTACTCAAATAAGTAATTTCAGATAACAATGAACGAGATAACGCACGTTGCTTTTTCAGTGGAATTCATGCATAATAATGTCAAGTGCTAACAAGCGTGTGGTACAATAAGTTGCGTATAGAGAATCATATAGAAAAAATGGAAGCCTATGTTCATAAGAGATAAGACCATATTATTTTTCTTCATCTTTCCATCTTTGTTTCCCCTTTTTGTGTAGGAAAAGCAGAATCTTGATGAACGAACTTCACTAGAACTTAAACAAATTAATTCTACGCAAATCTGTATTGTATTTTGAGAAAAAAGTGGCTGATTACTTGATTTGTCTAAGAACTTTGATTATATTTATCTTCAAAATGGTTGATAATATCTTAGAGAACATTATATATCACTAGCAGGTAACCCGTGCTCCGCAAGGGTCTATTTTGAAACTTGACAAACTAAAAACTTGACGTAATAAAATCTTGAAGAATTGAAAATAGACCTATAACCATCCCCGTTTAATTAAAAATCTATAAGCAAAATTTCAAGTTAATCAGTCCAGTAGTTCAGACGTGATGATGAATCAAACATAATGTTCCTATCCCGTTCGTGTATAAGCCAGCTCTTTCCTTTATTATCGTATAGATTTAGGATATTTCCAATCTAGTATTAATTTATATCATCTTCTATATCATGAGGTGAACATCCATTCATTTATTCATTCACCAAATCGATGAAATCATATAATTGACCGAACGTAGTGAGGTCTATGTTATAACTAGGACTTTCTTTTGTCTGTCTGTATGTAACGCGATTACGGCCAAACGCGTTGATAGAATTCGATGAGATTTGGCAGGAATACTGCTTTTTCAACTGCGCGTCGATGTATACACAAGGGTTTTTTTAGGAATTTTTATTTTAAAGATAATAAATGAAAAAAAAGGAATTTCTCCATACTCTGATATCACTAAATACAATCATCTACTTTGAAGATAGGATTAATCAGACTTTAGAATTATTCATAATCAATCAGCTGACAAGTGGATTATTCATTGCATGCATTACACAGATGTCTGGCCGTGTCTATTTCTATAAGGTAGGGTTTTAATATTTTTTATGATGCGTGCCCATCAGTATTAATATTCTCACATTTGAATAACAAATTTAATAGGTGATTGAAAATAAAATAAAAAATGATCAAATTAACTGAATAATTCTGGAGAAATTATAATATTCTTGATTGAAAAAAATAATTTTAAAATAGTTGAGAAATATTTTTATGAGATGGAAAGATTATCACGGAACTAGATAAATTATCATTATGGGATACAAATTCAAACATGAACTGAGTTTATGAACATAAGTGAGTTTTTGATCTTGGAAAAAACAAATAACAGTTTTTAAGATTAAATTATAATTGCACTGTGAATTATGATTCAACTGAATCAACTAGAACAGGTGACATCAGATACTTATGGATGAGAAAACTGTGTGAGGTCTACTGTTCACAGAACTACTAGTTATTACTGGACATATTATGCGTAAATTTATGACTCTAATAATACACAAAACATAGTAACAACAAACTTTGAAAAATACTTATAGAACTTCTGCATGCATCCAGTTTAGGAACAACAAATTAATCTTAGAAAAGTTTTCCAGCTCTCTACTTCTACCCCTGTTTCCTGAATCTATGTTTCTAGGTCTCAATCTCTCAAGCGAACTAATAAACATCCAATTTAAATAATCTTCTAGCAACTGCACAACACTGGATGCCATTACTTTTGATAGACACACCGACTCATACATTCTTTCACTCTTTCTCCAGAGCCAATGCCATTATTGCGCCGAAGGATATTATTAGCCACTTTTCGAGTGCTATCCACTGCCTTCTGTATATCCACTGCCTTCTGTATAGTGGACCACGAGCGTTTGCCTCTCAATGAATCAGCTAATAATACTAATGATGGGTTTCATTGCAACTCTTATGATACTTTGTCAATGTCAGCTTCCATATATCGCAGCCGCGTTTCCAATGGAGAATGGGCTGAGATGAAACGCATTTTTCAAAGCCTACTTAAGTGGCTTCTACAGGCCTACACTACACATTTGTTTCTATATATGTAGATCTAAGTATATATAGATGGTCGTCTATTCAAGTAGCTGGTATAGGCCTACACTACACATTTGCTTCTATATATGTAGATATAAGTATATATAGATGGTCGTCTATTCAAGTAGCTGGTATATAGTGAGGTCCACGTTATAATGGCAGTGTTAGATTGCTATCCTTGTCTATCATTCAATAAAGCGTATAGCGCTATCTCTTCCTCGCTTTGCTCTGTGCCAGATCGTCTTCTCACAATGTGGAGTTAATAATTAATTAACAAAATATTTTATCTAAATTATGGAAATTCATCATGAAATTATTAAAAAATTCAATTTTTCGCTTAGTAAAATATAATTGATTACAATACAAATGACACTAATGTAATAACATTGAAAGATATAATAATAAGATAGTCCTTGTGCTATTTTTCTTCCAAATTTATAGGTGAAAAAATCCGAAATACCGATATCCGGTATCAGTCATCCTCCATAGAAGGCAGTGGCAAGGTAGTGAATCGGCAACGCCTTTCTCCTATCCTCCTCCACTGCCATCAATATTTTCTGATGATTGAAAAATATACATTCTTGACGAATAAAATACGATTAATCATTTTAAACAAGAAAGAACAGTTACCATTACATCAGATATACCGGTATCAGTTATTCCACATAGAAGGCAGTGGTAAGGCAGATAATCGGCAACGCTGCTCTCCTATCCTTCTCCACTGCCATCAATTTATTATCTAATGATTGAAAAATATACTTTCTCGACGAATAAAATACGATTAATCATTTCAAACAAGAAAGAACAGTTACCATCACATCAGATATACCGGTATCAGTTATCCTCCATAGAAGGCTGTGGCAAGGTAGTGAATCGGCAACGCTGCTCTCCTATCCTTCTCCACTGCCATCAATTTTTTATCCAATGATTGAAAAATATACTTTCTTGACGAATAAAATACGATTATTTTAAACAAGAAAGAACCTTTCTCCTATCCTCCTCCACTGCCATCAATATTATCTGATGATTGAAAAATATACATTCTTGGCGAGTAAAATACGATTATTTTAAACAAGAAAGAACAGTTAAGATTACATCAGGTATACCGGAATCAGTCATCCTCCTTAGAAGGCAGTGGCAAGGTGGTGAATCGGCAAAACTGTTCTCCTATCTTCCTCCACTGCCATACCTCACTATAGTAGAAGATGATACGCGAGAATTACAAATCTACATCCAGTATGTCAGTGAAAAGTTGCAAGTTATAGAGCTCGGCTGGAGATCGTTAAGAATGCACTTTCCTTCAGAGCAATAAAGTTCAGGAAATTGGGGCAGCGGGTATCAATTCAGGTCTGCCACTGGATTTGAAATTGATTGGATGAATCGCTGAAAGAATCTGAGCTATTAATTGTAGCTATCTGTGGTTCGAACGCTAGAGGCATTACAGAACTGTTGATTTCTATAGAGAGGTCCACGTTATAAAGGCAGATCGCTGGCCTAGTTCAACACTACTACAACTCAAAAATCCAAGTTTTGAGAAAAAGGCAATATGTTTCGAATCATTACTATGAATTATTGTGCATTGCATTTGGAATGTCGATTTCTCCCTTTTCAAATTCAAATTCAAATTTTATTTATTCAAACTCACAATATTCACATTCAGAATCAATAAGAAAAACAAAACACTCAGCTCAGTAAGATAAAAAATAATTAATGGAAGATTAATAAAATAAATACTGGTATGTTTTATTAGATATACGGTAAATTTGTGAATCGGAATAAAAAATACTACCTGCTGGAAGTATACAATACTCCACGTTTGCAAGCAGGAATGAATATCACTTCAACTAATTTCAAATGCATGAATAAAAGGAGAAAGAAAAAGAGAAAAGAAAGAAAAGACTAACATCCATTCACTCTCACATTCACACACCTTGCACACTTTCCAATAACAGCTCATCTTACTAATGCTTATTGCCAGCCACCAAAATTACATTTTAACTACGAAATAACATTGAATAAGGATTCTAAATGGTCAGGCATAAGACCTCTGAGCCATCTAAGAATTCTTTTTTTGAAAACAAGTTGATTTTGAAGCCTCTTGATTTCAATTGGGATGTTATTAAAAAACTTAGGGCCAAGAAATACAAACGATTTCTGGAAACAAGTGGTATACGATTTGGGAAGTCTCAGTAAATCAGCTGTCACTCTCCTAGTTTGATAGCTGGGAACATCCCTGAGCAACGTATGACCACCTTGTAGAAGAAGTATAATATTCTTAGACTTAGTTGAGTGTAGCTCTGGAAAGAGGAAGGAAAGCTGAGTAAAATTATGTAGAAGTCTCAAAAATGATAATTTTTGAGTTGAGCACTGTTGAACTGGGGCAGCGCAGTGTTTGTTTAGCAATGGTATTGCTATCCTTGTCTATCATTCAACCAAGCGGATAGCGCTATCTCTTTCTCGCTTTGCTCTGTGCCAGATCGTTTTTCAACAAATATTATTAATTCACAAAATAAACAATCTCAATTAAGCTTATGAGAATTTATCATTAAGAAGTCATTCAAAAATATACTTCCACGATGAATGAAATAAAACTGATTATTTTGAACACGAATTGATTCCATGCTATCCTTGTTCATTCGATAAAGCAGATAGCTATCCTTCTCTAGCTCAGCATCGTTGCCAGATTGTTCTTAGCAATATATAAATTTGATCAATTAACAAAATACCTAATCTCAATTACGAAAATGTATTATTTAATCATTCAAAAATATACTTCCTTGACGAGTGAAATATGATCGATTGTTTTATACGAGAATGAACAGTTGATATTACAACATAAGAAGATAATAATTATAATAGAAAAAGAATTAATAATAATTTAACAAAATATTCTCATCTTAAACATTAGAATTCATTATGAAATTATTGAAAAATATAATTTCTTGTTCAATAAAATACAATTAATTATTTCAAAAGAGAATTAAGAGTTAATATCAAACAAAATATTTCATCTTCATCATAGAAATTCATTATGAAGTTATTGAAAAATATAATTTCTTGTTCAATAAAATAAAATTGATTATTTCAAAAGAGAATGAAGAGTTGATATTACATCAATAAACCTGTATCAGCTACCGTCTATAGAAGGCATTGACAAGACAGAAGATCGGCAACGTTGTTCTCCTATCTTTCTACACTGCCATTATGAACGTGGACCTCATTATAGATTTTTGGGAGTCTGGTTCTTCTGTAGGTTATTATATTGATTGATCACAGTAGGATTGATGAAAGTGAGAGAGAAACCATCTTTTCTGAAGTAACAAAATCTGGTTTATATTCTTCTCATTATCATTCTTCCACTTGTTATTCTTTTTTCCTACAGTTAGGTTGAAAAGTGGCCATTGCTGCACTGATTACAGAACGCAAAGAATCACTTTTCCGCTCTAGTGCGGGAAAAATTTTTCTGCACTCCAGATTTGCAACATGGCAACGCAAAATACTTAGTAGGTTATATGGAGCAACAGTGCAGCAAAATCAAAATGAAGTTGGTAACAGTGACTGGGCTGCTATAGTAAGCAGAGGTGCAACCAAGCACAACGCGCTAATTATTATTCATTATATATTATAACCAAGGACAACGAGGACTTTAGGATTTTAGGATTAAGGTTTTTATCAATAATAAAATTACACAGAAAAACATTTGATGCATTTCAGGCAATTTTACCCATAATTACCCACTTTTCATATTCAATGGTAACTGTAGGAAAAACTTAATGTGAAATACGTGCGCAAAGTTCCTCTGCTGCACTCAAGAAACCATTCCGCCCTCGCCTACGGCTCGGGCGTAATAGTATATTTCGCACCTAGGGCCGAAAATGAGACTTTTCCGGCTCGAAATCAGTTTTTGAAGTCCGAGGCCGTAGGCCGAGGACTAGAAAAGATTGAGAGCCGGAAAAACATTTTTGCCCATGGTGAGAACGTTATTTTTCGCCACACAGAAAAATAAACAATATAAATATGAGAATAATTGTTTATTAGGCACATCCGAAAGCAAAACAGGAAGGTCATAGCTCTAGCAAATCTGAGGTAATCTGAATATCAGGAAATTGTCCAAGTATTTTTATTTTTTATCCTGATTTGTATAAATAACCTAAAAGATTATGTTCAATTATGTAAGAGGTTGAGTTTATACTTTTTATTCTTCCAAATGACAATAAGATGATATTATTATGAATGTTTTGATTCTTGAATAATAAACACAAATAATGAAAAGTTTTTTGATCAGCTGTTCTAGCACACTTGAAATTTGGCCAATCTGAATGTCAACGTCAACAATGCTTGTTGTCATTGACTTCGGGAGTTTAGGTTAGAAGTTCTATCTTACTCTGAAAATCGAATTTGAATAATTTATAATATTTATATCTTATCTGTATTTCATTCATCCAAATAAAATGATAGTATTATTTTGCAGAATACTTTATTCAATTCTAGAAGCATAAACTGATTCCGTTCAGAATACTTTATTCAATTCTAGAAGCATAAACTGATTCCGTTACATAAACTATTTGTAAAAACGTTCAGCACCATGGATATTGCCCAAGTAGTTCGAAAATTATCCACCAGGTTTCGTGATAAACGATTAAACGCAGTACAATTAAAAGCAGGTTTGAGGTTAGATTCTATTATACTCTGAAAATTGAATTTGAATAGTTTATAATATCTTATTTGTATTTCATTTATCCAAATAGAATGATAGTATCTTATTGCAAAATACTTTATTCAATTCTAGAAGCATAAACGGATTCCGTTTCATAAACAATTTTGTAAACACGTTCACATCAAATCAGAATCAGCTGACTTCAAGGTTATTTTACAGCCCTAGGGCCGTAAAACTTTTACCGGCCTGGTCAGAAAACAATCATTTTCGGCCTCCATATGACGCACGAAAACCAGCTCATTACATCCAAGTGGGGCGAAAACGTTTCTTTCGGTGCAGCAAACTGTCACTTTGCGCACTAGTTGCACAAATAACTATACCCTGTTTCTTTAGCTCTGGTTCCACTCCAAAATAGTTCATTTCTGAACTCTCCTGGCCAAATGCACGAGAATTCATAATTATTTTCAAACGAAAAGCCCAATTGAATCTTGTACGAGCATTTAATTGAATCTTTACAGCATTTAATTGGGATTTTCGTTTGATAATAATTATTAATTAATAATTTATAATAATTATTAACAAAGAAACATTTATCACATCTGATAAACCGTTTTATAACTTGAGACCTTGACACATCTTTGAAATATATAAATATTATCCATGATTCAAGGTTGAGCTTTATAAGAAGACAGATCATGTATATGAGCATCAGATTTATAAATATTCTACCATTTGATTTTGAATTAAAAGTCCGAGATAGAATGATTGATACTTGGATTAAGGATAGGTTCTTTTTTTCACTGGGAGCTGAGTGATGGTAATGTCAATTTGATTTATTGTTTTTTTCTCATTCAATTTTGTTTTTTATTTATATAATATTTACTCGTTTATTCTCTCTAGTTGATACTTTTTTCAAGTTATTGTTTTCATTTATTCATTTATTCACGGTATACAAATACTCCCACCAGCGGGCAAGATGTTTTTCTTCTGCTGGTAGCGCCTAAAATATTCTACTTTTATCTTAAGTTTTCATGATTAGTCAAGTTCTATTTTTATGTTATTTCTCAGTTCAAGATATTATGTTTTTGTTAGACTTGTTTGTCAATATCAAACTTTTGTAATGTATGATTTTTTTGGCAAATGAATTTCGAATCAATTAATTAGCATTTGAACAAATGCAACTTACAATTTATTTCCATCTGTAGACTGGCTGGCCGCTATGGCTTCGTATAAAATGGACGCTGCTATCCAGAGAACGTCAGTTTGGTGTAAGGGTAAGCATTCCTGACCGGCAATTAGGAGGTGCCGGGTTCGATTCCCGTGCTGACAAATAATTTTTGTATAGTAGCATTCATCAAATTCCCACCTAGCTGTCAGTCAATATCTGCAATAGCAAAAGCCTTCGGGGTGATTTACAACATTTAATTAGGAGTATTGTTTAATAATAATTATTCATTTATTAGCATTTGAAAAAAGACTACGCCTCGTTTCGGAAAGCCAATTTTCTGACTCCAGCTGTTTAAAGTCTAGAACTTAGTTGAATCCTGAGCTCGGAAACCAGCCCTCAAACTCCAAGTATAGTCATAATACACTTTTGCAAATCCTATACCCGGTTGCAGAGTCGTTACATAAAATCAAACATAGCTATGTGAGACATAGTTTGAAATCACTCACATGGTTGGTCGTTGCACAGTCGTTTGCCGAAGCCCATTTAGCTATATCTCGAATTAGTATCACACATTGGTCACACTGCAGCTCTATTCACTTTTTTCCGTACATGCTTCTATCCAACTTTTTAATAAACATCTTTCAAAAAAAGCTATCACAACCTCTAAAATGCATTTTTGGTGAGTGTAGATATTGGATTCAACAGCACGACTTCGGGCCCATAACTTGAATGACAGTTTTTAGCTATTGGAGACATAAATAAGCTCTTTTTGACGACTCTGCAACGAAATCATGTGTCTAATTGGGCGTTTTTAGTTTTATGGGAGCTATAGTTTGCTTTGACATATGTGCAACGAAAAGTGGAGTTATCGCTTCATAAATAAGTTAAATGCCTGATTTTAACTTTATGTGACGACTCTGCAACCGAGCACTAGTACAATAGATTCCCTGATTGAATAGTAAGTTTCTGCTGTTGGGATCAGATGTAAATACACTAGGCCACCAGCCTAGGCTACCAGTGATAGAGCAAGGCCTACATCCGGCATCCCAAAGGCCTAGAGCCTGAAGCCTGATGCCTAGAGGCCGGCTGACTACAGTACATAGGCACAGAAGAAGGCATTACCAACTAAACACGTCTACGTGCTTCGAATCGTTAATAAACAGAAAAGCTGAGCTAAGCTAGTGGAGACGGACTCTTCCTTCCTTTGCATCTCGAATTTCAACAGGTCAGTGATGTGTATGTGTACCAGCTGTTTCTCTTTCACTCCTATTTACCATTTTCTTCTGGTTTGCTTTTTCTCTTTTCTTCTTCTTTATATTTGTCTTCTTCCTTTCTCATTTTCTTTTTGTTGTTTGGGTTGGTTTGTTCACGAGTTGTGTGGCAGAGAGGACCAAAAGTTCTAACTTCGCCTTCAGTGATGGCAATTATTAATTTAAATTTCTTCTTCTTCTTCTTCTTCTTCTTCTTCTTCTTCTTCTTCTTCTTCTTCTTCTTCTTCTTCTTCTTCTCCTCCTTCTCCTACTCCTCCTCCTCCTCCTCCTCCTTCTTCTTCTTCTTCTTCTTCTTCTTCTTCTTCTTCTTCTTCTTCTTCTTGTATTACTTATTATCTTCCTCGTTCATTTTTATTAGTTATTTCAATTCTTTTTTTACTCATTTAATACTCTTGTTTCTTGATCTATTCCCTCATCTTGTTTCAACATTCACCTGATTTTTCCAGTTACATCTTCTTTTTCTTCATATCAAGTGTCTCCCATTTTACATTTCCTAGTTCGCTTGTTCTCCTTTCTTCTTCCTTTCAATCTTGCTTTCTTCTTCTTCTTTTCTCATTGTGTATTCTGTTATTGTTTCTTCATGTTCCTTGAAGATTTTTTCCAACACAAGTCAGTTTTCTCTACATTCAACTGTCTCATTTTCTTTTCCAATTCTGATTACTGTTGTCATTCTTGTTTGTTTTTTTTGGTCTGTTGTTGTTGAACCCTCCCTCTATCTATCCGGTCGTGTGTTGATCGGAAGGATATTATTTTATATCCTTCTTAGGATATCGACAATAATTATTTGTTGAAACACTGCCGAATATTGTAAGTTACATTACAATTTTATATTATCGTTATTCTAATTGCATTCAATCTTTAATATCGGGGGACCGAGCTTTGCTCTGGAGTGTAAAAGCATAGAAAATTTATAACGAAAGATTGAATTTATAGTTTATATTTATTTATTCAATTTCTCAGTCGTACAATTATTTTTACAGTTATATGAGGAGGCACAACAGGCTTATGCCCAAAACTGTCCCTTTTATAATTTATACTACAATCCAAATCAAAATCTAGGTTAAGCTACTATCACTCATCAAAATAACAATTTATTCACACTTCAAAAAACAAACACATCATCAATATTACAAACAGATTTACTATGAATTCGATTTAGAATGATATACTATGTTTGCTACAATATTTGTTAATATACTATGTATCACTAACACAGCATCTAGTTACTATTTTGGACTTTCTGAAGAGAAAATGTTTTCTAAAAAAAAGAGAAATAAACGAAAATGAATTCCTCTTGCTGAATTTTCCTTCTCGTGAGATCAGCTGGATGATCCCACACACATGCACTCGTTCACTCTCTTCCATTACGGTATCGACAGACGACAAAATTTCCAGCTGTTTTTTCCAAGGACGTATTTATCCTTTTAATGTCCTTTAGCGAGATATCCAAGTGTTGAGACCTAGTGCAATCGAATCTTCATATCATAAACCTACTTTGTTCCAAATTTCGTAAAAATCGTTAGAGCCGTTTTTGAGATCCGTTGAACATAAATATATACCGATATAACCAGATAACCACATAACCATAATATCTTACCCTAGAGGATTCGAAGGCCCCTTTCATGTGGAAAAATTAAGTGAAATAAGATAATATAAAATTACCTTTTCTATTTCCTCGTTCTCCTTCCGCCTATTCATGACCATCATCTTCTCGTGCGACTTCCTTTGCACTCCAACTGATCACTCTCTCACTCTCTCTCTCTCTTTCTCCCTTCTTGTTCATTTCTCTCACTTTGTCCTCATTTCCTTATTACCCTTGCTCACACCCGCTTTACCTGTTCACAACTCAGCACTTACTTTCATTCATTATAATTAGCCATAAATTGCAAACTTACTTCCCATCTCATTCATGTATTCTTCTTTTTAACATCCCATTATTCTCTCATTCCTCTAACTTCACTTGCTCAGTTTTCCTCCTTGTCTACAGTAGCTCCTTTCCTTCTTCAACTGGTGAAATCCAGGGAATATGCATATTGCGCCCAGTGGTCTGACCATATTGCGCCCAGTGGTCTGACCATATTGCGCCCAGTGGTCAGACCATATTGCGCCCAGCGGTCTGACCATATTGCGCCCAGTGGTCAGGCCTTATTGTGCCCAGTGGTCAGACCATATTGTGCCCAGTGGTCAGACCATATTGCGCCCAGTGGTCTGACCATATTGCGCCCAGAGGTCAGACCATATTGCGCCCAGCGGTCAGAATGTGTTTTGTGCCGTGCTTTGAATTTAGAAAGTTAATTTTGAATTTAGAATTTAGAAGCACACACAATATAACTTAATAAAAGGGATGCTTGATAAACATACCTAGTGCTAAAGAATGGGAAACCAGAAATGATAAGAGAGACAACGAAATAGAGAGAAGGTATCAATTATATTGTCACCTCTTACAGTTAAATTCAACAATTAATAAAACAAAAGGAAGTTACATTATGAAAACCGAAAACAAAATTACTAAAGTTAAAAGTTATCTCTGAAATAGATAATACGGTAATAACCTACTCCGTATGCTCTACATTTGAAAACGTTTTAGATTGAATCATAAAAGCTTAAAGGACTCTAATTTCAAAAGAGCAATTATTGAAAATTATCATTGATATGTCTCAGAAGTTAATCATAAATAACCATACATATGTTAAGAAAAGATCCACATAAAATTCATAAAATTCTTAGAACATTAAATTTTGAACACACTTGGAAACTTTAAAACACTATCAAAACATTATCAAATATTAATGATCCCCCCCAATAATAACTATTCAGTATCTTTATATCATGAACGCTGCAAGGACAAACATTTCTCAAGTATCACATCATGGTATACTACCTTAAAAAAAAAAACTAATCAAAAAGATATGTCATCAAAACAAATTTAGGAAAGGTTAGGGTCCTTGAAACTTCATTTGATCCTTTACAACTTTAAGATGAGAATTATTTTAAAACATTAAATTTAATCAATAAGGGACATTTAAAAATTCATGTACTCATTCAACTTTTAGTAGTTTAGAAGATTATAATTATTTATAAATTTAAAGAAAACTGAAATTCCCAGCTGGATCCTTACAGAGAAAATATGGCCTCACCTTTCAATGTAAAGATACAACCGAAAATCTATTACTCAAACCAAATTAATAAAATTAATAACTATCTATCCCCAATAATATCTCAAAATTATGATTTAACAAAAGTCTAATTCTGCACGTTTACTTGATTGAAAGTCTGTCGTCACTAAAACCCATTTTGTCACATCCGGAGTTCCTGGGATGTTCGTTTAATTTGGAAAAAAGTTGTTACCTCATAGCTGTTTCTTCAAATTGAATCTAGGCTCGGCGATCGAGCTCTACACGTCCAGATGGACAGGAGACAGCATACCCCAAGCTAGGACGGCCATCGATTCAGAGGCGTCTCAGCGGCTTACAGACACACGTTCATGAACCCATGAAATGATGGATTCGTACGTTGATCCCCGTACTTACACCGCTTTAGTAGCGGTTATAGGAGAAAAATCTCCATTGTGAGGTGACAATTTGATACTCTCTCTCTTCTTAATTAAAGCGACTACATAGGCAAAAGACTAAAAATGCTGCTGGAACAAAAGGTTCCAGAGCCAAATACTAAAAAAAGCCTAAAGCTGGCATGGAAGCCAAGATTAATACAAAGTTCTGAACAGACTACATTTAGTACTGCTAATGACAGTCGACAGACGCTGAGTGAGTCCACTACGCTTTTCTCGTCTTGAGGTGGACAGCTGTGAGATCGTCCATACTAAATAGACCTAACCAACACCAACTGTGATTGGCAGTTACTATTCTCTAGAAAAATTTCCACCAATAGAAAGGGACGTTACAACTACAATTTAAGATGCATTCTCCCACCAAGTGACAGCTATTTTTCCTAGGCAGCTATAAATTCCTTGCCTTATAAGGTTGTGAACCAGACTTATATTCTAGGAAAATCGTTGATCTTCCCACAACTTCTACGCACACACTTACAGAGTCAACACAACACAACACAGAAAAGCAGAACAGCAAAATCCATTTTTATAACAGGCTAACTTCTCAGGCTAATTTGCATAATTCTCATCACTCATAATTGTAACAATATTTATTGTTACAATACTCCCCCTTCTTGAGTGTGGAACACAGGGTTGAGTCGTAAAAAATTTGGCAGAAAACAACATGACAAAGCTATCAGTAACACCCTGTATAAGACTAATAACTACAAAAAGGAATTATTCACCTCAAAATTTCAAATAAAATACTAATAATGAATCTCAGACTAATCAAACTCGAACTACAATCATGTGAAAGCAACAAAATTTTTAATGAATTTCAAAGAACTAGCCATAAACATCAAGAGGAACAAGCAAAATAACCAAGTTCAAAAATTTTTAAATAACCAAGTGGACTAGCAACAAATTTCGATCTCACAAAAGTTAAGACAAAAACTCTGAGCATAATCAACTAATTTGGCATAATCAAGATATCTTGCAACATAAAATTTTGCAACATAAGACACCAAAAAAAATTCTGTAAAGTGAACTAGAAATTGTGCAAAACCAGCTGCCAAACTCCACATCTAGACGGGCCCTGTCTCATATGAAGCCGAACCACCAGTAATAGACATCAAAAACAGTGACAAAATAAAATCAAAATTAATTCAGACAGCTACTTTTCTAAAGCAACTGAGAGGAATCCCAGTATAATATGCACCTTTCAATGGTCCCTCACAACTGATAAGATAATTTGCTGAAATTTCTTCCAGACAAAGATAAAATGACCAAAATATTCAAAGAGACTCTCCAATCAATCCTCTGCTGTTAAGTTCATAATCAGATTATCCCATAGTTAACCTCAACAAAAAAAAATTTAAATAGAAACAACAAATTAAAAAAAAAAATATCAAATTATCACAATCATATGACCAGACCATCATAACTCGACAAGTTGTTAAAATCGAGCAACTGACATTTGACGCATCTCACCACTGAAACAGCTGACGGCCGCCTCATGTCAAAGCAACCCTGACCTACGTATGCAACCGCTTTTCAATGTCATGAAGCCAATAACTACACAGAGTTAACTCACATGCAACGATGTTAGCAGCTTACGTATCATGATACACGTCGACCTTGATACACGTATCAACTTAGCAACAAAACTCATATCACCCATTTATACTCTCTATCTCGTTCCTTGCAATTTCGTGCAACAAAATAACGTCGGTTTTAGCTAAAGATAAAGGACATCGCGAATTGTCCCACAATTACCCAGCAACACCTATGCTACAATTCTGAATTTTCCCTTTTGGAAAAGACTAAGATCTTCACTGTTTCACAAACAGAGATAAAACTATTCAGTACATCATTACCACTTAATTTCCGTTACTCATTACTCACTTGGGACAGCAACATTTGAGGACAATATACATACACCAGTATACCTACAATTTGTGCTTCCTATCACCTTGGTAAAACCACAGTATCACAACTAATGGACCTTGGCAACTCAAAAAAAAAACTGACTACAATATTCTCTCCATAAAATCTCTACATACTATCTTCTCCTCATATACACAATAGATCTCATTTCTCCAGCACATGAAGCAATATGACAGAGCAAACGCCTAGGCCAATGATCATGATAACAGACACTGAATTACCTATCATAGAGAAAATTTTCCACTATCGACTAGTATATAACTGAACTAAGCTCCACAAAAAATATTTGAACAAAATTTTATACTGCCTACCACACTCAAAGAAGAACCTTCAGAAACTCAAACCTTTATTTTAAGAATTCCGGTGACAAAACAAGCTAAGCAAACAAGATAAGCATTTTCCCAAGATTAATAAAAAAAAAATAGTTCCATATTCTATAGTACTGAAACCTGTTCCATTTCCCGTTACATATTCCCTTTTTTTTATCATCACAAAAGTTGTGAAAAATTTAACTACCTCTATTTTCTTCCCGTTCCCTATTTTCTATTTTTTTTGTTTTATTCAATCATTTTTCCATGTTTATGTTATATTAAAGAACTACTTTTCCTATTTTTCTACATTTCCCGTTTCTTCCCCTTTCTGATATTAATCACTTTTGCTGCAATTATTATAGGACATGATTCTATATCCTGTCTATCTTATTCAATTATTCTTCACTTTATTATTACCCATCATAAAAGATTCCTAGAAATTCAAGGTCACAAGATACTAAACCAACATTATAATATATTAAATTTTCCTAATTTATCCACCCAATACTGCAACAAAAATATCAATTATCCTATCACCATGTAAAATTAATTCTCATAATTAATTATCACCATACAATTCAAATATTATTTATTTATTTTAGATTTCCCCAATTTCTCTGTATTGAAATAAATTACTTTCCACTGTCTGCATCACCAAATTAACTATAGCAGTATACTATTTATTATTACAAAATCCCAATTAAACTTTTCTCAATTTTTCTCTCATTTATTATACTCATTTCAAATTCACATTGACTTATTAATAATATAACCTTTTTTCTATTAAATAAAACTTCAGATTTTCACTACCCACATTATTTAGATAAATTTTATCCCAAGAAATTAGATAATAAATTTTGACAGTGTATTGTGGCCATTCCCAGCTATCAATCTAACGAACCTTTCAACTGAGGCTTACCCTAAAATTTCAAAAAAAAATCCTGATCTTGGTTAGCATTCCATCTATTTTCTTCAGACCCCCATAAATCTTCAGAAAGGAACCACACCATTCAACAGAATAACCTAATTTTAGCTCATACTTCTCTGAGTACCTTTTGCTAAAATTCTAGCTTCCATTCCACAAATACAACAAGGATAGTCCCAGCTATAAACCTTGATTTGTCATATGGACCTCATCTGAGTAGTGCCCCTTACAACTGGCGACACTCACTCCAGATACTTAATTCATCAAACAAAACTACAACTTCAACAGATAAGATTTCTCACATCTACCTATCTTAGCTCAAAAAAAAAATTACCACAGCCTAAAGGAAACGTTAACAAACCCTATCACGTCTGACAACTCTCTTTACAACGCCATACCACAAAATACACCCTATATTTTTATACCACATTACTGACCCTAACAATGAAATATTATCAAACAACTGAAATTCCAGTACTAATCAGATAACTAACTTTCGATAGACGAACATCTCAAACAATATAATAAAGGATAGACAATGTTTGTCTCGGCACCAACCTTACAGTATGTTGGCTCACCAGACCCGCTATTGAAGATCAGCATCACGGACAACATCAAGACTCAACACTGCAGCCATCGTCTATCAGCTCAATCAAACGCAAAATCGCCATTCACAAGACTTGGTGGTCTTTGATGCAACACTGAAATTAGGCTTTCATTAGAAGATGCAAGGACTAATTTAAACACAAAATCAAAACTCAAACAAACAAAATAAATTCAACTAAATCAATCAATTATTATTTTTCTGCTATACTCCTCAAATCTAAACTTCCTTCAACTTGATTCTCAATTATCCAGGCTACAATCTGCAATGCTACTGTCACTACAGTCTTCTGACATATCATAGCTTCCACTAAATTTCTGACTGTCCATAACATGTCATTTTCCATAAGAATCTCAAAAAAATAAAATTATCCCTACACCAGTATAATGCCTTGAGTGCCCTAGCTCAAGCTAAATGGAAACACAGACAGGGAAAATATTAATATTGATCACATTAATAAAATAATAAAAAAATTCAACTTCAATTAGTTTATCTTCAGCATTTGTATGCTGCTCCAAACTTCAATACTCATTTCTGGAATCAAGCATTCATTAGCCATAAGAATGTTTATCAATTTTATGAATAAACTGATTTGAAATTAACATAATAAGTCAATAAAAAGAGCAAAAGGAGCAGAGTGGCGCAGCTAATTGTGCCGTGCTTTGAATTTAGAAAGTTAATTTTGAATTTAGAATTTAGAAGCACACACAATATAACTTAATAAAAGGGATGCTTGATAAACATACCTAGTGCTAAAGAATGGGAAACCAGAAATGATAAGAGAGACAACGAAATAGAGAGAAGGTATCAATTATATTGTCACCTCTTACAGTTAAATTCAACAATTAATAAAACAAAAGGAAGTTACATTATGAAAACCGAAAACAAAATTACTAAAGTTAAAAGTCATCTCTGAAATAGTTAATACGGTAATAACCTACTCCGTATGCTCTACATTTGAAAACGTTTTAGATTGAATCATAAAAGCTTAAAGGACTCTAATTTCAAAAGAGCAATTATTGAAAATTATCATTGATATGTCTCAGAAGTTAATCATAAATAACCATACATATGTTAAGAAAAGATCCACATAAAATTCATAAAATTCTTAGAACATTAAATTTTGAACACACTTGGAAACTTTAAAACACTATCAAAACATTATCAAATATTAGTGATCCCCCCCAATAATAACTATTCAGTATCTTTATATCATGAACGCTGCAAGGACAAACATTCCTCAAGTATCACATCATGGTATACTACCTTAAAAAAAAAACTAATCAAAAAGATATGTCATCAAAACAAATTTAGGAAAGGTTAGGGTCCTTGAAACTTCATTTGATCCTTTACAACTTTAAGATGAGAATTATTTTAAAACATTAAATTTAATCAATAAGGGACATTTAAAAATTCATGTACTCATTCAACTTTTAGTAGTTTAGAAGATTATAATTATTTATAAATTTAAAGAAAACTGAAATTCCCAGCTGGATCCTTACAGAGAAAATATGGCCTCACCTTTCAATGTAAAGATACAACCGAAAATCTATTACTCAAACCAAATTAATAAAATTAATAAACTATCTATCCCCAATAATATCTCAAAATTATGATTTAACAAAAGTCTAATTCTGCACGTTTTACTTGATTGAAAGTCTGTCGTCACTAAAACCCATTTTGTCACATCCGGAGTTCCTGGGATGTTCGTTTAATTTGGAAAAAAGTTGTTACCTCATAGCTGTTTCTTCAAATTGAATCTAGGCTCGGCGATCGAGCTCTACACGTCCAGATGGACAGGAGACAGCATACCCCAAGCTAGGACGGCCATCGATTCAGAGGCGTCTCAGCGGCTTACAGACACACGTTCATGAACCCATGAAATGATGGATTCGTACGTTGATCCCCGTACTTACACCGCTTTAGTAGCGGTTATAGGAGAAAAATCTCCATTGTGAGGTGACAATTTGATACTCTCTCTCTTCTTAATTAAAGCGACTACATAGGCAAAAGACTAAAAATGCTGCTGGAACAAAAGGTTCCAGAGCCAAATACTAAAAAAAGCCTAAAGCTGGCATGGAAGCCAAGATTAATACAAAGTTCTGAACAGACTACATTTAGTACTGCTAATGACAGTCGACAGACGCTGAGTGAGTCCACTACGCTTTTCTCGTCTTGAGGTGGACAGCTGTGAGATCGTCCATACTAAATAGACCTAACCAACACCAACTGTGATTGGCAGTTACTATTCTCTAGAAAAATTTCCACCAATAGAAAGGGACGTTACAACTACAATTTAAGATGCATTCTCCCACCAAGTGACAGCTATTTTTCCTAGGCAGCTATAAATTCCTTGCCTTATAAGGTTGTGAACCAGACTTATATTCTAGGAAAATCGTTGATCTTCCCACAACTTCTACGCACACACTTACAGAGTCAACACAACACAACACAGAAAAGCAGAACAGCAAAATCCATTTTTATAACAGGCTAACTTCTCAGGCTAATTTGCATAATTCTCATCACTCATAATTGTAACAATATTTATTGTTACAGTTTGGCCACTCACAGATTGAATGTAACAAAGTGAACGTCCGTGACGTCATCACGAGTGATGTCACTTCGCTCTCACTGCGCAACATATAAACATTTAAACATTAAGAGAAATGCCAAACCGTCGACTTGAATCGTAGACCTCACTTCGCTCGGTCAATTAAGATATAGTCATTTTTGATCTCTGTCAAATTGGTTCTAGCAAACACATCGCATCAATCATTCATTCTAATGTTTTGACTTTTCATTTCTGGATTTTTTTAAATGACAAAGACAATCTGGGTGATGAGTGAAGATATAATTATAATTTTTGAAAACTTAAAACCTTCAAACACTAATATCTTTGAACCTCTGTCACTCAGCATAGCAAACATATAACAACTGTTCTCATCCTCAATCATAGTGACAGACTGAAAGGGTCAATATAGAGAGGAACAATATGTGCTAATTATCAAAAAGTTTATGGGGTGGTGTGATTTTGAATAAGCGTGAGATTCCCGGTCGATTTCAAAATTCGCCACAAGTTGAGATAAATCAATGGAACACTTTTAGAGTCGAATAGGAAGGAATGGTCGTTATAAAACAGACTGTTATCGAAAGTATAATTGACCGAGCGAAGAGAGGTCTAAGATTTACGTCGACGGTTTGGCATTTCTCTTAATGTTTATATGATTATATGTTGCGCATTTACGGCGAAACGCGGTAATAGATTTTCATGAAATTCGACAGGTTTTACAAAACTGTAAAAGTGTAAAAACTGTAAACTGTAAAAATCGACGTATATACAGAGTGCATATGGTTTGGGACGTCGTTCAGTTATAAATGTTATTTTTCTAAAATTTCTGTTCATTATTTGTTAGTATATATTCTTTAATTATTATAGGTTTTGGAATTTTGAATTCTGAATTTGTTTTATTTTTACTTTTTTCATAAGTATTTGAAATCTTTGTATTTTCGATTTTTGAATTAGGTGGTATTTTTGTTGTTTATATTATTCATTATTGCATAAGTTCGTATTGTTTCTATCATTATTTTTATTTTTTCATTTGTATCTGTACAATTTTTATTGTTAAGGAGACATATTTGGGGAAATCCGTTATCATCATTATGAATAAATAAATAAATGAACTATTGATTGCGTGCAATATCGCATGCAGTTAATAACTAAAATAACATAGTATTGTCTCTCGAACTTTCTCTGCTTTTGAACTTGGGCTGTCCTGTTGCCAGTATGTCTTGAAGGAGATTAGCTTTTGATGTTAGCATTTTTGATACACCAACCCCAACAGCCATTAGCCGTTTTACACCGATATCTCGCCGACACGACATACAGACAGGATTTACTCTGATGGACAGTATAAGAGGAGGCTGCGGTTTATAACTGCGCGGTGTCTACGGCTCACAGAACTACTAGTATATACCGTCATCACTTCAACAGAGAGAGAATGAGCGGGACAAATAATTATAATGTTACTTAATGTTACTTAATGTTAACTTAATGTTACTATAATTATAATGTTATAATAATTATAATGTTACTAGCTGGGATGACGTCACTACGTAAACAGTGTACGTGTGTATAGGTGCCATGTATCACTCCAATTTGACCGCTGGGCGCAATCCGTGTATGTTCGAAGTCTACACTCACACCCCGACAAAACAATAATAATAGACAGACAGTAAGCAGCTTGAAATTAGTGACATAAACGACCCATACCTCGGAATAACTCATCTTTTCTATATGGTTATAGCTACATAGGACGGTGTTGACTGGCATTAATAGATATAGACCCTGTTGCACAAAAGCCGGTTGAATTTCAACCATGATTAATTTCACGAGAACCAATCAGAGAAGGTCTTTTAGAAGAGACGGCTTCTCTGATTGGTTCTCCTGAAATTAATCATGGTTGAAATTTAACCGGCTTTTGTGCAACCGGCACATTCTCTGGAATCAGATCACATGTGATTTGAATTAAATTTTTTTCTTTAGTTAATATTAGATCGAGTATCGGGGACCGAGCTTCGCTCTGGAGTACAAAGCATAACACATTTATTACGAAAGAAGAACTTATAATAACATTCGTACAGAAATGTTCTATTTAATCACAGTAAATTGAGATTAATTCCCAGAGGAATTTAAAAATTTCCCTCACAAAGGCCCAGTTGCACAAAAGCCGGTTAAATTCAAATCCTGATTAACTCTACGTGAACCAAATCAGAGAAGACCATTTCAAAAAGATGGATCTACTGGAATCAATAAGGATTGAAAATAACCCGGCTTTTTTGCAACCGGCACTAAGTACCTGATTGAATGATAGTATAAGTAGGATAAGTTCAACAGCTGCGTCATAATTTTGACACAATCCCACACACATAAACTTGCTCAATCACTTACATCACCAACAGACGACTCAATAATTATTATCAGCTGTTTTTACAAGGATGAATAATAACTATCCTTGAATAATAACTAATGTCCTTCAGCGAGTTTTCCCAGGGATGAGACCTAGTGGAATCGAATCTTTATATTATAAACCTACTATGTTCTGAATTTCGTGAGAATCGTTAGAGCCGTTTTCGAGATCCGGTGAAATACAAACATATAAACATCCAAACATCTAAACATCCAAACATAAAATAAACAGAAGTTGCTCGTTTAATAGTATAGGATTGAAAATGGAAGTGACAAGAATAAATTATTACAAGTTAATGGTTCTTCAAGAAGCTAGGTTAATTGGTTCATAAAGATTACTCTAGAACCAATTTCCCCTTCCTCTACACTGATCATAATTTCAAAAGTACTCAAACAAAATATTACAATCGACCTCACCAACTGTATAACTAACTGTATATGGATTTTCACCGTTTCTATTAAATGAACTATTTCATATTCGTTTAGAGTAAATAATTATTAGTTTTCATCAACATTCCACTGAGTTCAATGTGAAAACTATTTTCTGTTAATAATAGTGAATTGATTATATTGAGGTCCACGTTATAATGGCAGTGAAGTAAGATAGGAGATCATCGTTGTCGATTCTCTGTCTTGTCAATGCCTTCTATTGACAGTAGCTAATACAGGTTTATTGTTGTAATATTAAGTGTTCATTCTCGTTTATTCATTTATTTATTACAGAACAAAGAAAACTACAGGCATTGAGCCCAAAACAGTCTTCACTACAATATTTACAATCGTATTAAGAAAGTTAAGAGTAATCAATTATATTTTATCAAGCAAGAAATTATATTTTTCAATAGTTTCATGAAGGATTTTCTTAATTAAGATGAAATATTTTGTTAGTTAATTATCAATTCCAGGTATACAGAACAATAATAGAGCCCATCATGCTATATGGAAGCGAAAGTTGGCCAATAAAATCAAGCCACGAAAATAAGATAAGGACTGTGGAGATGAAATGCCACAGAAAGACAGTTGGTAAGACCAGAAGGGATAGAGTAAGAAATACTAGAATAAGGGAAGAAGTGGGAATGAGAGATGTTGGCGAAATAATAGAAACGAGGCAGCTGGGTTGGTATGGACATGTACAACGGATGAGGGACGAAAGCAAGGCAAAACAGTTTGTAAATGTTAGAGTACAGGGAAGAAGAACGGTGGGGCGCCCGAGGTATTCATATGAGGATCGCATTGAGGAGATAGGGAGAAGAAGAGGGAAGACGGTTCCGGAGATGAGGAGGATGGCGATGGATAGGGATAAATGGAGGAAGTGGACCGAGGCTACCCCAACGCTGTAAGGCATACTGGGGAGAGACAAAGAAGAAGAAGAATTATCAATTCTGTATTGTTAGAAGACAATCTGGCAACAGAGCAAAGCGAGAAAGAGATAGGGCTATCCGCTTTGTTGAATGATAGACAAGGATAGCAATATCATTGCTAATCAAACATTAGCATTATAACGTGGGCTTCACTATAATTTAAAGAAAATATTTTGCCATCATAACACTTCGAACGTAGCTTTATTATGAAAACGTTGGCATTAAATCATATATTATTATGACATTAGTACAGAAATGGAATTTCTTCTGGTTATTCTTACTTCTTATCTATTTCACAACCTTTTTGGTATTATTAAGAGCAAAGTAGTCAACAAGACTTTAATAATTTTCAAGATTCCAAACTAGATTATGGTAGTAAAATACGGGCAGGGCACAAATATGCTTCTGTAATTCCTTTTTCCAATTCGTATATATTGAAATCAACTGATAAGAAAAACTAGAAGTGCCCACGCAAACAATCATTGCAGCATAACTAGACATCATAAAATCGCTCACCGTTATAGTTCAACCTGAATCGTGCTTGGCCGCGCATAAAATTCATTCTCTTTCAAGTATCAAACGCGATTTATGATTTTCCAGTCTTTTTACGGTATTGAGAAGATAAATTTATTGGGTCGTTCACTCGTTCACTCAACTACCTGTTGAATAAGTATTTTATCTCTAGCGTAATACCATTAGAGAAAAGATAGCATAAGAAGATATCCCATGGTTTAGGTCATTTATGTTCTAAATTTCGAGCTGATTACTGTCGACAACTGTCTATTATGACTATGTTGTCAGGTTGAGAGTGTACGGGTGAGAAGGGCACAGTATGAGAGACTACCAGCGTCACATAGTTTCACCAAAAAGAATTACTAGGACTTTCGGCTTGAGTTAACAGTGAATTTTGATACATAAACGCCCTATACCATGGGATACCTTCTTATGCTATCTTTTCTCTATCATATTACGCTAGAGTTAAGAGAGGTAATACTTTAGGGTTTAAAGATTTTACCGAAGTATTGTGAGTATTTTAGGAATATTTTGGTAGCTTTGATCAGTATTATACATTTTGTTAGTTGATACAATTTTAAGAACTGATATTGTGGAATCCCTCCATAAAAAATTAAACTGTGTTACTTTAATTTTGTTAGTTACTGAGTTGCTCTTCTTCAGTTCTTGTTTAACAGATCTCATGACCATATTTGGTATACTTGGGAGTGTCTAGTCTCGGCCAATGAGAGTCGAGCTCAACGTTCATTGGTCTACAGCTAATGGCCAATCGTTGAGCTTCGCATCACACATACTATTATATTCTGCTGTTCAATGTGCAAATTTAAAAATTTACTACAGATTGAAGAATCATGCCAACCTACAGACTGAATTGATTTACAATAATATGGAGCAAAGATATATGATGAAATATGCGAAATTGAGGCAATTGATGTAATGTTTTCACATGAAACGATGAAATTTGGACCTGGGTATTGGAAATTTAGGTATCGAACGATGAGAGCCGTTTGATCAAAGGAGAAGAGGCCGTTGGAAGATGGATAGATTGATTGATTGAGTACTTTATTTATGTAGATTATACACTTATATACAATAGCTTACATTGCAGCAAAATTATAAATGAATTTACATAGTATAGACTAAGAAAATAATCATTGAACTGTATATGATATGAAAAAGCAATTTGTAATATAATAACTATAGATAATTATATTGTTATGCATCTACATAAATTGGCGGAGCTTTGAACATATCAATGTCCATTCTGCGGAAAGAATATTGAAAATATCCTCCCCACTAACTCTCCACCAAGAGAGAGAGAGAGAGAGAGAGATTGATTGATTGATTGATTGAGTACTTTATTTATGTAGATTACAATATATACTGGCTTATACACTTATATACAATAGCTTACAATACAGCAAAATTTATAGATGAATTTACATAATATAGACTAAGAAAATAATTATTGAACTGTATATGATATGAAAAAGTAATTTGTAATATAATAACTATAGATAACTATATTGTTATGCATCTACATAAATTGGCGGAGCTTTGGACATATCAATGTCCATTCTTCGGAAAGAATATTGAAAATATCCTCCCCACTAAATCTCTACCAAGAGAGAGAGAGAGAGTGAGAGAGTGATATTTAATTAATACATCTTACATTACCATGTCTGACAAGACCTATAGCAAACACTGGTAATAATAAACAAAATAATAACACTTCTATGATAAAAAATTAATTACAACAATAGTAAATAATAACATATTTGTAAAAATGCATGCTGGAAATGAAAATGATTGGTGATATGAATGAATTAAAACTGCAGAATTCACAGGGAAGTGGGAAATATGAAAGGTACAAGTGGGAGGATATTGAGGGAGAAATAGAGAGTGTGTGAGAGAGAGATATTTGATAAACAAGCTCAACAACAATTCAATTGAAATATTAGTACTCAGTAGTTGAAAGAGCTATTACGATCGTCTTATATGATCTTCATACGTTCTTTATAAGTTCTTCATACGATCTTCATATTAACCAGCGCACTCATCTAATGATCTATTAAGCTATGGAGAGCTTGTCAGTTTGGTGTAAGGGTAAGGTTTGGAGTAAGTATTCCTAACCGGCAATTAGGAGGTACCCGGTTCGATTACCGGGCTGGAAAATAATTTTTGTATATGATTATTAATTATTATTAAACGAAAATCCAAATTGAGTGCTGTAATTTTTGTAGCGATCATCGTTTTTCCATCTAGCTGTTTACTACCCTGTTGTCAATATTCGCAATAGCAGAAGTCTTCCGGGTGATTTACAGCATTTAATTGGGGTTTCGTTCAATAATAATTGATGATAAAGTGTGGATGAGAAGAAATAAGAAAGTTATAAAAGAGAGATGAAAAGAAGAAAGTGTTCAGGTTTGAACATGATCTCTATTTTGACAGTGTAATATACAATAATGCTAGATAATAGAGATGGTGTTATGAATGAACTATTATGATTGAATTTTGAATTTGAATTGAATTGAGTTTATTTCGCCAAATTATACATGATTACAATATTTAAAAAGGGCACAAAATGCAAGCAGCACAACGTAACAATTGTGTAAAATAAAACTTCATGACCTAAGGAGTAATACAATAGGCTAATTATATTAAATTATAATAGTGATACATTTTATAAGAAATAATAAAGGTTGATATCTATTAATAGTGTTATAAATAGAGAGCTTTAGACTATTATAGTTTATCCTAAGATCTGAGAAAATTGCACTGCAAAGCAAATCTAAACCCTAATAGTGAAATAATAATTGCCCACATAGGCCTGATGGGCCTGTTCGTGGGTCAATGAGTTCAGAACTGTATATTATTTATTATTCTACTGATAGTATTATATGTTATTTAATAATAAAGACACACACACACACACACACACACACACACACACACACACACACACCCAGACACGTTGAATACGGAGCAATCGCAATGGCATGGGATATATCCATGAGAAAAGGGTCTACACTTGACAGTCTGTTGACAAAGAGAGAAAGGGGGAAAGAAAGAGGAAATTAGGTAGGCCAATTTAGTGTTGGTAGGCAGATTGTAGCAGCCGCTCACATTGATCTACATCCATAGTCTTCAGCCAGTTTGAGACGATTTTTTTGTATTTGGATATTTTATATATGCCAGGCTGACTAATTTCATGAGGAATATTATTCATAATGGTGTGACACAGAAATGATATATTCCTGTCGCAAACTGAGCGTAAGTTACGCGGGAGACCCGAGTGATGAAATCGCGCATGCCTAGTAAAATGAGGGTGATTGGACTCTGAATTGAAGTGTATTTTATTCTTAAACATGTACAAAAGAACTGCCTTGATGAAGAGTTGCCTAATTCTGAAAACATCAAAAGTCAGGAACAACTGATCAGATGGAAATCTTCTGCAAAGGCCAAGGCCAGCTTTTATAATTGTTTTCTGGGTGACTGATAATTCATCTAGTAAGGTTTTGGGCGCACCTCCCCATAAAACAATACCATAGGACAAGACAGACTGGACATATGCAAAATAAACGGTTCTCAGGTGATTTATACTTAAGATTCCCCTCAGCTGGCTGAACACATAAATCATCTTCCTCAACCTACTATTGAGATATCTAACATGAGTGCTCCATGTCAGTCGACTATCTATGCATATACCTAGGTATTTGTAATCATACACGGTTTCTATCACATCACAGCTGCAATCGTCACACCAATCAGCACCGCATGTATGAACCCTCAGTTTAATGTTGGTAGGAGGAGCACGGCTGTCACGTAGAAAAATAGGCAAACATTTGGTCTTTTTAGTGTTCATACTGAGTATATTTGTATTGAACCAACTTTTCAATTGCCTCAGCTCACTTGAAGCGATTCTGTAGACATGCTCCCAGCTGTCCCCCTCAAAATAGATTGCGGTGTCGTCAGCAAAAAGCATCATTTTCCCAGACATATTTTCCTGAATGATATTATTGATGTAAACCAGGAATAGAATCGGACCAAGGGTGCTACCTTGGACCACACCATATCTAATGTCTTGTACGTTGCTTTCTACTTCTCCAATGGATACCAATTGGCGGCGGTTCGACAGAAAACTTTTGACCCAATCATGTGCTACACCAGTAATTCCTATGGCCGTTAGTTTATTTATCAGCAAATCATGATCAATAGAGTCAAATGCCTTTGCCAGGTCAATAAATAGTAATAGGATATATTTGTTATTATTTATGCCCTGTCTCAAATAATCACTGAGCTGGAAGAAACAGTTGGAAGAGTTGCGGTCATCCCTAAACCCAAATTGGTTATCTATTAGTATGTTATTATTCTTCAGATATTTGATGAATTGCTTCTTGAAACATTTTTCAATAACCTTAGAAATGAAGCTGAGAAGGCTGATTGGTCTGAAATTATTCAAATCGTCTTTGGCACCAGATTTATAGAGTGGAATGACTTTTGCTAGCTTGAGAACGTCTGGAAAAGTACCCGTAGTGAAGCTTCTATTAATAATGTGTCGGAGGGGAACTATAATAGAGTTAATATTGTTTTTCAAAAGACTTGCTGGTATACCATCGCAGCCGGGTGAAGAACCACCACGCAGCTCTGTAATGCAATTTTCCACATCCAACTCACTTACTTGTTGCAAGACAAAAACCGAGTTGATTGGCGGGTAGTTCATATGAAGTGGGTTATTATTTTGGTTTTCATTTTTTATAACATTTGCTAGAGCTTCTCCAACTTTAGAAAAAAAAATATTGAATTTATTAGTTATGTCAAAGGTGGTAGAACAACTCTCTGTCTGGGGGTTCCGGTTAGCATAATTACCATTTAGAAATTTTTGAATTGGGAATGAGTTATTTTGAGGATTAATACCCGATATCTCATTAATAGTTCTCCAAAATGATATGGGTTTAGTAGCGGATAGTAATTTTTGCCTGTAGTAGCTATTTTTGGTATTTTTTAATGATCTGTTCAAGGTTTTTCTATAGTTATTGTAGTATAATTTTAATTGCAAATTAAATGGTTGTCTGATAACAAGCTTACTCAATTTATTTCTTTTTTTAATGGAGTTAACAAGCGAATCGGTGATCCAGGGTTTTATTTTTTTAGATTTAACGGTTTTTGATTTGTGAGTAGTACAACTATCTTGTACTTCTTTGATTTTTCTAATAAAGGATTCAGTACATTGATTGACGCTATCTATTGTGGTTATATCATCCCAGTTTTGTCGTGAAACAGTCTCTGATAATTTCAAGTAGTCAATGGAAGCATAGAGAGGTGCAGGTCTCATGTTGGGTGAGTAGTTCTTATTTTTAATTAGTATTGATGTCGCATAATGGTCGGTAATGTCAGCACGGAAAACAGCTGGACGGAGGGCCTCCGCATCAACGTGCTTGACAAAAATATGGTCAATGCAGGTCGAAGCGAAGGCCGTCCGCCTTGTAGGAACGTTAACACAAGAAACAAAACCGGCCTCATAAAGCGCATCTAGGTATCTGTTACTGATATTGTTTATTTGATTTGAGAGAATATTACAATTGATATCACCGGCTATAATCTCGATGGTGTCGTTAAAACTATTTCTCCTATCATCATACCTATCTTCAAGTCCACCGATAAAATTTGACAAGTCCAGGCCCTGACAGCGATAGACACATAAAACTCCAAACTTCTGCCCATCTCTATAGCATTCCAAATCTAAACAATTTACTCCTCCAATATTAATCTCTTTACAGGACGCATTAAGTTCAGATCTTACATAAATCAACACTCCATCATTCTGATTGAATTTAACTGATGTACGGAAACTACAGTATTCCTCTAAATGTGTTATGTTCTCATCAAGACTCAACCAGGTTTCTGTCAGTATAACTATATCAAATTTGTGTTTAAGGCATTCCAAAAGAATGATAAAATCATCAAAATTTTTCCGATAACTCCTAATATTTAAATGTATAATACTTAAAGCATTCATGCCATTCTCTCTCAAATAGTCAGCATACACACCACATTCATCAAACTCCTCACATCCAACGTGTCTGTAATCACTCAATTCATCTAACACATTCATTCAGTTACTGCCCTTGTTCAAATGGAAGTCGAGATTGAGCCAGTAGACTCCGGCTAGTGGTATGATAATTATATCAATACTAATAATGATAATAGTAAACAAAACTACACAATGTAAATGCAGTGATAATTATAGGAGAATAGCATACATGATAATAATTACCAGTCCAAGAGTTATTCAGTGAAATCAATAAACCCAAACTACGAAAAAATAATTGTTTGAATTATCAAAGAGTAAAAATAAAATGATTTTTTTTTTAAATAATATACAGTGCTTCAAAATCCAGCTCAGAAAAATAATAATAGCGATTGAAAAATGATATCATTCCTTTTCTAGAGAAAATAAAATATTTCCAAGAAAACAATATTCTATGTTCAAATGTTCAGTTCCGAAGATTTGATATTAATTTACTCAAACGTAATCCCAATAGGATAGTTGTAGAAAATTCAAATAAGAGAATAAAAAGATTGAAATAAAAGAGATGAGTTATTATTGATAACATAATAATACTATATACTGGTATTCAATTGTATAATCAGAACATCGTCACAGAAGGTGTATATTTTCTTTGATCAATTGAATGTGACAATAATCTCTTACTACAGATCAAATAAAATTTTATTTTATCAAATAAAATAAATTTTCTGGATAATCTAAGAATATCAAATGGTATTGTAAATAATTACTAGAGCAAAAATACAGAGCTTCTAAAGTGTTCAGCTCCGTTATTTATTTAATTACTCTAAAGTAATCCTGAAAGAGCTCCTAATATTTTTATAGGAAGAAAACGATAGATATAATAACGATGAATAAACATGATAGCATTATGCTAGTATTACTAGTTCAGTGATAGTTAAATAAATTAATAAAAGCGTTGAGCCAAACTCCAAATAAATAAAATAATTTCCTAAATTATATCAAAATGAACAAAAGTAAACTTGAGAAGAGAAATATTCCTAGCTCAATATTATTCTGCTCAAATAACCATTTTTTTCATTTTTTGACTCAAAAATAATCGTTATGGAGAAATTCAGAATGTTAAAAGAAGAAAATAAGTAAAGAAAATATAGATAATAGTGTTGAAAAATAATAGTATTCTTGTTGAAATAAATCCATATCCAACAATAAGCACACTAAAGATGATGATGATGATCTTTCTTTTCCACTAAAATACAATGAATCCAAAACCAAAATTAACCTGACTAATCACCTAGCTAAAAATGAAATATTACAAAGGATAATAATTAAAAAAAAATCTATGCTCAGTTTATGTTACATATTCAGCTTGTTGGTTTTTTACCCTTATTCAAAAGTTTTTAAGTCCTCATCACTGGCAACCCTCTTTGCTGGTGAGTCCTGGGTTTGACGTATGAGGATTTTTCCATCCTTCACCCACACGAATTTCAATTTGCCCTCCCTCTTTAGAAATCTCGCTTTCCCTAACAACATTTTATTCGCCGTTGTTAAGTGTTCATTTATATAGAAATTACCACGAGGCAGTCTAGCATTCAAGTCCGTGGTCACCAGGTTATTCCTTGTTTTTTTAGCAGCAAGTAACCAGTTCAATTTACATTTACGAGTGGTGAATTTACAGATTATTGGTTCAATCTTACCCTTTGCTGTCGGGACTCGATGTGCAATTGATATATCATCGTCTCTGAATGGAACATTGATGACCGTCGCAATACACTTCAAAATCTCGTACACATTTTCATTAGCTGTGGTTGGAACACCGGAAATTTCCAGATTATCAATGCGCGATCTCTGTTGAAGCTCCTCAATCTCTCTTCGACGCAATTGGTTTTCACGACTCAAGAATTCACACTCTTTTTTTAATTTTATGTTATCAGCTTGCAGTGCTTTAATAGAGTCATCGTTTTTCCTCACTATCGTCGTTAAGGAGACAAGTTCCTCACTAAAGGCCGCAAATTTGGCGTCAATAAATTCCTTCAGAGAGGTAACTATGCGTTGTTCAAGATTCCCCTCATTGGCATCACTTGTTTGCGAAACACAACGATCACACTTCCATGGTTTTTTCTTATCCAGTTTACGAAAGTTTTTCATTGTTTTAATACGCGTGCACGTCGGATGATAAATATTCTCACAAACGGAGCACTCGATACAATCTTTCGAATCTACTTCGATTTCACATTCATCACACTTATTACTCATTTTCAACTGGGTTTGTAATTAAATGGATAGAGTTAAAGAATTCTAGAAGGTTAGTTGAAACGTTGTTATAATGCTGTTAATGCCGGAGTCTACTTGGACGGCTATCAAGCTGATAACGGTAGCGATAGAACCATCCGTTCACGACGACTGCTCGAATAGAATCAATTATCAGTCTTCATATACAATTGAAACAAAAAATTTCAAGTGAAAAAGATTGAACATGAAAATCTCTGCAATTAATGTTCAGTAACATTTCCACCTAAAATTGAAAATAAGCTAGAAATCCGAGAAAATGTGATTATTTAATTGTGAAACTGTTAGTTCTATTAAATCATTCACTACGAAGAGATAGCAAACCTTGTGTGTATCCAGCGTTATTAACCTATCACCAGCTGTCTCATATCTTTGAATAGCAGACTTGAGATGCGCGAGTACACTAGCGTCAGGTGATAAATTTTCATAACGGCAAGGAAAGTTGTGTGAGTGCGCCACACCAGATTTTTACGGTAATATTGGCGTATGAAGGAGGCTCCTTTCTCCTTCCATATTATCCTTGAAATGCAAAATTTCCAAAAACCTTGTATATACGTTGACGCGCAATGTAAAAAGAAACATACCTGTCAAATTTCATGAAAATCTATTACTGCGTTTCGCCGTAAATGCGCAACATAATTATAAACATTAAGAGAAATGCCAAACCATCGACTTGAATCTTAGACCTCACTTCGCTCGGTCAACTATTCTCACTATCACTAACACTATCATCCTATAAGCCTAGTTTTCACTAGTAGAGTTAGTGGTCGAGTAACTGACATACTAAGGCTCAACTCACACTTACTTGACTCAGGTCGAAAAGAGACTCGACTCTAGTGGAGAGCATGTGTTTCCAAATGGTGACCCTCAGACCAGTCGATTCTAGTCTCCGCGACTGTCACCATTTAAAACACATGCTCCCGACTGGAGTCGAGTCTCTTCTCGACCTGAGTCGAGTCTCTTCTCGACCTGAGTCGCGGAAGTGTGAGTTGAGCCTAACTCTACCGAGCTAACTCTACTCTACTTACTTGGTCGAGTAACTGTTTTCACTAAAATAGAGAATAGTAGGTGAAGTGTGTTGTCTAAAAAAACAACTGTAGTGAACAGAACTAACCTTAAAATGTTAATACTTTTTAGTAAATTAACACTAACACTTTAATAAATTAATACTTTTTAATAAATAACAATACTTCTTAAACTTGATAGCCAACGGCACGACTCTACTCTACTAGCTCGAGACTGTCTTCATTAGCATAGTAGTGGTAGAGTAGAGTGAAAAGCGGTGGTGGGAGAAGGCAAGTGGTAGAGTAATATCACATGGTGCTATCCCAATCTACTCTACTAAAACTAGTACTCTAGTACTCAATGAATGTTTTCATTGAGAGAGTTCACTAGATAGTTAGTACTTGCCCAGGGAACTCTACACTTACTCTACTAATGGAAACCAGACTCAAGTGGTATTTTTTAAAATAAAAAATAGAGAATAAATTGAGAATCCACTCACTCTGTTATCTGGAAATATCACCCACCTGTAACACGAAAAATTAATTAATATTTTGTTTCGTTGTTATAAAATAATCAGTTTAAACTATTTGTTGTAAAAATATATTTTTCAATGATTCTTTAGTGTGGACCACGTTATAATGACAGTGTTTGATTACCAATAATTGTATTGCTATCCTTGTCTAACATTCAACAAAACGAATAGCGATATCTCTTTCTCGATTTGCTCTGTTGCCAGATAGTTTTTGACGTGACAACGTCTTATAAATTGGTTTGCCGGGTGACACTTCAAGAAACTGTGTTACGTTCCCACGTTATGCGCTCACAATGAGAGCGAGTGAGAGCGTTCGTTTCGGTTCACGGTCGTCTGGAAAGAGCACGAATAGGAGCAGTGGCGAGCAACCAGCAGCCAGTGAACTTTAGATACTAAGTTAGTTTAGAGTTCACTGCCAGCAGCGACCCGAAGCATTCACCTGGAGAGAGAGTGAAACGGAGCAATCTCCTGCGACTGCGCCACTACTTAGTGAATAGGTTATGTGAATAGGTATAAGTGTAAGTATAAAGGTATAAGTGAATAGGTTATGTTGTAATAATACCAATGTTGTGGTAGTTTTCAATCACAAAAGTAGTATAAATCGTTTCTCAGCCAATAATAATTTGTTTAACTTGAAAAAATGAGCGCGACTTGCTATGTAAAAAATTGAATCGAGCACAGTTAGCCCGCCTAAGAGCGAGAGAGACAGAGTGATTTTGTTGAGGATGTGTGAAGGTAAAAATAAAATTTTGTTAATATGAAATTCAGTGCGAGATTCTTTGTATAAATTAGGTAATGTTTTAAATATAATTCTTTGTATAAATGAATGTTTTAAATTGTTACTATTATTTCATCCTTCTTCCTACTATAGGAATGAATATTCACATTAAAATTATTTTACCACTCAAAGTCGTTGTCACGTAAAACTTTCGCCCGTATACCAACTTTACAGGCAACCATGCAATTTTTTTTTAACAATATAGAAATATAATAGGTAACAGATTTTTTTTCTTGATTATGAAGATTCATAATGAAAAATACAATTTCTTGCTTGAAAGAATTCAGTTGATTATTCTAAACGAATGAAAAGTTAATATTACATCAATAAACCGGTATTAGTTACCCTCATTCATAGAAGGCTTTGCCAAGACAGAGGATCGGCAACGTTGTTCTTCTATCTTCCTCTACTGCCATTATAGCATGGACCTCACTACAGTAAGAAGAATATCAAAACGGTTCTGACGTCATGAATCGAGCTATACTATTTTATAGTTGAAACTGTACTAAGGAAAGTTAAGTTTTGATTTAAGATGTACTGTTTTCTATTTTTAAACTGTATCACTCACTATTTGTACTCTTTTGTCAAGCTGTACGATTGTTTTAACTTTGTATTTGGATATTGTTTTATAAGTTTAAGCTGTACCAAGTAAATTTAAGTTTTCAGTTGAGATGTACTGTTTTTTTACTTTCCTTGCCCTATTACCATAGGTACCGTAAGGAAAGTATTGCTTTCCGAAAAAAATTAAGGTACCCCAATTTCTAAATTTCTATACGTTTCAAGGTCCCCTGAGTCCAAAAAAGTGGTTTTTGGGTATTGGTCTGTATGTGTGTGTGTGTGTGTGTGTGTGTGTGTTGTGTGTGTGTGTGTGTGTGTGTGTGTGTGTGTGTGTGTGTGTTGTGTGTGTGTGTGTGTGTGTGTGTGTGTGTGTGTGTGTGTGTGTGTGGTGTGTGTGTGTGGTGTGTGTGTGTTGTGTGTGTGTGTGTGTGTGTGTGTTGTGTGTGTGTGTGTGTGTGTGTGGTGTGTGTGTGTGTGTTGTGTGTGTGTGTGGTGTGTGTGTGTGTGTGTGTGTGTGTGTATGAGTGTATGTGCGTCTGTGTACACGATATCTCATCTCCCAATTAACGGAATGACTTGAAATTCGGAACTTAAGGTCCTTACACCATAAGGACCCGACACGAACAATGACGATCAAATGTAATTAAAAAAGATGGCGGCTAAAATGGCCAAAATGTTTTCAAAACACGGTTCTTCGCAATTTTCTCGAAAAAAAACGGCTCAACGATTTTGATCAAATTCATACCTAGAATGGTCATTGATAGGCTCCATCATCTGCCACCAGTCCAATACCTGAAAAAATTTCAGGAGCTCCGCCTCATCTATTCAAAAATTGATTTCAGATTCCCAATTATCAGGCTTCAAATACAATTTAAACAAAAAAAATTAAGTGGAAGAAATTGAACATGAAAATCTGTACAATTAATGTTCAGTAACATTTTCACCTAAAATTTAAAATTAACTCTAAATTCTAGAAAATGTTATTATTTCAATTGCAAACTGTTGGCAACTGTTGATTCTATTGAATCATTCACTATGAAGAGACAGCAGACTTCGTGTGTCTCCAGCGTTATTGCCCTGTCACCAGCTGGCTCAAATCTTTGAATAGTAGACTTGAGATGCGCGGGAACACTAGCGTCAGGTGATCAATTTTCATAACGGCAAGGAAAGTTGTGTGAGTGCGTTACACCAGATTTTTTATTTTTAAACTGTATCAATATTTGTACTCTTTTGTCAAGCTGTACGATTGTTTTAACCCTACAAAGACACACTTACTTTATGCTAACACAGTAGACACACTGGGGTGTTGAACACCCCAATTTAATTTTGCATGTTTCTTTGAAAAATATAGAGAAAAAAGTACTTAGCCCATACTTCATCATTTCTTAATCATTTTGTTTTAAGTGCATGAAGAAATCGAAAGTAAAGCACTGCTCATCAATATTTATACTAATTATTTTAGAAGTACGTATGTTCCGCCTGAGTGTTGGAGCTCCTCTAGTTTGAAGGAATGGCTTGATCATTGCCAATGACAACTTCATCAAAAACTTACATCTCTTCATTTTATTGTTTTGAATCTCAAGTTGTAGAGAATCATAGCATTCATTCCAATCTGATTCATCATCCCATACCACCACATTCGTAGTTATAAGTAAATCTTTGTAATAAAAGTGTTTGATAAAAGTCCTACATAAAAGACACTCTGGGGTGTTAGACGCCCCATACGAAGAACAAGATGAGCTGGTGACCTTGTAGAATGCTATTACTGACTGGAAGTGGTGGAGAGTAGTTGACAATACTACAAACCTAATTTAGACTGGGCATAAATTTTCATCTGTTTGATATTGTCAACTGCAGAACAGAAAAAAATCCCTGAGGTATGAAACACCCCAGTGTGTCTCTTTAGGGTTAACTTTGTATTTGGGTATTGTATTATAAGTTCAAGCTGTACCAAGTAGAGTTAGGTCAAGTTTTCAGTTGAGATTTACTGTTTTTTAATTTGTTAAGCTGTATCAATATTAATTTGAACTCTTTTATACAAATATTGTCAAGCTGTACAATCGTTTAAACTTCATATTTGAATATTGTATTATATTTTGTGCAATAAAATTATTCGATCTCATAGCCGTGATTGAGAAAGATGAAATATCAATACACTTTTGCTTTTATACAAATATTGTCAAGCTGCACAATCGTATGAACTCCGTATTTGAATATTGTATTATATTTTGTGCAATAAATTAATCCGATCTCATAGCCGTGAACGAGAGATGAAATTATATCAATACACTCTTTTAACATCATGAGCCAACCAAGCTGTCATGACTAGATGTGACATGACATGACATGACTTAACGCCTTTTCCTTTTGATAAATGATTAGAAGGTAAAGCACGTTCTTAAATGGGCTCTGAACATTCTCACTTCACCTGAATAATAATTCATAACAGGTAGAACACTTTGCATACTTGTCAACGCATTAATGTGGCTACTACGATTTTTGGATGAGATCCAAACTGACACTCTCTGATGCAAGTAAGAGTATTGTTTATGCTTCAATTCATTCATTAGACTCGCATAGCATGCATTAGTTACAGGACAGCTCTAGTGAGGTCCACGTTATAATGGCAGTGTAGAAAGATAGGAGAAAAACGTTGCTGATCCTCAATGCATCAAAATATGGTAGCTGATACAGTTTTATTGATGTAACAGTTCATTCTCGTTTGAAATAATCAATTATATTTTATTTTATTTTATTCAATCATTCAAAATTACACAACTTACAGAAAAGTACCACAGGCTTATAAGCCCAAAACGGTTCCAATTCTAATTCATACAACAGTCCAAAAATGTAGCTAGGTTATGTGTTACTTGACATTCATTAATTATACAAGTTTTATATTAATATTCTATTAAGCAAGAAAATTATATTTTTCAATAATTTAAATTTTTTCAATTTCAATTTATTAAAAACACACAAAACAAGACAAAACAAAATTACGAAACAAATAAAACACAATAAAATGTCACAAATATAAAAAACCATGGGCTTTGTGGTTGGGTGTGTTGGAGAAGAGAGAAAAAAGAGAGGAAGATACCTAGCCAACTATGGTTTCCCATGTAATAGACAGGCGAAGAAGAGAAGAGAAGTTTCATAATCAATTTCCGTAATCAAGATGAAATATTTTGTTAATTAATTATTAATTCTACATTGTTAAAAGACGATCTGACAACAGAGCAAAAATCGCTCGATCATTTGGAAATTTTCAAATTTTATGTTTGATGATTCATAACTCATTCTGTATAGTAGCTGGAAGTGCCAAATTCGGCTCCGATATTTCTCAGGACAAGCTTAATTTATGGTGAATATTTCAGCCAAAATTGAGATACTTTTTGTTTCATTGTATTTCACGATGGGGTTAGTCCCAATTGGTCCCCAGATGGTTTTTCTCAATTTTCTTGAAAAAAAATGGTGTGGCGCACTCACACAACTTACTACTATTCTACACGAGTCTACTATTCAAAGATCTGAGCAAGCTGGTGGCAGGGCAATAACGCTGGAGACACACGAGGTCTGCTATCTCTTCATAAAGAATCATTTAATAGAATCAACAGTTGCCAATAGTTTGCAATTGGATAATCACATTTTCTCGATTTTCGAGTTTATTTATAATTTTAGGAGAAAATGTTCCTGAAAATTAATTGTAGAGATTCTCATGCTCAATCTATTCCACTCGAAATTTTTCGTTTGAATTGTATCTGAAGCCTGATAATTGAGAATCTAAAATCAAAGTTTGCATAGATGGGGCGGAGCTCATGAAATTTTTACAGATATGTGACTTGTGGCAGTTGATAGAGCTTATCGATGACTATTTCAGGTACAACTTTAATCAAAATCGTTGGAGCCGTTTTCGAGAAAATCGCGAAAAACCCTGTTTTTGACAACATTTTCGCCATTTTAGCCGCCATCTTGAATCGCATTTGATCGAAATTGTTCATGTCGGACCTTACGTTGACCTTACGTTCCAAATTTCAAGTCATTCCGTTAATTGGGAGATGAGATATCGTGTACACAGACGCACATACACTCATACACACACACACACACACACAACACACACACACACACACACACACACACACACACACAACACACACACACACACACACACACAACACACACACACCACACACACACACACACCACAACACACACACACACACACACACACACACACACACCACACACACACCACACACACACACACACACACACACACACACACCACACACACACCACACACACACACACATACAGACCAATACCCAAAAACCACTTTTTTGGACTCAGGGGACCTTGAAACGTATAGAAATATAAAAAATTTGTGTACCTTAATTTTTTTCAGAAAGCAATACTTTCCTTACCTATGGTAATAGGGCAAGGAAAGTAATAGAAATCGTCCATGGTTTTTCTTGATTTCTTGTGAGAATTAAAAATCGCTCAAACTTCGTGATCTTATGGTCTTTGATGCTGGGAGCACGGATCTGGAATCCAAATTGCAAAATTCCTTACCGATCAGGAGATATGACCGTTTAAAAATTTGCAAATTTTATGTTTACAGATTTATAACTCACGCTGTATAGTAGCTGGGGATGCCAAATTTGGCTCCGACATTTCCAAAGTCAAGCTTTATCTATGGTGCAAATTTCAGCCAGATCTCAGATACTTTTTGTTTCAGTGTGTTTCATGATGGTTAGTCCATGGTTTTTCTCAATTTTTTTTGAAAAATAAAAATCGCTCAAACTTCGTGATCGTATGGTCTTTGATGCGAGGAATACGAATCTGGAATCAAATTTGCAAAATTCCTCACCGTTCAGGAGATATGATCATTTGAAAATTCGCACTACTCATTTGTTCAACACTAGAGTCGGTTGATCAATTATCATAACAGCAAGGAAAGTTGTGTGAGTGCGCCACACCAGATTTTTTCTTTTCTAATATTTTTCCATTCCTTCTAGTTTATACAAATTATGTTCCATTGATACACTCAAGCAGAAATTGAGCACTTCTATAGGGGATAAGGTTGTGCTCAAATGTTCATCTTATTGAATTAATTACTTGCTATTCAGTAATAGCTTCTATGTGATGCATCTCTGGTTTATAGCCTTCTCTTACAGGTGTCACTTTCTTGCTTTATTTCTCCACTTCTCACTTCAACTTCTACTCCAAGATATATCAACGACTTAAACGTATTCCAGGTTTATATTTCATTAATAAATCAACCACTGAGACATATTTCTGGTTCATCTTTCCATCAATGAATCAAAACTATCAATTTACTACACATTGAAGTGTCAAATCCCGTTGATTAAATAATCACGAATCATCCATGATAATCATATCCAGGTAGAGAAAATACACACCTCAATGACTAAATCTTTGTTTACTCATTGTATTTGAGAGGTTTTCTACAGTATTACAGTGAGGTCCACGTTATAATGGCAGTGTTTCATTAACAATGGTATTTCTATCCTTGTCTATCATTCAACAAAGCGGATAGCGCTATCTCTTTCTCGCTTCGCTCTGTTGCCAGATAATCTTTTAACAATGTAGTATTAATAATAAGTCAACAAAATATTTCATCTCAATTTTGGAAATTCATTATGAAGTTATTGAAAACTATAATTTCTTGTTCAAAAAATATAACTGATTATTTTATTTCTCGCTTTGCTCTGTTGCCAGATCGTCTTTTAACAATATAGAATTAATAATTAATCAGGAAAATATTACATTTCATTTCATTTTTTCATTTCATTTTTTTCATCCAACTGACCACCTATGAAAGGGGTATAAGGATTTGTCAATTATAATCTAAGTCGTCAATCTTTGCATTCTATAATGCAAAAAGAATTCCTCACTGGAATAAGGACAAACCTGCAACAACTCCTCCCTCACCTTAATTCTAAACTTTACATCTTAATTTTTAAGTAAGCGATTGAAAACTTGTTCATAGGCTGGTCAGAAGTCAGTGTTGGTAATTATAGGCCTGACTAGTTCATGATGCATCAATTACCATCTGGCCGGTCTATTGTTTATGATGGCTGCCTTCATAATCAAATGGCCAATCTGGGGACGTGAGAATCTCTCCATCTCTAACAGGATCCTTCAACCCAAATGTTAGAGGGTTAATGAGTCGACTGATCTCAGTATATTCCTGACTTAATCCTGTGATAAGTACCACAGTTTAGAACAGAATAGGATAGAATCATAGAGAAACGATAGGATAAGTAGATATCCCATGGTATAGGGCAGGGCTCTCCAACCTACGACCCGCGGGCCACATCCGGCCCGCGGATAGATTTTGTCCGGCCCGCCGAGAGTTAATGCAACCGATTTTATAAAATATATATTTACACAAAGAAGGTAACCTACTTCCATTTTACAGTTCTCTCCCAGAAAAATACTTTAAAAACATTAAAAAAAATCTGGTGTGGCGCACTCACACAACTTTCCTTGCCGTTATGAAAATTGATCACTGACGCTAGTGTTCCCGCGCATCTCAAGTCTACTATTCAAATATTTGAGCCAGCTGGTGACAGGGCAATAACGCAGGAGACACACATGAGGTCTGCCATCTCTTGATAGTGAATGATTCAATAGAATCAACAATAATTTGCAATTGAATAATCACATTTTCTCGAATTTAAAGCTTATTTTCAATTTTAGGTGAAAATGTTACTGAACATTAATTGTAGAGATTTTCATGCTCAATCTACTCACTATATTTTTTTTTAAATTGTATCTGAAGCCTGATAATTGGAAATCTATCTGCATTGATGGGGCGGAGCTCCTGAAATTTTTACAGATATGGGACTTGTGGCAGTTGATGGACTGTTTTCTCTTTTTGGATCTACCTACAATTTATTGTGAGCAGACATTCTCAAAAATGAAGTTTGTAAATCCAAATACTTCCTTGTCTGATGAACATTTGAAATCAATTTTAATGATCGGAACCACAAAGTTTGATCCTAAATGGGCGGACATTTTAAGTGGAAAACAAATGCAATCTTCTCACCAAAATAAGTATTATCTTTTAGCTTGGTAACTTTTTTTTAAATTCATGTGCCTATTGTCAAGTTGCCCTATTACTATTAAAAAAGTTATTATATTTTGTTCAACTTGCTAAACTCATGCATTGTCAAGTTTTCGTATGACCTTTTTACACTCAATAAATTTGACTTTATATTAAAATGAAATGAATTGGTTTGTTTCTTCCTGTGTTTTAATTAAACCTACTTAAAACTCCTCATATTATTTTAATGGAAATATAATAACATAATAATTTTACATCCCCCAAATCCCCCGTCGTGTATGTCCCCACAAGTCAAATTCCACGAACATCCTTGTTATTGGCCCTCTAAGCCCCCCGAGAATCAGCAATGTGGCCCTTGGATGAAAAAGGTTGGAGACCCCTGATATAGGGCGTTTATGTCGCAACTTTTACTGTTATCCCAAGCCGGTAGTTTACGTAGTTCTTTCCCATGCAGCTGTGTGACGCTGGTAGTCTCTCAAATTGTGCTGCTCATACACTCTCACCCCAACAAAACAGTAAAAATTGACAATAATCGACAGTAATCAGCTTGAGATAACAGTAAAAGTTGCGACATAAATTCCCTATACCATGGGATATGTACTTACGCTATTGTTCCTCTATGATAGAATGTTTTTTTTTATTCATACAGCACATCACGCAGTTGAACATCGTCACTAAAACCTACCATTTTACAAACACAAACATTTTACATTATACACATTATTAATCTACAAACTGATCAAATACTAAAATCTATACTAGTATTTCTGTGAACAGTAGACGTCACGCAGTATTCTCATCCACAAGTACCTGATTGAAACTTTAGACTTATGGAAATACAGCAATAGACTGGCTTCTCCACACATCTGTGCAAAGACCATAAAGAGATATAGACCCACAATGCCTATGCCTTCCCATTGATAGCTCTTACTTGAAATTGAAGGCCGCCATTTGGGTATTTTAGCACGAGATATTATACATAATATATTTGTAATATTATAGATTACAAAGGCATTGGTTTGATGGTATGTGATAATCTTATAGGTTGCCCCCTCAATGGCCGATTTCAATTCGAAGTACGACACTAGCGCTGCATTTGAGTCTATGCATCTTCAAGGTCTTTGCATCTGTGTAATCACTTGTCAGCTGATTTATGATGAATAATTCTATAGTCTGATTTTTACTCTGATATTGGCGTATGAAGGAGGCTCCTTTTTCCTTTTATATTATCCTTGAAATGCAAAATTTACAAAAACGTATGTATATACGTCGACGCACAATTGAAAAAGGAACATACCTGTCAAATTTCATGAAAATCTATGACCGCGTTTCGCCGTAAATGCGCAACATATAAACATTTAAACATTCAAACATTTAAACATTAAGAGAAATGCCAAACCGTCGACTTGAATCTTAGGCCTCACTTCGCTCGGTCAATTAATACATATATCATAGAATCTATGTAAATTTAATGTGTTTTTCACTTTGATAGGTATTTTTCTCTTGTGAGAGCTGGCGCCTATTGTAACTATTGGGAAATCCAGCCATGGTTTCAACGTTTTCCCAAATTTGTAAAAACTCATGAACTGAAAAAATGCGACCGCAGAGCGTTGTTCTCCTATCTTTCTCCACTGCCATTATAACGTGAACCTTACTTTAGACCTCAGATCCCTCCAAAGTCAAGTGACAGATCGGTCTCCATCGGATCAAACAAATGTCGCCACCAAAGAGCAAGAGAAAGAGAGATGACAGTGACCGTGCGCGCGTGTGTTGAATGATTGCTCGGAGAATGGTCGCAAATGTGTTCGCGCGCATCGCTTTGTCTTTGTCTCGCCGCGCCGACCGATTTCCCTCATTTAATTACGGACGCTGTCAAGTGTCAACTGCAACAAAAAAAACGCACCAAGAGAAAGTGCCAACCGCGCCAAGGGAAAAAGTTGCCATCTGCTAAAGGGCTCAGCTACCGCGTCTACGTTCTTCCTCTCTCCCACACTCACCCTCTCTCTTTCTACGTTTTTTCTGCGTTCGAACGATGTCTGCGTTCTTTCTTTCGTCGCATCGTGCGTTTCTGTTGCGAGTCCGGATTCTTCTTCCTCACACAATATGTCAGACAGTTGACAAGATCCACCCACTATCCAATGGCAGAGAAAACTTGCATGGAATAAAGGAAACTTATAAGAGAGCTTCATTCTATGTCACTACCTAGGCACGGTCATTACAATAATTGCACGTTCTAATGACCTTATTTGATGAATATGGTTAAAGAATTTAATTTCTCTTCTGAGAGATCGATCAAGGTTTCAGAAAATTTTCTTGTGATTTCACTCAAGTTCCAATGTTTCGCATCTCTCTTGTGTAATAAAAACGTTCCGACTCTGATATTGAGGTCGCTTGGCGAATGTAAAATGTTCGAAGAGTAAATATGTGATAGTATATTTCGCACCTAGGGCCGAAAATGAGACTTTTCCGGCTCGAAATCGGTTTTAAAGTCCGAGGCCGTAGGACTAGAAAAGATTGAGGGCCGGAAAAACATTTTTGCCCGTGGTGCGAACGCTATTTTTCGCCACATACAAAAATAAACAATATAATATATATGAGAATAGTTGTTTACTAAGCACTTCCAAAAGCAGAAGTGAAGGTGATAGCTCTAGCAAATCTGAGGTAATCTGAATATCAGGAAATTGTCCAAGTATTTTTATTTTTTATTCTGATTTGTCTAAATAACCTAAAAGATTATGTTCAATTATGTGAGAGGTTGAGTTTATACTTTTTATTCTTCCAAATGTCAATAAGATGATATGATATTATTATAAATGTTTTGATTCTTGGATAATAAACACAAATAATGAAAAGTTTTTCGATCAGCTGTTTTAGCACACTTGAAATTTGGCCAATCTGAATGTCAACGTCAACAATGCTTGTTGTCGTTGACTTCGGAAGTTTAGGTTAGAAGTTCTATCCTACTCTGAAAATCAAATTTGAATAGTTTATAATATATATCTTATCTGTATTTTATTCATCAAAATAAAATGATAGTATCTTATTGTAGATTCATTATCCGTTTCATTAACCATTTTGTAAACACGTTCACATCAAATCAGAATCAGCTGAGTTCAAGGTTATTTTACAGCTCTAGGGCCGTAAAACTTTTACCGGCTTGGTCAGAACACAATCATTTTCGGCCTTCATATGACGCACGAAAACCAGCTCATTACATCCAATTGGGGCGAAAAATAAATTACTTAACTCATATTTGTTCCATGTAAGATCAATAATTTGAAGTACACTCATAGTTTATAGTCTACATGATTTTCAATTATGTAAGTTATCTGTGTTGATAATACAAGAATAACGTATCAAGAGGAAAAATGGTTGTGATCAATTCAAGATTGAGGAGGAGAAAAACAAGCAGCAAATTTCCTCGATATGAATTCCTTCACGCAGGAATAAAGTGATCAAAAAAATTCAGAGTTGGCATACCTCGTAATCTGTGTTTCCTACTAGCAGATAACTTGTGCTCCGCAATTAGAAGCTTGATAAACTGGACTTAGGTCCAACCGAGATCTTTAAGAATTTAAAATAGGCTCATAACCATCCTCGCTAAATTAAGAATCTATATGCAGAATTTCAACTAAATCAGTTCAGTGGTTCAAGCGTGATGATGCGTCATTCTTGAATTTCCTATTCCGTACGTGTAAGTTAAGGTAGACGCACACATATCGTCATTGGACGGACGGCACGCATCTGACGGATCGGATGATTAGATTTGATACATTGTTTTCAATTGGAGTGCGCATACCTATACGGATTATTAGTAAATAATTTTTATATTGTCTAAACAGCTGATACTCTCACTCAGCGGTCAGGGTTTTGCCCTTGCTGGGTGGTGCCATGTAATTTTAATTTATTTGTAAAATAGCACAATATTATAATCTAGAATATTTTCTTTTGTGAGTTTTTATTTTGTATTTTGTTTTTATGGGCAATAAAGATGTTTGAAAATAGTTATTTGTGCAACTAGTGCGCAAAGTGACAGTTTGCTGCACCGAAAGAAACGTTTACGTTTCTGAATGGTTTCTTGAGTGCAGCAGAGGAACTTTGGGCACGTATTTCACATTAAGTTTTTCCTACAGTTACCATTGAATATGAAAAGTGGGTAATTATGTTGAATAAAAAAAAAATTCACTGTTGTTGAATAAAAATTGCCTGAAATGCATCAAATGTTTTTCTGTGTAATTTTATTATTGATAAAAACCTTAATTTATTGTCAAATTGAATAAAAATGTTGTCCTTGGTTATAATATATTAAAATAGTAATAATTTGCGCGTTGTGCTTCGTTGCACGTCTGCTCACTATAGCAGCCACAGCAGTCACTGTTACCAACTTCATTTTGATTTTGCTGCACTGTTGCTCCATATAACCTACTAAGTATTTTGCGTTGCCATGTTGCAAATCTGGAGTGCAGAAAAATTTTTGCCGCACTAGAGCGGAAAAGTAATTCTTTGCGTTCTGTAATCAGTGCAGCAATGGCCACTTTTCAACGTAACTGTGGGAAAAAAAAATATATATATAATAATCCGATCCGTCCGATGCGTGCCGTCCGTCCGATGACGATATGTGTGCGTCTACCTTTATATGCCAATTCAATCCTTCATTATATTTCATGGATGAAGTGATCAAAGAAATGTGACGAAACATCATGAAGGATGGAAAGCGTTTGGGATGTTTACTCTTTGGATAAGGAAAGCCTTTTCCTAGGTCTTTTAAAAAGTGATGTGGTAGATATTCATATTGTAAAAAAAACAAATAGGAATAGATTAGATAGAATACATTGGATAGATTGAATAGAATAGATTCTGTTAGCTACTAAGTTTCTCTCAATCTTTTGTAGTTAAACGGCATTCATGGCCATATCTGGAATTCATGGACGTGTCTAGTCTTATTTGTAGACCCGGCATAACCAGCACATTAGTAACCAATAGAATCTATTCTATTCAATCTATCCAATGTATTTTATCCAATCTATTCCTATTTGTTTTTTATATAATACCGTATGAATATCTACCACATCATTTTCTAAGGCACACTGAGGAGAGACAAAGAAGAAGGAGAAGTCTAGTCTCGACCAATGACAGAAGAGCTCTACCCTCATTAGTGGCCAATCGTGGGGCTTCATCTACTGCTTAATGATCAAGCTTTCAGTTGATTAGATGTAACAAACAGAACTAGTATCTCAAATTGTTTTATCAATCAGTGGTTTTGGAGTGATAAAGTCGTTTACATTCAAGACTCTTCATTTTTTTCTATTCCCTCCTCTATTTTGAGTAGAGAATATTCACGTTTCAATAGCTTATAAATTATAAGCTAGATCTTATAGATCCTTAATATAGTTAATAAGCTAGAGCTTATAAATCCTAAATATAGTTTATAAGCTAGAACCAGCATCCATTCAGGGGCTTTTAGATGGCGTTTTACAGACGGAAGGGTGGGAGGTGACAGGAAAAACGCCTCCAAAATCGCTTGATATTCTAGCTTTGATTAATAAGTTTATTTATGAGTTCTATCATAGAGAAACAATAGCATAAGTAGATATCCCATAGTATAGGGCGTTTATGTCGCAACTTTTTATGTTATCTCAAGCCTATAGTCCACGTAGTTCTTTCCTGTGAAGCTTTATGACGCAGCTAGTCTCTCATATAGTGCCGTTCATACACGGTCAAAACAGTGAAAATCGACAATAATCGACAGAAATCAGCTTGAGATAACAGTTGAAGTTGCAACATAAACGCCCTATAGCATGGGATATCTACTTACGCTATTGTTTCTCTATGCTTGAACTTATAAATAAACTTATAAATTACAGCTAGAATATCAAGCGATTTTTGAGGCGTTTTTCCTGTCACCTCCTACCCTTCCGACTGTAAAACGCCATATGAAAACCCCAGAATGGATGTTTAATTGACGGGCGAAGTGAGGTCTAAGATTCAAGTCGACGGTTTGGCATTTCTCTTAATGTTTAAATGTTTGAATGTTTAAATGCTTATATGTTTATATGTTGCGCATTTACAGCGAAACGCAGTAAATGATCTGTTATATCTGTTATCTCTGTTACTAAGACACATATTTAATGTCGAATAAAGCTCGTGTTGAGTCAAATTCTATTACAATTTATTCGACATTAAATATAAAATAAATGGGTCCGAAAAGAAAAACGAGTAAACGTCAAGATTTAGTCAGTGAAGGAGAAAACGACTCGCAAAACCAAATGCTTGGAAAAATACTGAAACCAACAGTTTTATCGATTGACCAAGATTCAGATGAAGCACCGAAAACGTGGAGACATTGGAAGGTAACATTTTTAAACTTCTTAAAAAACAGTTCAATCCCGAAAAAGGATGAATTGAATGTTTTGATCAATTATGTGTCACCGAATATTTTTGAAAGTATTTGCAATTGTATATCATTTGAAGAAGCTATAACAACTCTTGAAGAAAGCTTTATAAAACCTCAAAATGTAGTACATGCACGTTACTGCTTATCTAAAGCAAAACAAACCCATGGAGAATCAATTGATCAATTCTATAATAAACTAAAACGGCTAAGTTTACCATGTAACTTTCAAGCAGTCACGGCTGACGATAACAAAAGTGAATATATCCGAGACGCGTTCATCTCCGGATTAGAATCATCGAAAATCAGACAACATCTTTTCGAAATGAAATCGCTAACTTTGCAAGACGCTATCTCACAAGCACGAATGTTAGAGAATGCTGAAAACATTGCTAAAGAATACGAAACCAGTTCAGAATATGTTAACACAGTCCTAGCAAACGAGAATAAAAATACCGAGAAAACGACTTTAGTCCGTAATTCTTACCAAAAGAAGATTCAATGCAGATTTTGTGGCTATAATAATCATACTGATAATAGCCAATGCCCAGCAAAAGGACAACCATGCCTAACTTGTAATCGAATAGGCCATTTTTCAAAAGTATGCAGAGCACGAAACGATAAAAAAACCAAATGGTATCTGCCACAGTAATTTCAGCAGCAAATACCAGCACTGACCTCTCAAAATGTCTTGTTCCTATACGTGTTAATGGAATAGATACATTGGCACTATTAGACACTGGGAGCACAGCAAGTTTTATAGATAAGAAACTAGTAGTACAATCGAAGATGAAAACTATGCCATATTCCAATTTGATTACATTTGCTTCAAGTGCCTGCAACACTAAAACAACTGAGTGCGCTTTGAGTGAAATATATTTCCAGAACGAAGAATATAATGATTTTCCTTTGATCGTATTGAACAAATGTTGCGCTAGTGTAATTTTGGGACACGATTTTCTAAAGAACTTTTCATCCATCACTTTTGATTTCGGTGGATCTAAAGCAGCACTACAACTGAATGAAGACAATGACGCAAGAAGGCCTACTTATGAAATTAAAAAGTGTGCTCTAGCCCAAGCTACAGTAGAACCTGTCTCATTGTTTCGTGATCTTCAACCGGACTGTCGGCCTATAATAACTAAATCGAGACGACATTCAGAAGAGGATTACTTGTTTATGATGAATGAAGTCAAACGGCTTAAAGATGCTGATATTATAGAAAATAGTCATTCTTCTTGGAGAGCTCAAGCATTTGTTACTTCAAGAGAGAACCAAAAGAAACGTATGGTGATTGACTATTCACAGACCATCAACAAATTCACGAATTTGGATGCCTATCCACTACCACTAATGGAAGAATTAGTCAATAAGGTAGCGCAATATAAAATATTCTCATCTATTGACCTGAAATCTGCCTATCACCAGATACCAATCTTGCCTGAGGAAAGGCATTTCACCGCATTTGAAGTTGGACACAAACTGTATCAATTCAAAAGAATTCCGTTCGGAGTCACGAATGGAGTAGCTGCTTTCCAGAAAGTGATTGATCAATCATAGAACAAGAAAATTTGACATCATGTTATGCCTATTTAGATGATATTATTGTATGCGGAAGGACCCAAGAAGAACATGATGAAAATTTAGAAAATTTCTGGAGAGCAACAGAAAAATATGGCCTCACGATTAATGAAGAAAAGTGTAAAATATCTATGGAGAATTTAACCTTTCTGGGATTCGAAATTGGTCAGGGTATGATTAAGCCCGATCCAGATCGATTGAAACCACTCCTTGACTTACCAGCTCCAAAAAATCAGAAAGAATTGAAGCGTGTCCTTGGAATGCTTGCACACTACTCCAAATGGATAAAAGAATTTTCAAAAAAGATCCATCCACTTGTGCATAATACTCACTTCCCGTTGAATGAAGAATGCAGAAATATATTTGAATCATTAAAGAAAGAAATAGGATCTGCAGTTCTAGTGCACATTGATGAAAAAGTCCCGTTCACTTTGGAAACTGATGCCTCAGATTACGCTATTGGAGCAGTATTAACACAGAATGAGAGACCAGTGGCGTTTTTCTCAAGAACTCTTTCCACATCTGAAACTAGGCACTCTGCAGTGGAAAAAGAAGCTTATGCCATTGTGGAATCAATCAGGAAATGGCGACATTACTTACTTGGACGAGAATTTACACTTATCACAGACCAGAAATCAGTTTCATTCATGTTTAGTAATAAACAAACCAGCAAGATTAAGAATGACAAAATCCAACGATGGCGCCTTGAATTGTCAGAATATAAGTTCAATATAATTTATAGAGTTGGAAAAGAGAATATACCAGCAGATACACTATCAAGAGTCTGTGCCACTGTTGGATGCCATACAGATATAAAGAAACTGATAAAAATTCATGAGGACCTGTGTCATCCAGGAGTTACTCGACTCCATCATTGGACCAAAACAAAGAACTTACCATATTCAATAGATGATGTAAAAGAAGTATGTTCCAAATGTATTACATGTTCTGAAATGAAACCACGCTATGCCAAAGGAACTGGCCGCCTTATCAAAGCAACTCGACCATTTGAACGTCTTAATATGGATTTCAAAGGCCCACTACAATCAAGTTCAAGGAACAAGTATATTTTAGTTCTTATAGACGAATATTCCAGATTCCCATTTGCCTTCCCCTGTCCTGACATGACTACTAATACAGTAATAAAACACCTTACATCACTATTCTCTCTTTTTGGTGTACCGTCTTACATACATTCCGATAGAGGAACATCGTTTATGTCATCAGCTTTGAAAAATTTCCTACTATCAAAAGGAATTGCCAGCAGCAGAACATCGCCCTATAATCCAGCCGGTAATGGGCAAGTCGAACGGTACAATGGAGTTATATGGAAAAGTGTGATGCTAGCCCTAAAATCGAGAGGTTTGAACAACAGTCACTGGGAACAAGTTCTCCCCGATGCCCTTAACTCTATTCGTTCCCTATTATGCACAAGCACCAACTGCACACCACATGAGCGGATGTTTTTACATGCAAGAAACTCAAGTAATGGAAAACCATTACCAACCTGGCTATTGACACCTGGACCAGTATGGTTGAAGAAGATGACAAAAAACTCAAAACAAGAATCGCAAGTTGAAAAAGTTGAATTAATCGAGAGTAACCCTGAATATGCGTTTGTTCGCCACAACGACGGCAGAGAATCGACAGTCTCACTTCGCCAGCTCGCCCCATACCCCACGAGTGCCGATTGATATTAAGGGGGGAAGATTGTAATGATAAAACAGCTGTAATATTTATAATCTGTTATCTCTGTTACTAAGACACATATTTAATGTCGAATAAAGCTCGTGCTGAGTCAAATTCTATTACACAGACTATAGAATTATTCATCATAAATCAGCTGACAAGTGATTACACAGATGTGTGGGAAAGCCAGTCTATTGCTGTATTTCTATAAGGTCTATAGTTTCAATCAGGTACTTGTGGATGAGAATATGCGTGAGGTCTACTGTTCACAGAACTACTAGTATGGTCTGGCCCTAATATCTAGCGATTATAATTATTAAATAATGGATCTACTGCAAAATTACTTCCACAACTACACTGGAAAAAGGAGATTCCAATTCATATTCCTCAGATACTGTGAATATTGAAAGGTAAAGAATGGAATCCTGGCAACACTGTAGGTGGCCCATCTTCAAAGTGCTGGCCATTGATAGGCTGTCGAAAGGAAGCTCACCTTTGGAGCAGTACAATTAAATATCATGGCGTATTATTAGACCAGACAATGAGCAGTCATAGATCTCTTATCAATGGAAATAGCAGCCGGCCAAAGATTTCTCCAGCCTCAGAGAGCGACCGACCTTCGACCTCCCGCTATTAAACGTATCTGCGGCGAGGTGCTATGCTAGGCTATGCTGTGCTATGCAGGCGGCGAGAAGAGAGAATATTAGAAGCGAACAAGAGATAAAGAAACAGATGGAGTGACTGTGAATGGAAGTGACCAAGAGAAAGAGGAAGAACGATAGCTAGAAGAAGAAGAAGAAGAGAAGAAGAAGAAGAAGAAGAAGAAGAAGAAGAAGAAGAAGAAGAAGAAGAAGAAGAAAGAAGAAGAAGAAGAAGAAGAAGAAGAAGAAGAAGAAGAAAGAAGAAGAAGAAAGAAGAAGAAGAAGAAGAAGAAGAAGAAGAAGAAGAAGAAGAAGAAGAAGAAGAAGAAGAAGAATAAGAAGAAGAAGAAGAAGAAGAAGAAGAGAAGAAGAAGAAGAAGAAGAAGAAGAAGAAGAAGAAGAAGAAGAAGAAGAAGAAGAAGAAGAAGAAGAAGAAGAAGAAGAAGAAGAAGAAGAAGACGCAAGAAGTTGAAGAAGACGCAAGAAGTTGAAGAAGATGCAAGAAGTTGAAGAAGACGCAAGAAGTTGAAGAAGACGCAAGAAGTTGAAGAAGACGCAAGAAGTTGAAGAAGACACAAGAAGTTGAAGAAGACGCAAGAAGTTGAAGAAGACGCAAGAAGTTGAAGAAGACACAAGAAGTTGAAAAAGATGCAAGAAGTTGAATAAGACGCAAGAAGTTGAAGAAGACGCAAGAAGTTGAAGAAGACGCAAGAAGTTGAAGAAGATGCAAGAAGTTGAAGAAGACGCAAGAAGTTGAATAAGATGCAAGAAGTTGAATAAGACGCAAGAAGTTGAAGAAGACGCAAGAAGTTGAAGAAGACGCAAGAAGTTGAAGAAGACACAAGAAGTTGAAGAAGACGCAAGAAGTTGAAGAAGACGCAAGAAGTTGAAGAAGACGCAAGAAGTTGAAGAAGACGCAAGAAGTTGAAGAAGACGCAAGAAATTGAATAAGACGCAAGAAGATCGTGGAAATGCAAGGAGATGAAGAAGATCAAGAAGATGCACGAAGTGAGAACTAAAAAACAGGAAGAGAACAATGTAGAGAGATAATGGATCGATTAATTTACGTTCGCCAGGCCAGATGAGATTGAAGAGACGCCTAATCAAATTAACATCAGAGGATTTTGCTATTGCCGTTCTGCGATCGGTCGGCCCTATTATCCCGGAAAGGTAAAAGGGGACGAAATTTTTATTAAATAATTGAGTGTGAAGGATGTAGATGTGTATGTGTGTTTGTGAGTATGTATGCGCAAATACATCTTTGAGGCAGCTAGCAGCACATGCGCAATATACAGACTTAAGGATATAGTGAGGTCCAAGTTATAATGGCAGAATCTGATTAATATTGGTGTTGCTACCCTTGTCTGTCATTGGACCAGTGTACAGACAGTGCTATAGTGAGGTACAAGGTATTATCTATATAATAATAACTAGCCGTCAGGCTCGCTTCGCTCGCCATATCCGTCTAGCTAGGGGGCTCCGCCCCCTGGACCCCCGACTGGATCGTCCAAGAATGAGATCAGCAGGCTCGCTTCGCACGCCTGCATTTTTCATTTGAGCATTTCTATCATATGTTAGGACGATCCAGTCGGGGGTCCAGACTAAACGGATATGGCGAGCGAAGCGAGCCTGACGGCTTGTAATATAATATTCCCAGGAATAGCTCTCATTGAAGTAGCAGTGCCCAATCAATTTTTCCGCGATAAATGCATTTCAATCTTCAACTTGGTGCCAACCTAACAAAGTCAACTCAACTTAATGCCAACCTGACAAAATTATTAATTTAGTTACCAGTTAACAACTGTTTTGAAGAGGTAGTCTCTCTAGATTACAGTTCTATATTAACATATGGTATGGACATTTTTCAATTATAATTAATAGAATAAGAATGATAAAAGACGAACATTGAACCCTTAAAAACCACCCTTAGAGTTAGAATATTGCCAAAAGATTTTTTAGTGTGCCTCTAAAGGGCCAACTGAACATACCTACCAAATTTGAACGTTTTTGGTCCGGTAGAATTTTAGTTCTGCGAGTGAGTGATTGATTGAGTCAGTCAGTCAGTCAGTGAGTGAGTGAGTGCCATTTCGCTTTCAGATAAAGGAAAGAACTGTCTTATACATGTACGGGATAGGAAATTCACGAATGATGAATCATCACGTCTCAACTACTGGACTGATTAACTTGAAATTTTGAATAAACATTCCTAATTTACCGAGGATGGTTATTGGCCTATTCTCAATACTCCAAGTATTCAGTTCGTCGAGTCTTTTATCAAATCCTTGCGGAGCACGGGTTTCCTGCTAGTAATATAATAAAGGAAAGAACTGGCGTATACACGTACGGGATAGGAAATTCACGAATGATGCATCATCACGTCTCAACTACTCAACTGAATAACTTGAAATTTTGCAGAAAGATTCCTAATTTACCGAGGATGGTTATGGTCTATTCCCAGAGGAATACAAAAATTTCCCTTACAAAGGCCCGACTGAATTTTAATCCTGATTAATTTAACCAAATCAGAGAAGACCATTCCAAAAAGATTGATCTACTGGATTTAATCAGGATTGAAAATAACCCGGCTTTTTGCAACCGGCACTGAGTACCTGATTGAATGATTACAAAAGTTCAACAGCTGAGTCATAATTTTGACACAGTCCCACACACATGAACTCGCTCACTCACTTCCATCTCTCACCAACAGACGACGAAATAATTATTATTAGCTGTTTTTCCAAGGATGAATAATGATTAATTTTTTAATATCCTTCAGCGAGTTTTCCCAGTGATGATACCTAGTGCATTCAAATCTTTATATTATAAACCTACTATGTTCTGAATTTCGTGAGAATCGTTGGAGCTGTTTTCGAGATCCGGTAAAATACTAACATATAAACATCTAAACAGAAATTGCTCATTGAAAGCTTTCAATGTTTCATTTGAATCAAAGAGCTTTGGAAGAAAGCTTTGTAATTTTTTAGTAACTTCCCAATGTATGAATTTTGTAAGAAGTAAGTAATGATGAAGAAATGGAAAACAAATAGCAAAATAATAATGAACGGAGAAATACCTCTCTCATCTTTAAAATCAAGTGGAGAGGAGGTTAGAAACAAGATGGACAGGATTGACAACAGATAACAGAGACTAAGAAGAAGAAGAAAGTAAAGTGAAGAAGAAGAAATGGAAAACAAACGGCAAAAAGAAGTTGAGGAAGACGACTCAGCGGCAGTCACCTCGACCTACTTCCTCCAATCAACGATGAGACACTTCTTCATCATCATCATCTTCTCCTTCTTCTTCGCCTTCTTCTTCATCATCATCATCATAATCACCATCATAATTTACTACTTCACCTCCTCCTCCATGACCATTCATCGATAATGATTCTATAGTGAGGTCCACGTTATAATGAAAGTATTTGATCAACTTTGGTTTTGCTATCCTTGTCTATCATTCGACAAAGCCGGTGGTACTATCCTTTTCTTGGTCCACAACGATGCCAAGTATGTTTTTGACAGTGTAGAAATATAACTTAATTGATTAATGCAGAGAATCGGCATCGGTATTCTCCTATCTTTATCCACTGTCATTATAACGTGGACCTCACTATACTTCACCTCTTCCCCCATGACCATCCATTGATAATGATTCTATGTGTTTCTGCAATAGTGAGGTCCACGTTATAATGGCAGAGGAGAAAGGTAGGAGAATAGAGTTGCCGATTCTCTGCCTTGCACTACCTTCTATAGAAGATATCAACTGCTACCTGTATATTTGATGTGATATTAACTGTCCATCCTTGTTTGAAATTAGAATTATCTTTATTCTTCTTCTTCTTAGAAAGCACATACAATAGCACATACAATAGTACATACAAAATACATACAAAGCACATTTATACAAAATTTGAAGAAGATTCCTCACATGGGCAAAGCCGGTGTGCAAGGAAAAATCATCAATTTTATATCATTTGTCGAGGAAATATTTTTTTCAAAGATTCAATGATAAATTTACACTAGTAGTTCTGTGAACAGTAGACCTCTCGCAGTATTCTCATCCACAAGTACTTGATTGAAACTATAGACCTTATGGAAATACAGCAATAGACTGGCTTCTCCACACATCTGTGTAATCACTTGTCAGCTGATTTATGATGAATAATTCTATAGTGTGATTTCTACTCTAATATTGGCGTATGAAGGAGGCTCCTTTTTCCTTTTATATTATCCTTGAAATGCAAAATTTCCAAAAACCTTATATATAAGTCGACGCGCAATCAAAAAAAGAACATACCTGTCAAATTTCTTGAAAATCTATTACCGCGTTTCGCCGTAAATGCGCAACATATAAACATATAAACATTTAAACATTAAGAGAAATGCCAAACCGTCGACTTGAATCTTAGACCTCACTTCGCTCGGTCAATTATCCTTGTAATGCAAAATTACCAAAAATTCGTATATTCGTCGACGCGCAATTAAAAAAGGAACATACATGTCAAATTTCATGAAAATCTATTACTGCGTTTCGCCGTAAATGCGCAACATATAAACATTCAAACATTTAAACATTAAGAGAAATGCCAAACCGTCAACTTGAATCTTAGACCTCACTTCGCTCGGTCAATAATTGATATTATGTTAACAAATATGTTTCTACATCGTCAAAAAACCATCAAAATAACCAATCATTTTTATTCGTCAAAAGAATATACTTTTCTATGGATGAATAATAGATTTTCATGAGACTGAATACTTTGTCAATCATATCTCTACATTGTTAGAAATGATCTGGCAACATTGCGCAGCTAGAGAAGGATAGCGCTATCTGCTTTGTGGAATGATAGACAAGGATAGCAACACCAATGCTAATCGAATACTGCCATTATGCCATGAACCTCACTACAGTTGGAGTTCAGCGTTCGACCGGTTTTCGATCAGCTGTTGAAAAAACAGGCAATCTCTTTGATATGAAGAGTTGAAGACATGAAGAGGCGCGGAGGTTTTCAAATAGCAGCCTGTGGTTGCATCTATCATTACCTGCATCATCATTATAATAATAGATATTCCGCCATGTACTGCTATGCTTCATTCAATTTCAAATTATTTTCAATCTCGCGTACTGATTTTTTACAAGAAGTGCAAATACTGGAAGCTTCCTGTTTTACTTTCGTTTCTAATCCGCTATTTACTGAACGAATTGGGTTAAGGTCACTCACTCATTCATTGAGAAGACTTGCAACTTGCTACGAAGGTGGCATGCCAAATGACCGACTCCCATTTGGCCGAAATTATTATTTTGTCGCAAAAGATCGAAAATTGAAGATTCCCAAATGGTAGAATTGAAACTTGTACTTTCCCAAATGGTCGAATCCCAAATGATCGAAAATTTTTAATAGTAATCCCATTTGGCCGAAAATCTCAGCTGTCGCAAAAGGTCGAAGACCTCATTTTCCCATCTGAACGATTCTCAAACAGTCGAATCCCATTTGATAGAAAAATGTTGTAGTTTGTAGCAATTGATCGAATCTTATCGGCTAGATGAGATTCGACTATATGGGAAAGTATACTCTTCGACCTTTTGGGATTCGGTCAGATGGGACCCCACGGCTACGTTTGTCTGTTCTTTACAATAGAATTTTTCCAACATATAATGGATTTCACTTAATTGACCGAGCGAAGTGAGGTCTAAGATTCAAGTCGACGGTTTGGCATTTCTCTTAATGTTTAAATGTTTGAATGTTTATATGTTTATTTGTTTATGTTTTGCGCATTTACGGCGGAACGCGGTTATAGATTTTCATGAAATTTGACAGGTATGTTCCTTTTTACATTGCGCGTCGACGTATAAACAAGGTTTTTGAATATTTTGATTTCAAGGATAATATAAAAGGAAAAAGGAGCCTCCTTCATACACCAATATTGGAGTATAAATCAGACTATAGAATTATTCATCATAAATCAGCTGTCTAGTGGACTATAATACTACCCGTTCAAAAACATTGAACATCTTGAAAATGTCTCTTTCCATCAACGTTGTAGGCAGTTGCAGCCAGACCCGATAACAGCGCTCACACTCACATTCCGGGACGACACGTCACGGTACGATAGGATAGAAAGCTCTATGTTTATTTAGGATTTTTTCTAGACATTTTAAATTGATAAATTATTTATCAATTTTTGAGAAAACATAACAACAGGTCCATGTAACTTACTGAGCACGAGGTCTACTGTTCACAGAACTACTAGTATAAAAGGAAAAAGGAGCCTCCTTCATACGCCAATATTAGAGTAAAAAATCAGACTATAGAATTATTCATCATAAATCAGCTGACAAGTGATTACACAGATGTGTGGAGAAGCCAGTCTATTGCTGTATTTCCATAAGGTCTATAGTTTCAATCAGGTACTTGTGGATGAGAATACTGCGTTAGGTCTACTGTTCACAGAACTACTAGTTTTTAGAGAACAACTCGCTTTTGATCGCCACAAAATGGGTTCTAAAACCTACCACTAATTCAGCAGGCAAGAATTGCAGGCAAGCTATGAGCGCATCGTTGACCCCTTGTCCCCTGAGACGGGGAGAGGTCTAGTCACCCCCCTCACCCCCGGTATTAGCCAAACGGTTGACTCCCCTCTTACTGACCCTAGTCATTTGGAAGGGGCGGGTTTAGTCCCCCCTGACAACCGGTGTTAGCCAATCGTGAATACCGTAATTGGATAATTGCCAGCTGGACAGGACACAACTTCAATTGCCGCACATTCAGAGCCGGATAAGTAAGCTTATAATTATTGTCCTTCCAACTATTACGGGACTAGTTTACCATTAACCCCCCCACAACCCAAAAACTAATTACCGACACTAAACTACTGCTCATACTGTAATTGCTTCGCTAAATACTATTCTATTCTATTCTATTTACTACAAATAATATTCTACAATTAAGTTTGTTTTTCGCTACTTCTTTATAATTACTTCAACACGGCTTATATTCAACACGTTAATATTCCCAATTATAGTTATAATAATCTGCAAGAATTAAACTATTTCGGACTATGTGTAACCTTATCTAAGTTTGGTAGAGGAATAGCACAAGTTTACCTTATTTTTTCTCTCCCTATCATTTCTGATGATGTAATGATGTACTTATTGTATGAATCAATAAAGAATAGAGAAATAAATCCTCAAGCACATATAGGTTTATATTGGTGGGATGAGAGAGTGAGAGTGGATGAGGGAGAGAGAGTGTGAGAGAGGGAATCACTGAGAGTGAAAAGTACAGGTGCATCGTTCAAGATATTAGCTCAATACACCACAAAAGAGAGAGAGAGCGCGAGAAAGAGTTAGAAATAGAGAGAGTGAGTGTGAGTGAGAGAGGGCATCAGTGAGAGTGAAAAGTACAGATGCATCGTTCAAGCGCAAGAAATGATGCGTAAAAATGGCGTCGATCGGAGTACATCTCCTGTCCATTGTTTGACGACCAAGACGCTCATTTTACGCTTCTTTGCCTGTTATTAATCGAACGTGAGGATTTTCCGAAATTGGAGAGTTTTCCGGCCTGTGGAAAAATCGGATTCGATTCTCAGTGAAAGCAAGGAGACAACATTGATTGCAATACTGCAAAACCGATCCAGCTTTTAGAGAGACTTTGTTCTCTAAGGAGAAGAATCAAGAAGAAGAAGGTTTATTTATCAATATCTATAGAATTGCCGATTGATCGGCTTCATTTCAGCTCAGGTTAATTTGAAGATTTGAATATCCATAAAATTGCCGATTGATCAGCTCAGATTTGAATGGAACACTTTGAGAGCTCCAGCTTCAAGCGATGTGGAATATTTTGGAGGATTGACCTACCCACTGAAATTGGCAAAGAAGAAGAAAAGGTAGAAAAAAGAAGAAGAAGAAGAAGAAGAAGAAGAGAAGGAGGAGGAGGAGGAGAAGAAGGAGAAGAAGGATATGATGATTTAATAATTCTCAACTATGTCAGGTCTTCAGTTCTTCGGTCTATATTTGCAGAAGTCCTTAGTTCTATTTATATGGCTTTTATTGGACATTTTGAATAATATTATTATACAGTCATGATATCTCAGCAGTTGATTAGATTTCAATCTATATATGTATAAAAATGTCTGTCTGTGTGTTAGTTTGTTTGTTCCCTTTAGACTCAAAAACTACTTGACAGAACGGCATGAAACTTTGGGGATATGTTGTGTGAATATTGGATATGGTTTCTGACCAGAAATTTCGATAGGAGGGCAAATAATTGACCGAGCGAAGTGAGGTCTAAGATTCAAGTCGACGGCTTGGCATTTCTCTTAATGTTTCAATGTTTATATATTTATATGTTGCGCGGTTACAGCGAAATGCGGTAATAGATTTTCATGAAATTTGACAGGTATGTTCCTTTTTTAATTGCGCGTCGACGTATATACAAGGTTTTTGTAAATTTTGCATTTCAAGGATAATATAAAAGGAAAAAGTAGCCTCCTTCATACGCCAATATTAGAGTAAAAATCTGGTGTGGCGCACTCACACAACTTTCCTTGCCGTTATGAGAATTGATGACTTGACGCTAGTGTTCTCGCGCATCTCAAGTCTACTATTCTAAGATCAGAGCCCGCCGGTGCCAGTACTATAACGCTGGAGACACACGAGGTCTGCTATCTCTGCATAGTGAGTGATTTAATAGAATCAACAGATGCCAACAGTTTGCAATTTAATAATCTTATTTTCTCGAACTTGGAGCTTATTTCCATTTTAGGTGAAAATGTTACTTAACATTAATTGTAGAGATTTTCATGCTCATTCCTTTCCATTTGGAATTTTTGTTTAAATTATATCTGAAGACTAATAATTGAGAATCTAAAATCAAACTTTGCATAGATGGGGCGAAGATCCTGAAATTTCTACAGTTATGGGACTTGTGACAGTTTATAGGGCTTTTCTATGAATATTTTAGGTATGATTTTGATCAAAATCGTTGGAGCCGTTTTGGAGAAAATCGCGAAAAACCCTGTTTTTGACGCCATTTTAGCCGCCATCTTGAATTGCATTAGATCGAAATTGTTCGTGTCGGATCCTTATATTGTAAGGACCTTAAGTTCCAAATTTCAAGTCATTCCATTAATTGGGAAATGAGATATAGACGCACAATCACTCATACACACACACACACACATACATACACTTTTTTTGGAAAGCAATACTTTCCTTACCTATGGTAGTAGGGCAAGGAAAGTAAAAAGCAATGAATGAGGAATATAATGCAGGAATCCTAGAAATGTGATAATGCCTAGATATAGTGGAATCATTGAATTTAGAAATTGAACATAACTGCCGACTTTTTTCGAAAAGTTTTGAGAAATCCCATGTGATAAATATTACGTCTTTCTATTGTTCGTCGAAACAGGATAAGCTTGATCCTTGATCCCTGGAAGGATACGCAAGTGGATATGGTAATCTAGACAAAATCTAGAAAATCTTATGGTAATCACCTCAGAATCCACCAAAGTATCAGAGTTTTTCCAGTCCAGTGAAGCTGGTACTTCAACATAACATCCTAGAAAAACTATAACAATAATCCTAGTAGCCTACTATAGTGTGTTCCACTATATAATGGCAGTGGTATTGCTATCCTTGTCTATCATATGTTTAAATGTTTATATGTTGGGCATTTACGGCGAAACGCGGTAATAGATTCGCATGCAATTTGACAGGTATGTTCCTTTTTAAATTGCGCGTCAACGTATATACAAGGTTTTCGGAAATTTTGCATTTCAAGGATAATATAGAAGGAAAAAGGAGCATCCTTCATACGCCAATATTAGAGTAGAAATCAGACTATGGAATTATACATCATAAATCAGCTGTTTAGTGAACTATAATACTACCCGTTCAAAAACATCAAACATCTTGAAACGTTGTAGACAGTTGCAGCCAGACCTGATAACAGCGCTCACACTCACATTCCGGGACGACACGTCACGGTACGATATAGGACAGAAAGCTCTATGTTTATTTAGGTTTTTTTCTAGACATTTTGAATTAATAAATTATTTAATTATTTTTGAGAAAACATAACAACAGGTCAATGTAACTTACTGACCGCGAGGTCCACTGTTCATAGAACTACTAGTCTATCATTGAGTTGAAAAAAAATTGAATTGAAAAAATTTAAACAAAGCGGACAGCGCTATCTCTTTCACGCTTTGCTGTGTTGCCAGATCGGCTTTTAACAATGTAGAATTTATTTATTTATTCATTTATTTAATCATTCAGAATTATACAACTTACAGAAAAGTACTACAGGCTTATAAGCCCAAAACGGTTCCAATTCTAATTTATACAACAGTCAAATTTAGCTAGGTTATGTGTCACTTAACATTCATCAATAACAGAATTGATAATTAACAATATATTTCATTTTCATTATGAAAATTCATTACAAAATTATTGAAAAATATCATTTCTTGCTTAATAAAATATCATTTATTATTTTAAACGAGAATGAACCGTTAATATTTACATCAATAAACCTGTATCAGCTACCGTCTATAGAAGGCATTGACAAGACAGAGGATCAGCAACGTTGTTCTCCTATCCTTCTCCACTGCCATTATAAAGTGGACCTCACTATAGGCTCAATAACCAATTTCAGTTGGAATTACTGTCCTAAAACCTGATATTCGAATCAGTACTATCATAGAGAAACAATAGCATAAGTAGATATCCCATGGTATAGGGCGTTTATGTCGCAAATTTTACTGTTATCTCAAGCTGATAGTCCTCGTAGTTCTTTCCCGTGAAGCTTTATGACGCTGATAGTCTCTCACATTGTGCCGTTCATACACTCTTACCCCAACAAAACAGTAAAAATCGAAAATAATAGTCAGTAATCAGCTTGAGATAACAGTAAAAGTTGCGACATAAACGCCCTATACCATGGAATATCTCTTTACGCTATTGTTTCTCTATGGTACTATCATGTGAGTTGCTTGAACACCATATCACGAAGCACAAGTTCACGAAGCACATAGAATTACACAGGGAATGATGGAAGGTAGATTTTTAAGTTTTCCAAACCGTTACCATTTCAATTCATCACAACTATATATATTATAGTTGTTTTATTATTATTAACAATATTATATAATACCCTAAACAATCAAGTAATCATGCCAGAATTTATAAATATGTTGCAACTTCATGTCCCGTTTAAAATAGACCAAGACCAAATATTCTGTTTCACATGCCATTCATCAGAACGACTCATCATTACAATTCTTACATTTATACAAGACTTTACGTCTGTACAATAGAATAAGCCACTGCATTGATCCGTTTGCTGAACGTTTCCGAACCTTCAAGAAATCCTGTGAACTAGCATATCGCTCTATAGCTGACTCATGAATGATAGATAATTATAATTAACTCCCTCATTTCTTTTTTCTCTCTTCTATAACCTATTTTTCCTCTATTCTCTATTTTATTCTTTTTTATTTTTATTATTATTTTTATTTCATTCTCTTCATTTTCTATTATCATTAGTTTATTTTATTTTTTTCATTTGGCCTCATTTCGCCTCTTCTTATCTTAATTATTAGTATTCAAAAATTGTGTTTACTATTTAATTTATTCTTCATTCTTATTTTGCATCAAATATTATGTATCTAAACTAGTTGATGTCAATAGGGCTCTTCATAGATTTATTCTGTGAGCTTTTGTATGTAAATAAATAAATAAATAAACTATGCCTGGATAATTTCCACTTTCTTGTCGGTATAGCAAAGAGTAAACATAACTCAAGTGCAAATGAAATCTTCAAAGGTAATGATCGAAAGTAGATTTTGAAGTTTTCCAAACCGTTTCCATTTCTACTGTTCACAACTATTTATTCATACAACTAGTAGTTCTGTGAACAGTAGACCTCGCGCTCAGTAAGTTACATTGTCCTGTTGTTATGTTTTCTCAAAAATTAATAAATAATTTATCAATTTAAAATGTCTAGTGAAAATCCTAAATAAACATGGAGCTTTCTGTCCTATATCGTACCGTGACGTGTCGTCCCGGAATGTGAGTGTGAGCGCTGTTATCAGGTCTGACTACAACTGTCTACAACGTTGATGGAAAGATACATTTTTAAGATGTTCGATGATTTTGAACGGGTAGTATTATAGTCCACTAGACAGCTGATTTATGATGAATAATTCTATAGTTTGATTTTTACGGTAATATTGGCGTATGAAGAAGGAAGGCTCCTTTCTCCTTTTATATTATCCTTGAAACTTCAAAATTTCCAAAAAAAAACTTGTATATTACATCGACGCGCAATTTAAGAAGGAACATACCTGTCAAATTTCATGAAAATCTATTACCGCGTTTCGCCGTAAACTCGCAACATATAAACATTAAGAGAAATGCCAAACCGTCGACTTGAATCTTAGACCTCACTTCGCACGGTCAATAAGTACATAATCAAAATGATAGGGAGAGAATAAATAAGGTAGCCTTGTGCTATTCCTCTCCCTAATTTATATAAGGTTAAACATAGCCCGAAACAGGAAGTCTAGTAGTTGTTCACACCACAAAATTCTCAGTTCTTCATTATTTTTACAAAGTAGATTTTCACTATGCCTGGACAACTTCACTTTCTTGGCGGTATACTGAAATGTGAGAGGAATTGAGGAGTGCAAATTGAGGAGAGTTCTACTAGAACTCTTCATAGCGCAATAGAAAATGTTCACAGATGATGAGAGTTGTCAGTAAATAACAGAGGAGTAAAAGTGATAATGCCGACAATAATTGCCAAGTGACTTATGAGATCTACAGAGTCAGGTTGAGAGCGCTGATCTCAATAGAATCACATATATATCAACATATATATGATCATATATAGGCCTAGTAGATTGCAGGTTTCACTGACCCTAATCCTCCTCTACGGAGTCGACTCAACTCAATCAGATAAATTTGTTTGAATGCAAAGGCCAGGTGTCATGAGAGAAGTCTCTCACACTCACAGAAAATATTGTTATCGCTTTCAAGAGCGCATTGCTGTTTCTAAAGGGGAAAGGGGCTCAAGTCAGAGCAGCCACAGATAGGTTAGTACTTCTCAAATTAGTCTACATCTTCCCTTATCTCTGGAGCAGCTCAGCTCATCCCAGTGCAAATCAAGTGTAGCATCATATCAAAGAACTCTATACCAATGGTTGCCAAACTTATGTGCCTGTGAGCTACAATAGCATTTATAAATCTTCAAGTGAACTACCAAGAAATATAAGACTGAAAGTACGGGACGCCAAATGAAATTTTCACACTTCTATTGCCTATAAAGATACATTTCTAGTAATCTTGAAATCTACTTATATCATAGCGAAAAGTATAGCAAAAGTTGAAATGTACTTTTCAATGAGAGCAGTGGAACTCTTCTTGGTCATCAAGTATTTTCTTGATGTTTGGAGTGTATACGTTGTAGTCGCCATTCTTAGGCAGTTGTGATCGATTTTTTATGAATTTCATACTTGAGAAAAATGCTTCACACGAGTAGGTAGAGCTGAACATAGCTTTCAACCTGAATGCAACTTGAATAATATTTGAAAACTTTGGAGACATGAGGCCAAATATTGATTGCCAACCCAAGCATTTCTGTGAGCTACCAAAAACTACCCCAGGAGCTACCGGTAGCTCGCGATCGACTGTTTGGGACCACTGCTTTAGACTATAGTGAGGTCCACGTTATAATGGCAGTGGAGAAAGATAGGAGAGAAACGTTGCCGATCCTCTGCCTTGTCAATGTCTTCTAAAGACGGCAGCTGATACGGGCTCATTGATGTTATATTAACTGTACATTCTCGTTTAAAATAATCAGTTATATTTTATCATAGAGAAACAATAGTGTAAGTAGATATCCCATGGTATAGGACGTTTATGTCGCAACTTTTACTGTTATCTCGTACCGATAGTCCACGTAGTTCTTTCCAGTGAAGTTGTGTGAGGCTCGTAGTCTCTCATATTGTGCCGTTCATACACTCTTACCCCAACAAAACAGTAAAAATCGACATTAATCGACAGTTATCGGCTTCAGATAACAGTAAAGGTTGCGACATAAATGCCCTATACCATGGGATATCTCTACTTACGATATTATTTCTCTATGCTCATAGTATCTCATACTGTTCCGTTCATACACTCTTACCCCAACAAAACAGTAAAAATCGACAGTAATCGGCTTGAGATAACAGTAGAAGGTGCAACATCAACGCCCTATACTATAAGCTATCTCAGCTTACGCTATTGTTTCTCTATAATTTTATTGAACAAGAATCTATATTTTTAATAATTTCATAATGAATTTTCATAATTAAGATGAAATTTTTTGTTAGTTAATTATTAATTCAACATTGTTAAGAGACAATCTGGCAACAGAGAAAAGCGAGAAAGAGATAGCACTACCCGCTTTGTTGAATGATAAACAAGCAATAACATTGCTAATCAAACACTGCCATTATTGACCGAGCGAAGTGAGGTCTAAGATTCAAGTCGACGGTTTGGAATTTCTCTTAATGTTTAAATGTTTGAATGTTTAAATGTTTATATGTTGCGCATTTACGGAGAAACGCGGTAATAGATTTTCATGCAATTTGACAGGTATTTTCCTTTTTTTATTGCGTGTCAACGTATATACAGGGTTTTAGGAAATTTTGCATTTCAAGGATAATATGAACGGAAAAAGGAGCCTCCTTCATACGTCAATATTAGAGTAAAACTCAGACTATAGAATTATTCATCATAAATCAGCTGTCTAGTGGACTATAATACTACCCGTTCAAAAACATTGAACATCTTGAAAATGTATCTTTCCATCAACGTTGTAGGCAGTTGCAGCCAGACCCGATAACAGCGCTCACACTCACATTCCGGGACGACACGTCACGATACGATAGGATAGAAAGCTCTATGTTTATTTAGGATTTTTTCTAGACATTTTAAATTGATAAATTATTTATCAATTTTTGAGAAAACATAACAACAGGTCCATGTAACTTACTGAGCGCGAGGTCTACTGTTCACAGAACTACTAGTATAAAAGGAAAAAGGAGCCTCCTTCATACGTCAATATTAGAGTAAAACTCAGACTATAGAATTATTCATCATAAATCAGCTGTCTAGTGGACTATAATACTACCCGTTCAAAAAATCGAACATCTTGAAAATGTATCTTTCTATTAACGTTAGTAGACAGTTGACAATAACACTACCCGTTCAAAAACATCGAACATATTGAAAATGGTATCTTTCCATCAACGTTGTAGACAGTTGCAGCCAGACCTGATAACAGCGCTCACACTCACATTCCGGGACGACACGTCACGATACGATAGGATAGAAAGCTCTATGTTTATTTAGGATTTTTTCTAGACATTTTAAATTGATAAATTATTTATCAATTTTTGAGAAAACATAACAACAGGTCCATGTAACTAACTGAGCGCGAGGTCTACTGTTCACAGAACTACTAGTATAAAAGGAATAAGGAGCCTCCTTCATACGCCAATTTTAGAGAAAAACTCAGACTATAGAATTATTCATCATAAATGAGCTGATAAGTGATTACACAGATGTATGGAGAAGCCAGTCTATTACTGTATTTCCATAAGGTCTTTAGTTTTAATCAGGTACTTGTGGATAAGAATACTACGTGAGGTCTACTGTTTACAGAACTACTAGTATAAAAGGAAAAAGGAGCCTCCTCCTTACGCCAATTTTAGAGTAAAACTCAGACTATAGAATTATTCATCATAAATGAGCTGACAAGTAATTACACAGATGTGTGGAAAAGCCAGTCTATTACTGTATTTCCATAAGGTCTTTAGTTTCAATCAGGTACTTGTGGATAAGAATACTGCGTGAGGTCTACTGTTCACAGAACTATATGTATAAAAGGAAAAAGGAGACTCCTCCTTACGCCAATTTTAGAGTAAAACTCAGACTATAGAATTATTCATCAAAAATCAGCTGACAAGTGGTTACACAGATGTGTGGAGAAGCCAGTCTATTGCTGTATTTTCATGAGGTCTATAGTTTCAATCAGGTACTTGTGGATGAGAATACTATGTGAGGTCTACTGTTCACAGAGCTACTAGTATATTGTTGATTTAAAGACGAGTGCAAAAAAATAGAATCAAGAGATAATTGGTGTGTCCAGGCTCCAAGAAACGAATCACTCCAAGATAAACACAACGTTGCCAAATCGAGTCATGCACACACGAGCGGTACAGTTGATACGATTATTTATGTGAAAGCTCCGATAAATCACCAGCTTCCAACTGACGGTATGCGGCTGTCAATAAAATAGAAGACGCGAATATTTATCTACTCACTTGTATATAATGTACACAGTTTGACTGACGATTACAAATTATATTTGCTTATGCGTTCGAGAGGTGAAGGTTCAGTCCAGTAACGAGCGAGCATTTTCTTGATCTGTAGTTAGGTACACGTTATAATGGCAGTATTTGACTAGCGTTGGTGTTGCTATCCTTGTCTATCATTCGACTAAGTAGATTGGGCTATCCTTTTCCAACCCCGCGATGTTGCCAGATCGGTTTTCAACAATGTATTAATGTGATATATCAAAAAATATTGGATCTTGATCATGGAAATTTACTAGTAGTTCTGTGAACAGTAGACCTCACGCAGTATTCTCATCCACAAGTACCTGATTGAAACTATAGACCTTATGGAAATACAGCAATAGACTGGCTTCTCCACACATCTGTGTAATCACTTGTCAGCTGATTTATGATGGATAATTCTATAGTCTGATTTTTACTCTAATATTGGAGTATGAAGGAGGCTCCTTTTTCCTTTTATATTATCCTTGAAATGCAAAATTTCCAAAAACCTTGTATATACGTCGACGCGCAATTTAAAAAGGAACATACCTGTCAAATTTCATGAAAATCTATTACTGCGTTTCGCCGTAAATGCGCAACATTTAAACATTAAGAGAAATGCCAAACCGTCGACTTGAATCTTAGGCCTCACTTCGCTCGGTCAATTATTTGAAAAGTATATCTTCTAGACGATTAAAATATGATTGTTTATTTGAAACAAGAATGGAGAGTAAATATTGCATCAGATATACAGGTATCAGCTTTTCGGTGACAAGGCAGAGAATCGGCAACGCTGTCCACCTATCTTTCTTCACATATATTACCATACTATCCTTTTCTACCTCCGCAATGTTGCCAGATTGGTTTTCAACAATGTATCAATGTGATTACCAACAAAATATTGAATCTCAGTTATAAAAATCTATTAATTAAGCATTGAAAAGAAGATGGCGTTATCCTTTCCTACCTCTTCAACATTGCTAGATCTTTTTAACAATGTGGATCTATAATTGATTGACAAAATATTTAATCTCAATTATAAAAATTTACTATGCAGTCATTGAAGAAGATTATTTCCTTGATGAATAGAATATAATTGATTATTATTTTTTTATTCTGATTTGTATATGCAGATTGATTTTTTGGCATACAAATAGAAATGGACATAACCTAGTCTACATAATATTTAAACAATTTAAGCCAAAATTAGGAGATTTAGAAGTTTTGGGCAATAACCTGTTTTTTCTTTTCCTACTATTGTATTGTTTGCTCTATCCAATAAATAAATATTTCAAATAACAATGAACAGTTAATGTTAACCGGAATCATCTCTCCTCTATAGAAGGCCGTAGTGGCAAGGCAGAGAATCGGCAACGCTGTTCACCCATCTTTCTCCACTGCCATTATAACGTGGACCTCCCTATGATAGCCAGCGGTCAAGTTCAGTAATATTTTATGTCGATGTGACACGAGCAGGCTCGGCGAATGTGTTCGCGGTAATTCGAAGCAAATTTAGTTATTATTTGCACTGTCCAAACCGTTTACTTGGTCACGTGACGAGATCATCAGTCACGTGGGCTGAAAGTGAGGGAGATTCATTGCAAACGGTCAGTATCGTTTGAATTGGTAGCATCCATTTTATTTATAAGACTAGCTGACAGTGAATTTGAGGGAGGTTCGTGACTTATAATTTGGTGGAGCTATGCTGAGATTTACTTTTAACGGTCAGAATCGGTTCAATGGAAAGTGTTTATGATATTTATATATGGAAGACTGACAGTTGAAAGTGAACTAGCCGTCCTGCTTACACCTTCTCAATTGCACGCACTTAGAAAACTGGTTCCAATCAAGAGGAAGTATGTTCCGATTCTCATGATAATATGATTGATTCGATAGAAGATAAACCTACATTTGAAGGTTGCCAACTTTTCGAAATCTAATTAGATAGACAACTGGTACATTCATGTATTATAGTTTTCAAGTGTTACAGTTAAGCTGAGTTTACACCAAAGTTATTAACAAAATGTTTATTTTTCCGTCCTTATAGATTCTATATTGGACTAGCCGTCAGGCTCGCTTCGCTCGCCATATCCTTCTAGCCAGGGGGCTCCGCCCCCTGGACCCCCGACTGGATCGTTCAAGAATGAGATCAGCAGGCTCGCTTCGCTCGCCTGCATTTTCCATTTGAGCATTTTTATCATATGTTAGGACAATCCAGTCGGGGGTCCAGACTAAACGACTGGCTAAACGGATATGGCGAGCGAAGCGAGCCTAACGGTTAGAAATATAATATTCCCAGGATTGAAATAGCAGTGCCCAATTAATTTTTCCGCGATAAATGCATTTAAATCTCCAACTTGGTGCCAACCTAACAAAGTCAACTCAACTTAATGCCAACCTGACAAAATTATTAATTTAGCTGCCAGTTAACAACTGTTTCGAAGAGGTACTCTATCTAGATTGTAGTTCTATAGTAACATATGATAATGAAATTTCAATTATAATTAAGAGATTGAGAGAAGAAGAATATACATGCTAAAAGACGAACTTTAAACCCTTAAAAACAACCCTTAGAGTTAAAATATTGCCAAAAGATTTCTTAGTGCGCCTCTAAAGGGCCAACTGAACATACCTACCAAATTTGAACGTTTTTGGTCCGGTAGATTTTCTAGTTATGCGAGTGAGTGAGTGAGTGAGTGAGTGAGTCAGTCAGCCAGTCAGTGAGTGAGTGCCATTTCGCTTTTATATATATATAGATTGAACGGAACTTGACAAACACATGTGTTCATCATGTGTATGATAAGTTATGTTCAATCTAATAGAATCTATAATGACGGAAAAATGAACATATTGCTGATAACTTTGGTGTAAGTGCAGATTTAGCCTACTTATGCCCGGTTGCATAGTCGTTACACAAAATCAAACATGGCTATGTGAGACATAGTTTAAAATCACTGACATAAATGGTTGGTCGTTGCACAGTCGTTTGCCGAGGCCCATTTAGCTATATCTCGAATTAGCATCACACATAAGTCACACTGCAGCTCTATTCACTTTTTTCCATACATGCTTCTATCCAACCATTGTCTTGGCATCGGGGAAAGTTTCGATCAACATTACAGTGAACAGACCTAAAAGACCTCACATAAAATTGATAAACCATATGGCGAATCTTGGCTTTTGGCGAGATTTCTCACCATATATTAATTAGCGATAATATTGCAGATGGTTTTTAATTAACATCTTTCAAAAAAAGCTATCACAACCTCTAAAATGCATTTGGCGAGTGTAGATATTGGATTTAACAGCACGACTTCGGGCCCATAACTTAAATGACCGTTTTTAGCTATTGGAGACATAAATAAGCTCTGCTCTATTTGACGACTCTGCAACGAAATCATGTGTTTAATTGGGCGTTTTTAGTTTTATGGGAGCTATAGTTACTTTGACATCTGTGCAACGAAAGTGGAGTTATGGCTTCATAAATTAGTTAAATGCCTGATTTTAACTTTATGTGACAACTCTGCAACCGGGCATCAGTAAATGTTTGTTGAATTCTTTATTTTCTTCCTAAGAAAATCATATTAAGCCGCGTTTACACCCAAGTTATTAACGATCAAAAAATGCTTATTTCTTCATCATTAGATTATATTTGATTGAACATAACTTATCATACACATGATGAACATATGTGTTAGTCAAGTTCCGTTCAATCTAATATAGAATCTATAAGGACGGAAAAATAAACATATTGTTAATAGCTTTGGTGTAAACACAGCTTAAAGCTTAGACAACTGTTTAATTCATTACATATTTTACAGTTATTAAGTTATTACTCACCTGTTGTAGTTACTTAGTGATAACTTGGTGAATATTTTTTGATGAAGTATGAACAGTCAATGATTCCAATATGGAATAATTTGAAATGAAATGGAATAATATAAGATTCTCACATTGACAAGATCCTAGATCCAAGAGGAAATCATCAATGTCTTATTGTTGTGTCTCCAAGAGTATTCGGCATACAACAAAGTGATTACTTGTCCAATAAACACCGTACCCCACGATAAAATTTTTCAAAAAAGGGTACTGAGATTTTTATTTTCTTTATACCCACGAAGAGGTTTACACGTTTAATTTTATATTACGTGCCCATTCATGCACTCAACTTTTTCAAATTTTACACAGTTCACAAATAGCTTTTCATTGACACATTGAAAAACTGTGCCGATTTATATTATTATTAATCGGCATATTGAAAAACGATACTTTAAAAACATTGAAAAAAAAATTGCCGCCATTTTGTTTCTACCGAGGTTGGAGTGCTGAATTTCTCCCATAATACTCTCAGAACCGACTTTGTGAACTGTGTGAAATTTAGAGAAGTTCGGTGCATGAATGGGCACGTAATATAAAAAACCTGGGTGGCGCACTCACACAACTTTCCTTGCCGTTATGAAAATTGATCACCTGACGCTAGTGTTCTCGCGCATAATCAAGTCCACTTCTTATAAACAAAGATCTGAGCCAGCTGGTGACAGGACAATAAACGTTGGAGACATACGAGGTCTGCTATCTCTTCATAGTGAATCATTTAATAGAATCAACAGTTGCCAACAGTTTACACAAATCGAAATCATTGTTTTCGAATCACATTTTCTCGAATTTCGTGCTAATTTTCAATTTTAGGTGAAAATGTTACTGAACATTAGTTGTAGAAATTCTCATGCTGAATCTTTTCCACTCAATTTTTTTTTTGTTTAAATTGTATCTGAAGCCTGATCATAGAGAATTAAAATCAAATTTTGCATAGATGGGGCGGAGCTCCTGAAATTTTTACAGATATGGGACTTGTGGCAGTTAATAGACTTATCGAAGACTATTTCAGGTATAACTTTAATCGAAATCGTTGGAGCCGTTTTCGAGAAAATCGCGAAGAACCCTGTTTTTGACAACATTTTCGCCATTTTAGCTGCCATCTTGAGTCGCATTTGATCGAAATTGTTCGTGTCGGATCCTTATATTGAAAGGACCTTACGTTCCAAATTTCAAGTCATTCCGTTAATTGGGAGATGAGATATCGTGTACACAGACACACACACACACACACACACACACACACACACACACACACACACCACACACACACACACACACACACACACACACACACACCACACACACCACACACACACACACCACACACACACACCACCACACACACACACACACACACACACAACACACACACACACCACACACACACACACACACACACACACACACACACACACACACACACCACACACACACACACAACACACACACACACACCACACACACACACACACACACACACACACAACACACACACACACACCACACACACACACACACACACATACAGACCAATACCCAAAAACCACTTTTTTGGATTCAGGGGACCTTGAAACGTATAGAAATTTAGAAATTCGGAAAGCAATACTTTCCTTACCTATGGTAATAGGGCAAGGAAAGTTATAAACGTTTAAACCTCATCTTGGATACGGTGTATATCCAGAGCTGCACAGAAGACAAATGATTGAATATGTTTACTATATGGTTGCACACAATGAAGAGCTGGTTATGCAAAAACAGTGACAACAATGTTTGCTAACATCCGGGAAAGTTTAGGGATTTTACGCTGTGGAAATTCGACTATGAATGGATGATATTTTTCGCGATAATTGAGTGAGTCCACTCAGTACAAAAGCGTCGCATTTCTGCGAAGACATGGGCGTGCATGCCAAATGATGTAAATTACTTTCACTTTCAACGTTCGTTGTTCGGTGTGTAGTAAGCGCACGTCTATTCATCCTATTCATTCACCTATTCATCCGAACGTAGGCAGCTGTTATGTTGCAAGGATAGTATACAACTATAGTGAGGTCCACGTTATAATGGCAGTGGAGAAAGATAGGAGAAAAACGTTGCCGATCCTATGTCTTGTCAATGTCTTCTATAGACGGTAGCTGATACAGGTTTATTGATGTAATATTAACTGTTCATTCTCGATTTGAACTAGAAGTTCTGTGAACAGTAGACATCACGCAGTATTCTCATCCACAAGTACCTGATTGAAACTATAGATCTATGGAAATACAGCAATGTCTGGCTTTATACAGTGTGAGAAATAAACCTAGTGGAATATTATAATAGTTGAGATGATGTGATCTTTATTTTTTGGACTTCAAATATTCACGGAGATTTTGATGACCTGACAGATTGTATGATTTTATTGTAACTGACAAATGCGAAACATTTAATGTAAAATGTACATGCATGAATAAATATTATTATTATTATTATTATCCTTGAAATGCAAAATCTCCAAAAACCTTGTATATACGTCGACGCGCAATTAAAAAAGGAAAGTGCTTGTCAAATTTCATGAAAATCTATTACCGCGTTTCGCCGTAAATACGCAACATATAAACATTTAAACATTAAGAGAAATGCCAAACCGTAGACTTGAATCTTAGACCTCACTTCGTTCAGTCAATAATCTATTTATAAATGCGAAATGGCACTCACTCACTGACAAAGCAGTAAGTCAATGTTGATGTCCAACGAACTTGACCTGTAAAAAGGTTCGAAGAATATGTGTTCAAAATTTGAAGCTGATTGATCAATTCTAAAGCTATTGTAGAACATACAAACAGACGGACAACGACTTTGGCCTTGAGTGAGTCCAAAACTCGCTAACACTTGTTCAATTAGTATTTTTGACAAAATCAAGTCGTTTTCATCTATATATAATATATAAAAGCGAAATGGCACTCACTCACTCACAGTACTAAAAATCTTCCGGACCAAAAACGTTCAAATTTGGTAGGTATGTTCATTTGGCCCTTTAGTGGCGCTTTAAGAACGGATTTGGAAAAATTTCAAAAGATACGCACAAAATCTGCGTTTTTTAGCGTTTTCTCAGCTTTATCGAGAACAAATTAACAGAAATTGTTGAAATTTAGTACAGAAGCTAAGCTAGGGTGTAATAATGTTGTGTTAGAAGAATTTGAAATAACGCCAAAGATACGCCCAAAATCTGCATATTTCCAGCGTTTTCTCAGCTTTATCGAGAACAAATGAACAGAAAATGTTCAAATTTACTATAGAAGCTCAGCTGGGGTGTAATAGATCTAATGTTGTGTTAGAAGGAATTTGCAATAACGCCATAGATACGCCCAAAATTGGCGTTTTTTTGCGTTTTCTCAGTTCTTTCATCAAGTATAGACAGAAATTGTTCAAATTTGGTACAGAGGTTTAGCTAGGGTCTAAAGATTTTTTGATGAGGTTACTTTAATATTTCATCAAAGATACGCCCAAAATCAGCGTTTTTCTCAGCTTTTCTGCGTTTTCTTAGTACTTCGACTTTCTGATGGAATGAAGCATGCTCAAATGAAAAATGCAGGCGAGCGAAGCGAACCCGCTGATCTCATTTTTGGACGATCCATTCGGAGGTCCAGATTGGCTTGACGGATATGGCGAGCGAAGCGAGCCTGACGGCTAGTGAATATTATATTTTTCAATAGTTTAATAATGAAATTTCTCAATTAAGATGTAATATTTTGTTAATGTCACATTGTTAGAAGACGACCTGGCAACAGAGTAAAGCGATAGCGCTATCCGGTTTGTTGAATGATAGACAAGGATAGCAATACCATTGCTAATCAAACACTGCCATTATAACGTGGACATGACTATATATATACTAATATCCTTGGTTATGTAGTTCCGATTCTTACATGTACACACAAGCACACTCTTATGAATGTTGTTCCGATTTACACACATGCGCGCACGCGTACGAACAGGCACGTTTGCATCCTATTGACACCCACCTCCTTTTGTCACAATAACCATCACAGTTATGGCATAGCGATTATGTCACTCGTTTTGGGTTTTCCGTTCCCATTCTGATCGCAACTAGAAGAATGGAGATGTGTTGATTTTTGAAGGACACTTTCTAGAGTGTTTCCTTGGTAAATTTACATAATTTACAAGTCACATTTCATATGTAATGATAACATGACTGATATAAATGTTGATAAGATTTGGAGTGAAGCTTACATGATAGTTCGTCATGGAATTTCAGATTATTATAGACTGTCTTTTATAACAATAACAAGATTCAAAAATTTCAAGTATGCGGATCAAACAGTGATTTTTGTCGACACCCCGCAAGGACTTCAACTGCTAATGGACAAAGTTGCTGAAGTTAGTAAAAAATATGGTCTGGAAGTCAACATTAACAAAACAAAGACAATGATAATTAGTAAAGAAAAAGTTGACAATGTGCATTTTACTATTGATGGTAGGGTAGTGGAGATAGTGCCAACTTATATTTACCTGGGTACAGTTTTGAATGAGCAGTGGGACCATTCTCAGGAGGTGAGGGCTTGATTGATTGATTGAGTAATTTATCTATGTAGATTACAATATATACTGGCTTATACACTTATATACAATAGCTTACAATACAGCAAAATTATGGATGAATCTACAAAATATAAATTAAGAAAAAATTATCGAGCTATATATAATATGAAAAAAACAATTTGTAATAACTATAGATAATATTGCTATGCATCTTCATAAATTGGCGGAGCTTTGGACATATCAATGTCCATTCTTCGAAAAGAATATTCGAAGTATTCTTCTCCACCAAAAGGGCTCGGATTGAAAAGGCGAGAGCGGCATTCAAAATCATGTCAAGAGTATTCAAGTCGCATAATTTGTCCCTTGAACTGAAAATTAGACTCCTCCGTTGTTATATATTTTCCATTTTGTTACATGGAGTTGAGTCTTGGACCCTGTCTGAAACAACAACAAAGAAACTTGAAGCGTTCGAGATGTGGACCTATAGACGAATCCTGAAAATATCATGGATGGACAAAATGTCCAACAACAGGGTTCTTCAACAACCCAATAAGAAGACGAAGATAATGTACACTGTCAAGAGACGAAAATTGGAGTATCTGGGACACATTATGAGGAATGGAACTAAATATCATTTTTTGTGTAGTTGAGACGTTGATATTGTGGTAATAATTCATATTGAATGAAAAAGACTGAGAAATTGTCAAAAAACCACTGATTTATTGATAATTAGAAAGACCGGTTTCGGTTATTACACCATTGTCAATCTCTGATAATAGTTTGATAGTTTGATAATCTGATAGTTTATCAGAGATTGACAATGGTGTAATAACCGAAACCGGTCTTTCTAATTATCAATAAATCAGTGGTTTTTTGACAATTTCTCAGTCTTTTTCATTCAATAGAACTAAATATCAGTTGTTAAAATGTGTACTACAGGTACAGGGTAAAGTTCTTGGCGGGAGAGGTGTTGGTAGGAGACGAATTTCCTGGTTGAAGAACTTGAGAACATGGTTTGCAGTGTCCACCCGGAACTTGTTAGAGTGGCTGTCAACAAAGCTATAATTGCCAGAATGATAACCAAAATTCGGTAACGGATAGGCACCAGGAGAAGAGAAGATAAACGATCTGGAAACGATGAGGAGCTGGACAAGGATCGGTAGCGCTATCTGTTTTGTTGAATGATTGAATGAGCGAAGCGAATTCTATGTTTCAATAAGTCAATCGGCGTTTGTCTGTTTGTTTGTACCGCAGTTACAGTCGCAGTTTTGGTCCGATTTGGATAAAATTTGGTATGCAAGTACTTTGAAACATGGCGCAAAAACTTATACATTTAAAATTTTCAATTCCATCCCCCCCATTTCAAGATGGCGGCCCTATCCAAGTTTCAGATATTTCACTTTCCTTGCCCTATTACCATAGGTAAGGAAAGTATTGCTTTTCTCGAAAACGGCTCCAACGATTTTGATCAAATTCATACCTAAAATGATAATTGGAAAGCTCTATCAACTGCCACAAGTCCCATATCTGTGAAAATTTCAGGAGCTCCGCCCCATCTATGCAAAGTTTGATTTTAGATTACCAATTATCAGGCCTCAGATACAATTTAAACAAAAAATTCCAAGTGGAAAAGATTGAGCATGAAAATCTCTACAATTAATGGTCAGTAGCATTTTTACCTAAAATTGAAAATAGCTCGAAGTTCGAGAAAGTTAGATTATTCAATTGCAAACTGTTGGCAACTGTTGATTCTATTAAATCATTCACTATGAAGAGATAGCAGGCTTCGTGTGTCTGCAGCGTTATAGTTCCGTCACCAGCTGGCTCAGATCTTTGAATAATAGACTTGAGATGCGCGTGAATACTAGCGTCAATTGATCAATTAACGGCAAGGAAAGTTGTGTGAGTGCGCCACACCAGATTTTTATCTCTTCAATCGTGCCTCCCAGCTCAAAAGTGTAGAGAACTTCTAATTCTCAGCGTCCTCCACCGATCCTATTGCATACCTTACTCTGAATCCAATAATTTGTATGTGTGTTTGTGTGTGAATAGGCGGGTGAGTAGTTCTACTGTTCTAATAATGTGTGAGTAGTTCTACTGTTCTCCGAACTTCTAGTATTGTGTGTTCTATTTGTGTTTCTATTGAATGTTATACGAACACTCACCAATCTCACCTGCGACCTCACACCATTAGCGGAGACATTCTTCCTTTCTACTCTTCATTATTCATCAAGATATTTTCCTGTTTCAAATCATCCCACTTCTTTTCATTCCAGGATGACTCATACTCTTCAACTGGAGAATTAATTTGATGACTCATTAAGAATTTGTGAAAAAATGCTGGAAAAAACGTCGCCAATCGCCTTTCACTTTCTTCTGTTTTCGCTCTTTTATTCTCACCAACAGAATTTAAGCTCTTTGTGTCACTCTTTTATTCATACCAACAGAAATTTAAGCTCTTTATTGCAGTTCTTTTATTCTTACTGCAGTTACGTTCAGTGATGCTCACAGACAATTACTTGCCAAACTAAAGAATGAAAAGAATAAAAAAGAATAAGAATAAGAAGAAGAGAAGAAGAAGAAGAAGAAGAAGAAGAAAAAGAAAAAGAATAACTTAAAAATAATAACAATATTCGACGCTTTTAACCGAAGCAACTTTGAGGAGAAATTCAGCATGAACTTTCGATTTTCATTCTCCATTGTTCATTGAAGTATTCAATGAAAACCAGTTCTATTCCTTGAACTCAGTTCAGTTGAATATTGCGAAGTTGATCCCGTATGAAATTGTCTAGTTCTAAGGCTTTGGGGTGGCGCAATGAAAGTAATAATTATTTCTTTATTCGTTGAAGTAATGTATTTAAATTCATAAATATGAATAATGAAACCTACAACCAGTTTTCAAGTATTTTAATATTGTACTGTAATACAGGACTGCATTTCTAGCAAGTATATAATTTTCACTTGTACACTCGTATAAAATACTATGCCCATTAGTGATTCTTGAATAATGAGTAATAAAAGTTCAATTAAAATAAACTTGAAATGTTAAGAATGGAATTTTAGTTTTAGAGAAACGTATTATAAGTTTCTTGAACATTCAGCCATTAAAATTTATTGCATTGGATAGTCAATAAAATCGCAGTTGATATCGAAACCTAGAGAGGAGTATTACTAGTAGTTCTGCGAACAGAAGACCTCGCTCATGAATACAAGTTTCAATCTAATGAGAAGGGCCAGTAAGTACAGTATATTGTGAAGATTTAGCCATGTTATCTATTATTTTCTCCATTGAAAGTGCTAGAGACACTGTTTGCAGGGACACCTGACTTATCAAGGAGGTACTTTTATATCGTCTCCATATTTACAATATAAACATGTACTACAACTTTTCTAATAATTAATTAAAAGGAATCGGTCAACTGACGGAAAAATGGAATATGCAGTAGGCAATTTTAGGAAAAAAAAATCTGGTGCGGCGCACTCACATAACTTTCGTTGTATTGCCGTTAAGAAAATTGATCACCTGACGCTAGTGTTCACGCGCATCTCAAGCCTACTATAAGATTTGAGCCAGCTGGTGACAGGACAATAACGATGTAGACACACGAGGTCTACTATATCTTCATAGTGAATTATTTAATAGAATCAACACTTGCCAACAGTTTGCAATTGAATAATAACATTTTCTCGAATCTTGAGTTTATTTTCAATTTTAGGTGAAAATGCTACTAAACATTAATTGTAGAGATTTTCATGCTCAATCTTTACCACTAGAATGTTTTTGTTTAAATTCTATCTGAAGCCTGATAATTGAGAATCTAAAATCGAACTTTGCATAAATGGGGCGGAGCTCCTGGAATTTTTAGACATATGGGACTTGTGGCAGTTGATAGAGCTTTCCAATAATTACCATTTTAGGTATAAAGTTTATCAAAATTGTTGGAGCAGTTTTTGAGAAAATCGCGAAAAACCCTGTTTTTGACAACATTTTTGCCATTTCAGCCACCATCTTGAATTGCATTTGATCGAAATTGCTCGTGTCGGATCCTGATAGTGTAAGGACCTTAAGTTCCAAATTTCAAGTCATTCCGTTAATTGGGAGAGGAGATATCGTGTACACAGTCGCACATACACACACATACAGATCAATACCCAAAAACCACTTTTTTGGACTAAGGGGACCTTGAAACGTATAGAAATTTGGAAATTGGGGTACCTTAATTTTTTTCGGAAAGCAATACTTTCCTTACCTATGATAATAGGGCAAGGAAAGTGGAAAGAGAGAGAAGAAAAGAGTACAACAAAAATTATACCAAGATTCCGAATAACTGATCACCTACACCCACAACTGATGAGAAATCTATGATTATTTTCTTCAAATCGAAAACAGGGGAGAGAATCTGGAATAGGTAATCAGAAATACATAGAGTTGAAATTGATTTTTTCCAGTGTTGGGCTCTTGACATGTGACATAGTTGGCTTCATAATATCAGCCAGTCAGGTGCATTAGCATTTTTCAATGAATATTTTACCGGTCAGGTAATATACTTCGTGATGCTTGGATTCAGGCTGCCCGTCCGTCATTACACACTTGTTTGTTTCCATCTTATCAACACCACACTTGTCTCTCTCCGTCTAATCTTTATCAATTTCTTTCAACTCGTACTTCTCTTTCCCTCAGATGAACATTTTTCTCTCTGGATTCCTATCGTAATATATCTCACTTTTATTTTCCCAATCTTCTCGACTACAGGTCTCCACTATGTCTGATTATTTTAGGAAGTCATCATTTCCTTCGCATATTTTTCTTCGTCTCCCTCGTCATCTCTTCTTCTTCTTCTTCTTCTTCTTCCTTCTTCTTCTTCTTCTTCTTATTCTTCTTTTCATCCTCCTCCTCCTCCTCTTCCTCCTCCTTCTTCTCCCTCTTCTTGCTTGCTTTTCCTACATTCTCTTCCTCTTCTTCTCCTCCTTCTTTTTACATTGTCTTCCTCTCCTTCTGACTCCTTTTTGATTCTCATTTCACTTCTCATTTTGAGCGTTTCAAACTTCTCCTCTGACGTTTCATCTTTTTCTCACACTCACTGTTAATTATCCCTCTTCCTCTTCCAATATTACTCTCTCTCTTGTTTTCACCCGGTCACTTCACTACTTTTTTGTGTTCTTATTGGTCTCTTTCATTTATACTTTACATCTTTTCATATTTTCACAAATCTCACCACTTCTATACAACTTTTGTTTCTCTGATTATATTCAGCCATTAGCCATACCTATTATCCACCCTCCTTCTTTCCTTTTTCATTTTTCTATAAAAATCCACTTGTTTCTGGACAGCACTTTATCTTTCACTTGCTTTACAATCATTCACTTACTGTCTCTCTCTCTCCTTATTTATTCATGAGATACTCTCCATCTTCCTTTTCTCTCCCCTTTCATTCTTCTATTAAATTCCACTCGTTTTCTAAACAAAAATTTGTTTCTCATCCATTACTCTCTCTCACTCACCCTCTCTTTATTCTTTATTCCTGAGATATTCTTCGTGCCGGTTGCACAACAGCCGGTTGAATATTAACCGTGATTAATTCCACGAAAACCAATCAGAGAAGCCGTCTTTTCAAAAATGCCTTCTCTGATACTAACCTTTCCTTTTTACTAACCTTTCAGGTTCTCGTCAAATTAATCACGGTTAAAATTTAACCGGCTGTTGTGCAACTGTGCCAAAATCTTCCTTTCTTCTTTCATTTTTCTATAAAATTCCACTTTTCCACTCTTACTAGACAACAATTCATCTCTCACTTGCCTTACAATCATTCTCTCTCTCTCTCTCTAATTTATGTAGATGCATAACAATATTATCTATATTTATCACAAATTGCTTTTTTCATATCATATACAGTTCAATAATAATTTTTTCAGTCTATATTATGTAAATTCATCTATAATTTTGCTGTATTGTAAGCTATTGTATATAAGTGTATAAGCCAGTAAATATTGTTGTAATCTACATGAATAAAGTACTCAATCAATCAATCAATCTCTCTCCTTATTCATCCATGATATATTCTCAATCTTCCTTCCTTCTCTTCTTTCATTTTTCTATAAAATTCCACTCGTCCACTCTAGAAAACAATTTATCTCTCACTTGCCTTACAATCATTCTCTCTCTTTCTCTCTCTCTCTCCCTCTTTCTCTCTCTCCTTATTCATCCATGATTTAATCTCAATCTTCCTTCCCTCTCTTCTTTCACTTTTCTATAAAATTCCACTCGTCCACTCTAGACAACAATTTATCTCTCACTTGCCTTACAATCATTCTCTCTCTCACTCTCTCTCTCTCTTCTCTCTCTCTCTCTCTCTCTCTCCTCTTATTCATCCATGATTTATTCTCAATCTTCCTTCCCTCTCTTCTTTCACTTTTCTATAAAATTCCACTCGTCCACTCTAGACAACAATTTATCTCTCACTTGCCTTACAATCCTTCACACTTTCTCACACTCTCTCTCTCTCTCTCTCTCTCCTCATTTATCCATGAGATACTCTCCATCTTCCTTTCTCTCCCTTTTCATTTTTCCATTAAATTCCACTCGTTTTCTATATAACAATTTGTTTTTCATCCTTCTCATACCCTCTCTCTCTCCACCTCACCACCGAGGCCATATCCATCAAGTGTGTGAGAGTAGGGTAGGGTAGGTTTATGATAAGCAGGACAGGTATGTAATGAAGTTCCTGTATTCTCAAATGCAGGTCAGTAGTCGCTATGATTTAGGTGCACACTGGAATACATTAGTGGGTAAAAATATAGGCTTCACGAACTTCTAGGCCCACTTACACACGACGATGTGAATGTAAACAGACCCGGCGCATATAATAGTATGGGTAAACAGTAGAACAGTATCCGAGAGAGGGATACAGAAAATGGAAAAGATAAATAAACGGAGTCGGGGCTTGATTATAGTTTTTATGAATTCCAGGACGGAGAGAGGCTATAGTAAGGTCCAAGCTATAATGGCAGTGAAGAAAGATAGGTGTACAGCGTTGCCGGTTCTCTGCCTTGATACTGACTTCTTTAAAAGAGAGCTGGTACCGATTTACTGATGTGATAATATCAACTGTTTATTCTTGTTCAAGATAATGATAAAATATATTATCGTAATATAATAATTGGAAATAAAAAATATAATACAATAAATTATATTACATAATATGATAAATTGACAGTGAAGAAAGATAGGTTGACAGCGTTGCCGATTCTCTGCCTTGTCACCGGGTACCTGATAGCGGTATATCTAGTGGATTATTACATTGTTTAGAATAACCAGTTTTGATTACTCGTTGTGAAAATATATTTTTTAATGATTCTTTAGTGAGGTCCACGTTATAATGGCAGTGTTTGATTAGCAATGGTATTGCTATCCTTGTCTATCATCCAACAAAGCGGATAGCGCTATCTCTTTCTCGCTTTGCTCTGTTGCCAGATCGTCTTTTAACAATGTAGAATTAATAATTAATTAACGAAATATTCCATCTTAATCATGAAAACAGAATATTATGAACGAAATATTTCTATTCAATTATTAAGATTCATTATTGAATTATTGGAAAATATAATTTCTTGTTTAATAAAATATAATTGATTATTTTTAACGAGAAGGAACAGCTGAAATTACATCAATAGACCAGACCTGTATCACCTACCGTCTATAGAAGACATTGACAAGACAGAAGATCGGCAACGTTGTCCTCCTATCTTTCTCCACTGCCATTATAACGTGGACCTCACTATATGTTAAATTTCCATTACTGAGATTGAATATTCTTCTAATTAACTATACAGAGTATAGCTGATACCAGTACCTGTTAATTCTTGTTCAGAATAACCAATCATGGGAGAATATTATACTTTTCAACCCTTAAATAATTGATTTTGAGATCCAATATTTTGTTGGTTAATCAAACTTCTACATTGTAAAGAACCGATGTGGCTAAGTTGCAAAGGTAGAAAAGGATAGAGATATCTGTTTTGTTGAATGAAAGACAAGGATAGCAACAGCAATGTTGATCAAATACTGCCATTATAACGTGGACCTCACTATAGTGGTTACTTTCTCTTTCTGGCCATGGTGTGTTGGCTAGTGGTGCCCATGTGGTGATCGTGACACCACGGATGCACGGAGGTGGTTTCCGGTTGTTACCAGATAGCGGGTGTAGATTATAGAGCGGGAATGATCCGTCACGCTACCGTCCGATTCCAAATTCCTTGCCGCATGCTAATAGATTACAAACACACTGAAAGCGGAGCGGAGCGTGGCGTGGCGTGGTCAGAGCATTCATGATACACACTGGAAGCGTCTGAGCGTCAAGCGTTAAGGGCCTAGAAAATGGCGTTTTCCAAGTTTACACGGAAATTACTTTGTGAAAATAACTATTTAAAGTATTGGATACTAGCTGGCCCAGCGAACTTCGTACCGCCAAATAGAGTTAATGCATCTCATGACAAACTTTAGCTGAATGCACACCTTAAGGTGTGTACAGATATACGCGCCGCGAACATGAGCAATTCACTTTTAATCAGCTGATGCCAAGCTTTTTATATCTGTATCTTACCGTTTCTGTAAAAATACAGATATAATCAGCTGATTCAATTTCAATTTTCAATTTCAATTTCATTTATTGCCAATTAGAATATTCAAAACATATTACAAACTCTTTATAATATGAAATATCATTAAAAATATAATTAGATAAACATAATTACTCATACATATACTTGAATAGAATTAAATAAAATATAAAATCTAGACATCACCAGCAGAAAGAAAAAAGTGAATTGCTCATGTTCGCGGCGCGTATATCTGTACGCACTTTAATATAGGAGGCGCGATGCGGCATTTTGCATCCAGGTGCTTCTTGCTTATATTGGTTTGAATGAAAGAACTCACACACACTGAATCGGGCATGGCGTGGAACGGTGTGATAAGGCAATCTCCATAAGATCAACACTTTGTATCACCAGGCCGCGCCTCCTCAGGTGTGCTTAGTTTCAGCTTAATCTGATGCACTATATTTTTATGAAAATTATCCAACAATCAGTATTTTGTAACTCAATATGGACTTCATATGTGTTTAGTTAGTTGTACTTTTTTAGATATAGTTGAATGCAGCTGAAATTGAATGGCATCTCCTTGCTGCTGATTCTCCCGTGCATATTCTAAATTTACATCATTTCGAATTCCATGACCCAAGTTTGGACTTCGTTCGTAGTATAAACCTACTATGTTCTGAATTTCGTGAGAATCGTTAGAGCCGTTTTCGAGATCTGATGAAATACAAACATCTTAACATCCGAACATATAAACAGATGTTGCTCGTTTAATAGAGTCAGCACCTGATTTACATTTGTTCGCTGCACATGTCTGTCATTAGATAAAGCAGATAGTTTTAGTATATACCGACAACGGATTTAAAGCTTCTATAGTGAGGTCCACGTTCTAATGAAAGATGAGAAAGATAGGAAAACAAATTATCCGATCCTTAGTCTTGTCAATGCCTTCTATAGACGGTAGCTGATACATGTACATTGATGTAATATTAACTGTTCATTCTCCTTTAAAATAATCAATTATATTTCATTGAGCAAGAAATTATATTTTTCAATCATAATAAATTTTCATAATTAAGTTGGAATATTATCTCAATTAATCAATAATTCTACATTTTTAAAAGACGATCTGGCAACAGAGCAAAGCGAGAAAGAGATAGCGCTATCCACTTTGTTGAATGATAGACAAGGATAGCGATAACATTGCTAATCAAACATTGCCGTTGTAACGTGGACCTCACTCAAGTATAGTGTATAGTCTATATACTATTCTTGGACCTCGCTATAGTGTCTTTGAACTCTATAAAGATAGTAGCCGTCATGCATTCTGTTCATGGGTTTTCCATATTACAGTATTACATTGATTCATTCAACAATCATTCTATTATGTGTCACATTTTTATGTAAGATGATGAACTTTCAAAACTACTATTCCGTCCAATGTCGATGACTCAAACTTACAGAAAAGATATCATAAGGAGATATCCCATGGTAGAGGGCGTTTATGTTCCATATTTCATTATTTTTTGTCAATAGTAGTTTCATTAGTGCACTATTTGAATTGAACTGTCTGGTTCCTTACTCATTGCATAAAGTAAAATTTCAATACATTAAATGCAATACAAACTTTAAAATTCAATAAATTCAACCAACTTCTAACTCTTTTTATTAGTACCTGAACCTGTTAGAATGTCCCACCATATTATATCAGTAAGAATTTGGTTCAAAAACTTACTGAAAATACCTACAAGCCGATGAGGAAGGTAGTAACGTATTTTTTAGGTACTGTAAATAATGTGGAAAATTGAAACACTTCAAATTAAATGGAAACGGCTTGATATTGCCGAACCACTCTTTTATTAAAACAATTCAAGATACCATAATTTCGGTTGTTACACCATTATCAATTTCTAGTAAACTGAGAGCTAAAATATAGCACACTATCGAGCTCAACCTTCAACCGTTGAACTGCCCTCGAACCTTGAATCAAGTAAACTGAAAGCTTAAAAATTCAGTAGCAGGATGGTTGAAGCTCTACGATTGGCCGATAGCTGTTGACCAATGAAGGTTGAGCTCTACTGTCATTGGCCGAAACTAGACACGCCCAAGTAAACCCTGAGTATACTTGAAAACAAGTGAGTTGAGACTTGTTTAAGCTTTATACACACTGATTATTACTCTAAAGTGAGTTCAACTTCTAGAGTCTAGTAAAATCTCAATGTGAAACGAAAAAGATGTCAGTTCACATAATTTATTCTAGCAAAGCTGAAGTTTCAATGCATTTAAGGCATCATTATCAGTGGTATTTTGCCAAAAGATACCTCAAGAGTCTAACCAAAAAATATCACTGATGATTATGACTTAAGGTCTTTGAAACTTTTGATTCTTTGACAAAAGATACCTCAAGAGTCTAAACATGAACGACCACTGATGATAATGCCTTGAGTGCATTGAAACATCAGATTATGTAAACTTACAACATCTTTTTAACAAACACAGTAACATAAATTGATGCGGAGAAATGAACACATCAGATAGATGATCTCGTAAAATGCTGCATCTGAAACATTCCACCTCCACTAAATTCTGAAGCAACCGTTTGTCATCAATATTATTTTCTGGCCAATTCCCATTGTCAAAATATTACATCGACGTGAGTGTTGCATTAGTAATTGCGTCACTGTCAATCCCACACAACACATACTCATTAGTTCGCGCATACTAACCTAGCTCAACTGTTAGAATAGAATAGAAAACGCTAGAACGATTGTCGTCTATTGTGATTTCATATTATGAATGTACTCGACATTCCTCAACTGCCGAATTTCCATTGTTTGTTTTTCGGTTCCTGTCAGCGAACTATCGAGGTGGGAAAATTAATTTGGAAAAATCAAGAAAGCATTGTTTGTGTGCACCTACCGAATCTCTCCGCTACTCTCGAATATTCATACGCAGTTTCCTGTCTTGCTCACGTAAACTGCACTACAGGAGCCTAATATCAACCCGTTAAGGATAATGATAATTCTAAGAGATAATTGAATTTTTTGTCACTTCTTTGTATTCTTTCTGAAACATTTATCCACTTATTCACCGTTTAGAATATGATAATTCTAAGAGAGAATCGATTTTTTATCACGTCTTTGTACTCTTTCTCAAACATTTATCCGTTTAGGATGATAATAATAATTCTAAGAGAAAATTGGATTTTTTGTCACTTCTTTGTACTCTTCCTCAAAACATTTACCAGGTTTATTCACACAAATCCAACGCCGGTATTGGAGGAATTCATCAGAATATTCACGTGTTTATAATATCATTTGTGTACCTCAACAGTATCATTCTACTGTTTATTCTTCAAGGACTCATTAGAATACTTTACGAATTGAAAAAGAGCATAACAATTGTATTCTAAAAAATCACTTACTATTTGGTAGAAGAGTTTCTCAATAGTTGAATGTTTATTGTATCCAATTTAATTACTTTGATTCCATAATGTAATAATGTATTGTGACATGGCCTAAATGAACTGTACTTGTTATTTATTGGTCAATGAAAATATTTCTATTCCTTTTTTTTCTGTGTGGAGGTGATTTTCCATAGCAAAATTTTATAAGTTTCCTGCGAAGGGTGTAGTAATAGGTTTCCTTTTCGAACCAGTAGCTTGAAAGAATCATCAGTTTATCTATTTATTTTATATCTTCAAAAAAAGAGCAGATCGGGGAGGAAAAACAACGAATACAAATTCTCAGCCAAATGGATTATCAATCAGTCAAATAACGAAAAACGAAATGTCTGCTTTTGAAGAAACGAATTGTCTGCCCTTAAAAACGAATTGAGGTTCTTCTATTATATGATGAATAGCCTCCATTTCATACCTTATTACTACTCACTTCCTGAAACAAGATAATAGACCTATGAATTTCATAGTAATATTGCTGAGTGCATCGTAGAATATCCACACATTCCTCTGAATTTGAAAGTAACGGTATCACAAGTCTAAATTTAAACATAAACATGTTATTCGACTCAACGTCGTCCAATTTGTGTAACGTATTGCGTGAAAAGAAATAAACAAAACTTAATTACTGTTTAGTGCACGTCTACCACTCATAAGCAATTTATTTTTTCACTTTAAAAAGTTGTTTCTCGAAGTGGCTATGATTAAGTTGCTAGAGCTTGACAGAAACGCGTTCCTCAGTCATTACAGCAGATAACACCATATGGATCCGAGTAGATGATCTTTTCGTCGTTGACTTTCAAACGATCTTTGCAAAAGTCGCGCAGGTTGGACGTCTTAATTTTAGTGACAAACAAAAATTTCAAACGTAACGCTCGTTAAGCAATTATTTGAAACGTTTCACATTCTGGAGAAAGTTGGCCACATCTACTTTTCACGCCGTCAAGTACGATTTGGAAGATAGTGGTTGGTTCGCCATTTTAATTCATTCGGATGTGAATTTCTGCACTGAAATAATAACTTACGCCGTTCCGAACACAAGTTTCGTAGAAGTGACAGCCGAATAGGATCTATAGTGGCAGTATTTGGTGTTGCTATCCTTGTCTATCATCTTTGTATATATAGTGAGGTCCACGTCATAATGGCAGTATTTGGTGTTGCTATCCTTGTCTATCATCTTTGTATATATAGTGAGGTCCACGTTGTAATGGCAGTATTTGATTAACACTGGTGTTGCTATCACTCGACAAAACAGATAGCGCTATCCTTTTCTACCTCTGCAACATAGCCAGATTGTATTTCAACAATGTAGAAATATAATTAACTAACTGTCAGGCTCGCTTCGCTCCCCATATCCGTCTAGCCAGGGGACTCCGCCCCCTGGACCCCCGACTGGATCGTCCAAGAATGAGATCAGCAGGCTCGCTTCGTTCGCCTGCATTGTTCATTTGAGCATTTTTATCATAAATGTTAGGACGATCCAGTCGGGGGTCCAGACTAAACGTCTGGCTAAACGGATATGGCGAGCGAAGCGAGCCGGACGGCTAGTAATATAATATTCCCAGGAATAGCTTTGATTGGGAGTAGCAGTGCCCAATCAATTTTTCCGCGATAAATGCATTTCAATCCTCAACTTGGTGCCAACCTAACAAAGTCAACTCAACTTAATGCCAACCTGACAAAATAATTATTATTAAATTTAGTTACCAGTAAACAACTGTTTCGAAGAGGGACTCTCTCTAGATTATAGTTCTATATTAACATAAATGGTATGGACATTTTTAATTATAATTAAGAGATTGGAATAAGAAGAATATACATGCTAAAAGACGAACTTTGAACCCTTAAAAACCACCCTTAGAGTTAAAATATTGCCAAAAGATTTCTTAGTGCGCCTCTAAAGGGCCAACTGAACATACCTACCAAATTTGAACGGATTTGGTCTGGTAGATTTTTAGTTCTGCGAGTGAGTGAGTGAGTGAGTGAGTGAGTGAGTGAGTGAGTGAGTCAGTCAGTCAGTCAGTCAGTCAGTCAGTCAGTGAGTACCATTTCGCTTTTATATATATAGATACAGTATATAAAATGATACAGTACAGCTGTATATATAATTCAGTATATTATATGATAATACAGTATAATAATAGAGTGATGCTGCCGTTATTTTAAATGCTTGGAGTGCCTGGCAGGAAGTCTAGAGAAAGGAGAGCTCCCAACAATGAAACAAAAGGGTGAACCTCCTTCTCCCTTCAGGCCACAGCCACAACATTATAAAGAATGGGAGAAATTAAATTTAGAGTGAAAGTAACAAAAATGGAGGAGATAAACAAGTATGAAAGAGATGAGGAAGAATGATGATTAAATGAAAGTGGAATGGGGTAAGAGAAAAGGAGAGGTGGTGAGTGAGAAGTAACGAAATTCAAGAGAAACAACTATAAAATAAATAAAGGAGAAGGATGGATGAATGATGGAAGTAACAAGAATGAAAAAGAGTCACAAGTATGGAAGAAATAAAGAAGAATGATGATTGACCGAACGTAGTGAGGTCTATGTTTCAACTCGATTTGCTTTTGTCTGTCTGTATGTTACGCGATTATAGCCAAACGCGTTGATAGAATTCGATGAGATTTGGCAGGAATATTCCTTTTTCAACTGCGCGTCGATGTATACACAAGGTTTTTTGAAATTTTGCATTTTAATGATGATATCAGAAGAAAAGAATTCCTTCATACTCTGATATTACTTATATTCCTGCCATACGAATTTACTTTATTACTATAAATATCATCTACTTTGAAGATAGGATCAATCAGACTATAGAATAATTTCATAATCAATCAGCTGGCAAGTGATAAGTTATTCATTGCATGCATTACACAGATGTCTGACCGTGTCTATTTCTACAAGGTAGGATTTCAATATTTTTTATGATGCTTGCCCATCAGTATCAATATCCTCACATTTGAAAAACAAATTTAATAGGAGATTGAAAATGAAATGAAAAATGATTGAATGAACTGAATAATGCCGAAGAAATTATAATATTCTTGATTGGAAAAAATTAATTTCAAAATAGTTAAGAGATATTTTTATCAGATGGAAAGATTATCACGAAACTGGATAAATCATCATATGGGATACAAATTATTCAAACGTGATCTGATTTTATTAACATAAATGAGTTTTTGATCTAGGAGAAACAAATAACAGTTTTTAAGAGTAAAGAATGATTCAACTGTGAATTGTGATTAAACTGAATCAACTAGAAAAGGTGACATCAGATACTTGTGGATGAGAAAACTGCGTGAGGTCTTCTGTTCACAGAACTACGAGTTAAATGAAAGTGGAATGGGGTAAGAGAAAGGAGAGGTGGAAAGTGAGAGGTCAACTTGCGTCACGAACCTGTACGTTTTTCTCAGAAATGTGAGTAAGAAATTGATTCATGAGGTGTTCTGATCGAATAGTAGTTCCTAAAAAGATGGTTACAAAGAGAAAATTGAATATTAAAATCCTTCAAAGGATGAGTTGGGTCAAAGAGAAAATATAGCATGAGAAGATATACCATGGTATAGATGGTTAAGTTCCAAATTACACTTTTTGTGTAGTTGAGAAGTTGATATTGCGTAATTATCCATATTAAATAAGAAGACTAAAGCTGCGTTTACACCGGAGTTAATAACACGATTTATAAACAAAAAGTTATTAATTTGACTGAATCCTCAAAAATTTCTCTTGACAAAAGTTAATAACTCATGTTTCTAACAGAAAATTCCTTTTTATTAACAAGATCTTGTTATCAATATAATTGACTTCCATATGATTTCATTTAACGAGACTATTCATATGATATAACAGCCGGAATAAAAAGCAAAAAATCTGGTGTGACGCACTCACACAACTTTCCTTGCCGTTATGAAAATTTATCACCTGACGCTAGTGTTCTCGCGCATCTCAAATCTACTATTCAAAGATAAGAGACAGCTGGTGACAGTACAATAAGGCTGGAGACACACGAAGTTTGCTATCTCTCCATCTTCTTCTTCTGCTTCAATCGTCCGATTGGTTGGCAGCTTTCCATCTTTGTCTGTCCAGAGCCAGCTGTTTTAGTTGGGTATAGCTCTGGACCCCAAGATCCCGGGTTATCTGCTTCAAATATTGTAGCCGGGGTCTTCCACGAGCCCGTTGTCCACTGATTGCACCTTCCAGTATTGTTAGCGTGAATTCGCTGTGTCTTATAATTTATGTCCTATCCAAGAATGCCGTCTGTCCCTAAGAGATTTCAATAGAGTTTTTTGTGTCTCTTCAGCCCTTTGAAATACTTCTTCATTTGTTATTCTATCGGTCCGTTTTATTTTCAGCATTCGCCTCCAACACCATACTTCAAATGCATTAATGGCCTTTTCTTCCGATTTACCGATAGTCCATGTCTCTGAGCCATATAGTGCAATACTCCAGATACAACTCTTTATAAGTCTCTTTCTCAAATCCAAATTCAGACTTTTGGAGGAAAGCACATTCCGTTTATTGATGAAAATGGCCTTGGCTTCTCTTATACGGCGCTTTATGTCTTCTTTGTCTTTTCCATCCTCTGAAATAATGCTACCTAAGTATTTAAATTTTTTTACTTGTTTGAGGGCGTTATTCTCTATCTTTACTATTTCAAAATCAGGATTCTTGGAGCAGATCATCACTTCTGTCTTAGCCTTATTTATCTCCATGTAAAATTCATTTTTGAGAATGTCATGCAAGGTATTCAGTGCTCTCTCTAGATTACCTTTATATTGTGCCACTATCTCTTCATAGTGAATGATTTAATAGAACCAACAGTTGCCAACAGTTTGCAATTATTTAATAATCAAATTTTCTCGAATTTCAAGCTTATTTTCAATTTTAGGTGAAAATGTTACTCGACATTAATTGTAGAGATTTTTATGCTCAATCTTTTCCACTTGAAATTTTTTGTTCAAATTGTATCTGAAGCCTGATAATTGGGAATCTAAAATCACACTTCGCATTGATGGGGCGGAGCTCCTGAGTTTACACCAGAGTTTAAAGAAAAGATTTCAACACAAGTTAATAACATTTTCTTTTGGCTGCTAGTTTTGTTATCAACAAAAGTTAATAACTTTGTCACGTCTTTTGTCTGCAGCTGTAGTTATTAGGGAACAGCTGTAGTTGTAGGGTAGGGATGCTGGGCGAGGGGGTTGTGGGGAAGATAGTAACCTGTTATTAACAAAAGTTACCGACTCTCGATGGATAACATAAATCTTGTTAATAACAAGGAATTTTCTGTTGAAAACACGAGTTATCAACTTTTTTCAAGATAATTTTTTGTCGATTTGGTCAAGTTGACAACTTTTTATTAATAACTCATGCTATCAACTCCGGTGTAAACGCAACTCAACATGATGTTATTAACTTTTGTAATTAACATCAGTTGATAACAAAAACGTTAAAAACTTGTGTTATTATCTCCGGTGTAAACGCAACTCAACATGATGTTATTAACTTTTGTAATTAACATCAGTTGATAACAAAAACGTTAAAAACTTGTGTTATTATCTCCGGTGAAAACGCAACTCAACATGATGTTATTAACTTGTGTAATTAACATCAGTTGATAACAAAAACGTTAAAAACTTGTGTTATCTCCGGTGTAAACGCAGCTTTTGTCTTCTTATTTAATTCCAAATTACAAGCCGATGTTTTGTTAACTCAAGCCGATTACTGTCGAACACTGTCTATTATTACTGTTTTGTCGGGGTGAAATTGTGAGAACGGCACTGTATTAGAGACTACCAGCGTCAGATAGCTTCACCAAAAACAACTACTAGTGATGTCTGCGGTTTGATTGGCAATGGTTTGGCTATTCTTGTCTATCATACAACAAAACAGCGCTATCTCTTTCTCGCTATGCTCTGTTACCAGATCGTCTTTTAAAAATGTAGAATTGATAATTAATTAACAAAATATTCCATCTTAATTATGAGAATTCATTATGAAATTATTGAAAATATAATTTCTTGCCTTATAAAATATAATTGATTATTTTAATCGAGGATGAACAATATTGATATTACGTCAATAAAACTGTATCAGCCGACGTCTATAGATGGAGATGGCATTGACAAGACTGAAGATCGGCAACGTTGTTCTCCTTTCTTTCTCCACTGCCATTATTGACCGAGCGAAGTGAGGTCTAAGATTCAAGTCGACGGTTTGGCATTTCTCTTAATGTTTATATGTTTTTATGTTGCGCATTTATGGCGAAACGCGGTAATAGATTTTCATGAAATTTGACTGGTATGCTCCTTTTTTAATTTTATATACAAGGTTTTTGAAAATTTTGCATTTCAAGGATAATATAGAAGGAAAAAGGAACCTTCTTCATATGCCAATATTAGAGTAAAAATCAGACTATAGAATTATTCATCATAAATCAGCTGACAAGTGATTACACAGATGTGTGGAGAAGCCAGTCTATTGCTGTATTTCCATAAGGTCTTTAGTTTCAATCAGTTACTTGTGGATGAGAATACTGCGTGAGGTCTACTGTTCACAAAACTACTAGTAACGTGGACCTCACTGTTGGAAACTGAATGAATTATTATAAAAATATCATTTCCAAGGTGCATGGCAGGCTTTATTTATACTGTATACTATAAATATACTGAATAAACTGAATTCTTGATTCTGACACATATTCCTTGTAAGATATAAGGTTGTAAATCAAGCGTCAAGATAGACCCAAAACTGGGAGCTCCTATGAATGGATAGATAATTTGGAAAGTGAAACTCTTCATCAAAACCAAGCGCTCATTTGAAGAATAATTTATAGATACTCCACTAACACACCTTGCTATCAGAATAACTGTAAACTGAAAGAACTACTCAAATCCCCGACTTCCTATAATCAAAAAGCTTTTTACAACTAGAATCATTTGTACTCGTTACGGCTTATTCGAATCAAATTTTAGGATTACCGTACTAGAAAAGGTTATTATGAGGAATCTAATTTACATAAATCGTAGTGTGCATTTAGTTTTGTTGAACAGTAATCTTCTTATTTCATTACAGATAGTGTTATTAGCATCACAGTTGTTCCCGGTTCCGGAAAACACCTCTAAATAATTGGGGTTCAGAGATAATGGCCCAGTTGCACTAAAGCCAGTTAAAATTTAACCGTGATTAATTTCACGAGAACCAATCGGAGAAGGCCTTTTTGATAAGCCGCCTTTTTGACAAGACGGCTTCTCTGATTGGTTCTCGTGGAATATTGATCACGATTAAAATTTAACCGGCTTTTGTGGAACCGGCACAATATGATGTAAATATAGTAGTATATTGTCGAGAGCATACTTATTTCACAACTTAAAGGTGCGTACAGATTTACGCGCCGCGAACATGAGCAATTCACTTTTAATCAGCTGATGCCAAGCTTTTTATATCTGTATCTTACCGTTTCTGTAAAAATACAGATATAATCAGCTGATTAAAAGTGAATTGCTTATGTTCGCGGCGCGAACAGCTGACTAATCAGCTGATTATGTCTGTATTTTTACAGAAACGGTAAGATACAGATATAAAAAGCTTGGCATCAGCTGATTAAAAGTGAATTGCTCATGTTCGCGGCGCGTATATCTGTACGCACCTTTACATACACCTTCATTTAGGCTGGCTTATTAACTATTTAAATTCGGGAGAGAAACCGTTTCGGATTAACTCATTCATTCATACAAATCAAAATAAGTACATCATCAAAATGATAGGGAGAGAAAAAATAAGGTAAGCTTGTGCTATTCTTCTCCCAAACTTAGATAAGTTTACACATAGTCCGAAATAGGTTAAGTCTTCTCTTGTTTCTTTTCCCATCATTGTTTTGATTTTGTGAATGTACTACTGTTCACAACACAAACTGAAAACCGATATATTGACATTCATTTAGTCACCAAAAATATTTTCACCACAGTCTATACAAAATAGAGCCACGGAGTAGATTCCAAACGATTTACATACGGAATACATATCCGAAAAGAAGTCAGTTCAAGCTTGGTGAAGAAAAATGATGAACAAAGAGGAGTGCTGGAAATAAAAAGGTTCGGATTGATATAATTAATTTGAGAGATGCTATTAATAAAATTCAGTCAAAACAGTCAAATTTATCAGAGTTATAAGCCCTGAAAGAGCAAAACATTGGATAAAATCCTGTTATTTCAACAGTTACACACTTTCAAGAGCGAATATCTCTGGAACTGTTGGGAATATCACAAAAATTCACTGAACAAAAAGGGTAGAGCTTTATCAAGCTTCATTTTTGAATGGTTAGTTACGTCGGTTGAACGCATTGTTCTCAAGATATCAGCGTGGAAGCAAAACGCTGAAAATCTCAACTTTTAAACCACCCTCATTCCCTTAGCACATGAGTTAGGGATGGGGACTTTTGATATGTTCTCCTCCTAACTAGTCTCAACAAAGCTGCAAAGTCGAAAATTTTGTTTAAAACATTCCCTCCAAATTCCTCTGTCAATTGGTATATTGTTGCAAAAATTTAAATTTCAAACTCAACACTAAAGCTGTTGCAAAAGGTGTAAGGAAATTCGTAGAAGCGTGAAATTATACATCAAATTGAAGAGAATCTGATGCCTTATAAGCTCATAATCAGCATGGATTTTTCCCGTCGATTTTTCAAAAGTTATGAGAGCAAAAATAGAAAAAAATTGATAGCAAACTTTTTTTTTCAAAAATGTCACACCTTCAAGAGAGGATATCTCGAAAACTAGAAGAGATATAAAAAACATTGTATAATAAATATTGTAGGAAATTATGTAAGCTTTAATTTGTTATATGACAGCCAAGTCCTTAGGATAGGTAGTTTCTGAGTTATATGCGAGAAACCAAAAAATGGTACCTTTGAACCACCCTCACCACCTTATCACAAGGGGTAGGGGTGGGGACTTTTGATATGTTTACCTCCTTACTACGCTAAACAGAACTGCGGGGTCAAAAATTGTCTTCCAAACATTTCCCTCTATACCCTTTTCTTAGCATTGATTGCCTGGACTAATCGTCTAATAAATTTGTAAGATCATAAATTTACAAATATTATAAACACACTTTTCTATGTATTTCACTCAACATGCAGTCAAACAATATTTAGTCAAATAATATTTGACTGCATGTCGTGTGAAATACATAAAAAAATGTGTTAATACATCGCAGCTCGGAATGAATCGAGAGACTATCATCTTCAGATATAATTATCATAAGCTAGTGGACCTACTATTCAAGATATTTATTCATTCATAATTGCATATTACCAGTACAATAGGTTGGATCATAGAGAAACGATAGCATAAGTAGATATCCCATGGTATAGGGCGTTTATGTCGCAACTTTTACTGTTATCTAAGGCCGATAGTCCACGTATTTCTTTCCGAAAAAGATGTGTGACGGTGGTAGTCTCTCATATTGTGCCGTTCATACACTCTCACCCGTCCAAAACAGTAAAAATCTACAATAATCGATAGTAATCGACTTGAGATAACAGTAAAAGTTGCGACAAAAACGCCCTATACCATGGAATATCTACTTACGCTATTGTTTCTCTATGCTATTATTCAATATATTTATTCATTTATAATTGCATATTACCAGTACTGTACCGTCAAAAGCACATCATATGTAGAAAATATATGACTATAAGTTATAGGTATGTTAAATAATTGGAATTATCAAGAACAAGCCTGCTCAAAAACTAGAAAAAGAATTATATTTCTGACCTTTGTATTTTGACGAGCAGCGACCAACACTGGAGCTATGTAGTGGTGACAAATCCATATAAGAATGACGGTAACAGCAGACGGTTGATCTTCAAATAACTCCTCAAATCACACAAATTTCTAAAACGACACTTGGCTTCCACTCTGACGAGAACGCGACTCAACAGTACGCATCGCAGAAACAAAAACGATTTGGAAAAACAATGTTTCAAAAAATAGCTGAAGAGATTTATAAACGATATGGAAAAACAACTTTCCAATAAATAGGTGAGGGAGATTTGTAGTCTAATATGAAAACAAAATATGGGGAACAACGTTTCAAAAAATAGGTGGAGAGGTTTGTAATATGAGAGCGTTATGTGGTAGAACGTTTTAATAAATAGATGGAGAGGTTTGTAGTATGAAAACAATATGGGAGCAACGTTTCAGAAGATAGGTGGAGAGGTTTGTAATATGAGAACGATATGGAGAACAATGTTTCAAGAAAATTGTATACGAGATTTGAAGTTCTGTTAAGATTGTAAAGACTGTATCTACAGATTGTGAAAATGCAGAAAAAAATCGTAGATAAATGTTGTCGGCTGCACTTCTTATCAGGCGATGAGTGATACTACTTCTTATGTCGCGCACGCACTTTATCCCGCGTTTTTCAACTAATCTACGCTCTCGCTCTCTGGCGAACAAAACGCGCGCGTGAGAGGACTAGCGTGGCAAGTCGCTAGCGCTCCTGTCTGCTTCTGGAGGTGCGCGCCGTAAGTGACTGCCTGATAGCGAGCTGTGGACGAGGTCCTGCCAAGGATCAAGGACGCCACTGGAGAAGAGGGAAGGTGACAAGGAGGAGGAGGTAGTGGTGGAGGAGGTGGTGGTGGAGTTGATGGAGAAGGAGGAAGAGAAGGTGATTGAGCAGGAGAGGAAGTAGAAGGAGAAGAAGGAAGAGAATGAGGTGGAGATTCAGGAGAAGGACGAGGTGGAGAGGAAGACATGGATGAGTAGGAAAAGGAGGAGGAAGATAAGGAGGAGAAGGAGGAGGAAGATAAAGAGGAGAAGGAGGAGGAGGAGGGAAAACGCGCGTTAGAAAGTGTATCAACCTCAAGACGATAGCTTGCAATTGCATTGCCTGATGGCAGTAATTACTGTTCTCAGGGCAGGCTAGATAACTAGCTATCAATTATATCGAAAGTGATTCAAATTGTAACTGAATCTGCGGGAGGAGACTGTCATTTTTTCGGGCACCAAGTCGTAACGGAGTTGTGACAGTATTAACTGAAAAAAATTATGAAGAAAGCTATCATGGAGTGTTGAAAGTGATGAATCATCAAACTCATCATCAAAATTTGGAAAGGAAACAGTTTTGGGCTAGGCATGTTGGTCATTTTCTGATCATATCCTATTATAATAAGCGAGCAATTTCTGTATATGGTTATGGTTATATGGTTATCTGGTTATCTGGTTATGTATGTCCAACGGATCTCGAAAACGGCTCTAACGATTTTCAAGAAATTTGGAACATAGTAGCACAGAATACAAATATAGCAATTATAGAATAAAAAATACACAAATATAGCAATTATATACAATAATTATAGAAGTTTTCTCTGATAGTAGGTTTATGATATGAAGATTCGATTGCACTAAGTCTTATCCCTGTGAAAACTCGCTGAAGGACATGAAAAGGATAATAATTATTTATCATGATGTGAGTGCCTGTGTGGAAGAGAGACAGAATTATGTTCAGCTGTTCAACTATTTGCAATCAATCAGCTTATTCTCGAGAAATATTAATCTAGAAATTTTAATTGATCCGATCAAAATAATCTGATTTGTTGACATGACATGGTATATCATTCTAAATAAGGGTATATAATTTAGCATTGGCATTTTTAAAGCTAATCATTATTTTACAGTTTTAAATGATTAGTGAGTGTTATTTTGTTATTCAATTTGGTTTGTAAACAATCTAAATTAGAACTTTTCTGTTTTTAAATGTTTGGATTGAGAATTGGACCTGAATCCAAGTGAATGGAACATAACCTATTTTTTGGAATAGTTGTAGTGAATAAATCAAATTTCAGGGGAGAAACAGTTTTGGGATCAAAACTTCCGCATTAATTTTAAAGAATTGAGTTCTGTTTATCAATAAATAAATAACGAGCGAAGCTCGGTGCCCCGATATTATATTTGATTTGTGTATTATAAAATGTAAATTAAAAAATTAGTTAATTAATCAATCATTACGCATATCCTTGTCTGTCATTAGACAAAGCAGATAACTCAATCCTTTTCTAGTTTCGCTCTATTTCGAAATCGTTTGTAGGCTGTAGAGAATATAATAATGAAGTATTGATCTTAATTATTATGAAAATGTATTATCAAATGATAGGTCTGTTGACCACATATTGTAGTGTATGTGCAACTAGTGACCACCTGAGTAGGAGAACTCGCTCAAGAACTGTTGTATTGTAATCTTTGAAACCCGCAACTTTTAATTATACAGTGATGATAAAAATTATGGAAACAGCTAAATATTTCTCTTAGAAGAATAATTTGACAGCAGGTTTCATTAAGGATCATATTTAAAATGAAAACTTAGTCTGTCATTTCAATATCTTTGACCCTCATTTGAATCCAAATTCATTTTTTAAAAATGAGAAGGTGCTCATGTTATACATAATTTCCAAGTTTATTATTCAAGTTTTTCATTTTCCAAGTTTTCATTATAACATGATTTCATGTGTTACAGAGTTCAAAGAGAAAATAAATGGAGAAAACCGCACATTGATATCTCAACCCGTATCAGTTTGTTGATGTAAAAGTTGTAAATTATGTTTTATAATAACCAGCTGAAATCATGTGTCAATGCATGAAGGACTGTCTGTGTGATAGCTCTCAAATAGCCTCAGCTGATATTACGAATGGATAAATGGAAAAACTGTAGTAATTCCATGCAATGAGTTCTTCAGCTGACTAAATAATAAATCAAAACAAATTTTTTCTTATGCACTTTCAATTATATTTTTGTATCCTGAAAAAGGACAAATTAGTGAGTCAATGTTGATGTCCAACGAACTTGACCTGTGAAAAGGCTCGAAGAATATGTGTTCAAAATTTGAAGCTGATTGATCAATTCTAAAGCTATTGTAGAACATACAAACAGACGGACAACGACTTTGGCCTTGAGTGAGTCCAGAACTCGCTAACACTTGTTCAGTCTATTTTCTATTGTGTCTTGCGTTATTTTCTATTATTTCATAATGTATGTTCCAAACTTTTTTATTGCTATTTTTTTCTTTCTTATTTAATTTAGTTTCTGTTTGAGTAAACAATTTATATTCAATGAGGCTTGTTTTGGCATGAAGCTGTAAGCCTCTATATGTTGTATTTTTTCTATTGATGTAAAAAATAAATAATAAATAATTAGTATTTTTGACAATATCAAGTCGTTTTCATCTATATATATATAAAAGCGAAATGGCACTCACTAGCAGAACTAAAAATCTACCGGACCAAAAACGTTCAAATTCGGTAGGTATGTTCAGTTGGCCCTTTAGAGGCGCACTAAGAACGGATTTGAAAAAATTCCAAAGATACGCCCAAAATCTGCGTTTTTCCAGAGTTTTTTAGCGTTTTCTCAGATTTATCGAGAACAAATGAACATAAATTGTTCAAATTCAGTACAGAAGCTAAGTTAGGGTGTAATAATGTTGTGTTAGAAGGAATTTGAAATAACGCCATAGATACGCCCAAAATCTGCGTTTTTCCAGCGTTTTTTTTTGCGCTTTCTCAGCTTTATCAAGAACAAATGAACAGAAAATGTTCAAATTTAGTACAGAAGCTAAGCTAGGGTGTAATAATGTTGTGTAAAGGTAGACGCACACAGATCGTCATCGGACGGACGGCACGTATCGGATGATTAGATTTGATGCATTGTTTTCAATTGGAGTGCGCATACCTATACTGATGCGGATAGGTATGCACACTCCAATTGAAAACAATGCATCAAATCTAATAATCCGATACGTGCCGTCCGTCCGATGACGATCTGTGTGCGTCTACCTTTAGAAGGAATTTGGAATAACGCCAAAGATACGCCTAAAATTAGCGGTTTTTGCGTTTTCTCAGTTCTTTCATCAAGTAATATAGACAGAAAATGTTCAAATTGCACTAAATAATTGAAATTAATCGGTGATTGAATCGATCGAGTAAGTTCTTTGACTTTCTGATGGAATTAAGCATGCTCAAATGAAAAATGCATGTGAGCGAAGCGAGCCCAGTGATCTCTTTTTTGGACAATCCAGTCGGGGGTCCAGGGGATATACTGGACTATATGAAACACTTATTGACATGGGCTACTTTCAAATTAATGAAACAAAATAAAATCTTATAGCACCCTTTATTTTTAAAAAATAGTTGAACAACTAGTTTCGTTGATATATTACACCATCATCAGGTTTAAAAGATTTATTTTATAACCTGTTAATATATCAACGAAACTAGTTGTTCAACTATTTTAAAGTTTTTAAAAAATGAAGGGTGCTATAAGATTTTATTTTGTTTTATGGACTATATGACTATATAGGCTACTAACCCCGACTTCGGTCGGGGGTCCAGGACGGCGATCCGTCCTGGCTAGACGGATATGGCGAGCGAAGCGAGCCTGACGGCTAGTACAATATAAGAGAAGATATTTATCACAAACTCCATGCATGCAAGTAGCATCTGAATTCATGCTCTCATAGATTCTACCGAGGTGAAAAACTGTTCCAATTACAAATTTTGCTCCACTGAAATATAAGTTACAACTGAGATACGAGAGAAAGGGCAGCACTGCTGTAATGGAACTAATTCTGGAAAGCGAGTTCTGAATTGGAAATATTTCCAACATTGCTCTCCAAATTTATTTGTGAACGTGACAACAGCCTGTTATGATCAAACATCACGAAACATTTTGTTTCAACAAATTGGAGAAACAGGGAATTTGTGGCCGAAGTTTATGGGAGCAGCGGATGATTTTTCGGAGAAAGCAGCTTGATTTAAACAGAGATGCACCTACATGCTCAGTGGGGCTCAAGAGAGAGAGAGAGAGATAGATGTGTAGTTCAAGACAGCGATAGAAAGAGAGAGTGTGATGTGATTGTAATATGAAAAGTGGATTTGCGCAGGAAATTGGTAGCGTTTAATAAGTGGAAGTGAACAGTTGTAGGGTTCGCGTGCAATTAAAGTCACGAAATGCAACAAGGCAAAAAGAGAGAGAGAAGAGATGATGATGAGAGAGAGAGAGGAGTGTTGGTGGTTGATCCTCCTTCTCTCAACTGGCAAACAGAGTGGATCGATTAATGCACTTGTTCATCTCGTGGGATGTGCTATGCTCTCCTTACCTTCACTTTACTATGATTACATAGATATACATTGTGGTATTCACTACATACATTGCACGATTACATAGATATACATTGTGGTATTCACTACATACATTGCATGATTACATAGATATACATTGTGGTCTTCACTACATACATTGCACGATTACATAGATATACATTGTGGTATTCACTACATACATTGCATGATTACATAGATATACATTGTGATCTACACTATAGTGAGATCAACGTTATAATGGCAGTGTTAGATTAGCAATGGTATTGATATCCTTGTCTATCATACAACAAAGCGGATAGCACTATCTCTTTCTCGCTTTGCTCTGTTGCCAGATCGTCTTTTAACAATGTAGAATAATTAATTAATCAACAAAATATTTCATCTTGATAATGAAAATTCATTATGAAATTATTGTAAGTATAATTCTAGCTTAATAAAATAATATCTGGGCTCCGAGCTTCGCTCGTTATTTATTTATTGACTTTTGATAAACCAAACACAATTCTTTAAAATGATTGGGGAAGTACTAACAGGCACAGCCCAAAACTGTTTTTTCCCGAATTTTGATTTATACACTATAAATAGTCCAGAAAGTAGGTTATGTTCCATACACTTGAATTCAGGTTCAATTTTCTGTTCGAACATTTGAAAACAAAAATTTATAATTTAGATTATATACAAACCAAATTGAATAACAAAATAACACTCACTAATCACTTGAAATTGTCAAATAATGATCAACTTTGAAAATTATGATATACTGTAGTTTAGGAGGATTATCATGTCATGTCAACAAATCAGATTATGTTGATCAAATCGATTAAATTGTCTAGCTAGATAAAATTTCTTGCTGATTGATTATGATTGCACAGCTGGAAATAATTCTGTCTCTCTCCCACACAGGCACACGCATCTTCTGTTATCGAGAGACGACGAAATTATCAACTGTTTTCCAAGGATGAATTATCCTTTTGAAGTCGTTCAGAGATTTTTCAAAGAATGCGACCTAGTGCAATCGAATCTTTATATCATAAACCTACTATGTTCCAAATTTCGTGAAAATCGTTAGAGCAGTTTTCGAGATCCGTAAAATATAAATAACCAGATATAAAAATAACCAGATATATACAGACATTGCTGCTCAATATTATAGGATAATTGATTATTTTAAACGAGAATTAACAGTTAATATTCATCAATAAACCTGTATCAGCTACCGTCTATAGAAGGCATTGACAAGACAGAGGATCGGAAACGTTTTTCTCCTATCTTTCTACACTGCCATTATAACGTGGACCTCCCTATAGGTGCATGCCACGATTAGATAGATATACATTGTGATCTCCACTACATAAATTGCGCGACTACATAGATATAGAGGTCTAATGTCAAGGAGCTGTTGAAAGTTAATTGTTCGTGTTCTCGTCTACTTGGATTAAATGCATCAGGAGACTGGAAGCAAGCGTTGCACAAATGAGGAGATAAGTGACCTAGAATTTGGGATGAGGTGAGAATTTCCTTTCCGATGTAGGAACGGATAATCAACACGGATACTGATTGTCTTTTTGTGTAGTTGAGAAGTTGATATTGTGGTAACTATTCATATTGAATGAAAAAGACTAAGGGCCAGTTGCACGTTTGTCTGTTAAATATGGACATTAAAGTCGATTAAAAAATCAGCATTAGTTTTACGGATTCATTTCTGTTCCACCAAGATCGGTTAGTTTTTAATCCCGATTAAGTTTACCGGTTAGCTAACCAAGATTTTAACGGTTTCACGATCTGGCTACACTGTAATTTAACTGACACAAAATAACTGAGGTTATGTTATTGAAGCGGTGAATTTGAAACTGGAAAAATATTAACAAACGAGATCATGGTCCAATATTACTAGTCAAAGAAAAAATTAGTTTGATTTTTATTCTAATAAGAGAGAATATTCACATAATAGAAAACTGATAATGATAGGTATGTTTTAAGGTAAAACTTACTTTTACGTCAATTAGTTTAACCAGCGTTATTTTTCGATTTTTACCTTTGTGCAACCAAATTTTCTTCGTTTCAACTAATCGCGGTTAAAATGGTGCCAACTAATCAGAATTAAAAATTGTTTAAACTAACCGGCGTTATCGCTTGAAATTTCTGTTTTGTGAAACCGAAATGCATCGGTTAGCACTAATCTCGATTAAAGTACAGCATTTAATCGTGATTAAACGTTAATCGACGTACAAAAAACTGGGGGTAAGAAATTGTCAAAAACCACATATTTATTGATACTTGGAAAGACTGAAAACGGTCTTTCTAAGTATCAATAAATCTGTGGTTTTTTGACAATTTCTTAGTCTTTTTCATTCGATACATAGATAGATGAATGACTTTCATTTACACTTTACAATACGATACTGATTGTGTTGGATCTGAATTGACTGCGATTTGAAATTTGTCTTCCCAACAATTCTTGAAGAATATCTAGTTTCAAAAAATGTTGTTATAAATTAACAAACATTATTTTTATTCAAGACTAGCAGGTGACCCGTGCTCCGCAATGGTCTATTTTAGGCTTTAAGTTTACATTTTTGGCAATATAAGCCTATTGTTCCTTACCCAAAATCATTCATAGTTGAGAATGAAATTGTATCTATAAATGTATGTATAAGTGTATTTTAAGACTTGACAAACTGAAATCTTAACATAATGAAATCTTGAAGAATTGAAAATAGCCCTATAACCATCTCCGGTTAATTAAGAATCGATATGCAAAATTTCAAGTTAATCCAGTTGAGCACTTCAGACGTGATGATGCGTCAATAGTTATTTGTGCAACTAGTGCGCAAAGTGTCAGTTTGCTGCACCGAAAGAAACGTTTACGCCCGAGCCGTAGGCGAGGGCGGAATGGTTTCTTGAGTGCAGCAGAGTAACTTTGCGCACGTATTTCACATTAAGTTTTTCCTACAGTTACCATTGAATATGAAAAGTGGGTAATTATGGGTAAAATTGCCTGAAATCCATCAAATGTTTTTCTGTGTAATTTTATTATTGATAAAAACCTTAATCCTAAAATCCTAAAGTCCTCGTTGTCCTTGGTTATAATATATAATGAATAATAATTAGCGCGTTGTGCTTCGTTTCACCTCTGCTCACTATAGCAGCCACAGCAGTCACTGTTACCAACTTCATTTTGATTTTGCTGCACTGTTGCTCCATTTAACCTACTAAGTATTTTGCGTTGCCATGTTGCAAATCTGGAGTGCAGAAAAATTTTTCCCGCACTAGAGCGGAAAAGTGATTCTTTGCGTTCTGTAATCAGTGCAGCAATGGCCACTTTTCAACGTAACTGTAGGAAAACATATTTTTTCTATCCCGTACGTGTATAAGCCAGTTCTTTCCTTTACTATAGTAATATCGGGGGACCGTGCTTTGCTCTGGAGTGTAAAAGAATAGAACATTTGTAACGAAAGATTGAATCTATAGTTTATATTTATTTATTCATTTTCTCAGTCGTACAATTATTTTTACAGTTATATGAGGAGGCACAACAGGCTTATGCCCAAAACTGTCCCTTTTCAAATTTATACTACAGTCCAAATCAAAATCTAGGTTAAGATACTATTAAAATAACAATTTATTCACACTTCAAAAAACAAACACAACATCATCAATTACAAATAGATTAACTATGAATTCGATTTAGAATGATATACTATATTTGCTCCAATATTTGTTTATTTACTATTCTACACTAACAGCATCTAGTTACTATTTTGAACTTTCTAAAATAATCATGTTTTTTTAAAAACTGTCCCTTTTCAAATTTATACTACAGTCCAAATCAAAATCTAGGTTAAGCTACTATCACTCATCAAAATAACAATTTATTCACACTTCAAAAAACAAACACATTATCAATTACAAATAGATATACTATAAATTCGATTTAGGATGATATACTATGTTTGCTACAATATTAATTTGTTAATATACTATGTACTATTCTACACTAACAGCATCTAGTTACTATTTTGAACTTTCTAAAATAATCATGTTTTCTAAAAAAAAGAAATGAACGAAAATTACTTTTTGTTGCTGAATTTTTCTTCTCGTGAGATCAGCTGAATGATACCCCACATGCACTCGTTCACTCACTTCCATTACGGTATCGACAGACGACAAAATTTCCAGCTGTTTTTCCAATGACGTATTTATCCTTTTAATGTCCTTCAGTGAGTTATCCCAGAGTTGAGACCTAAAGCAATCGATTTTTCATCTATTAAACCTACTTTGTTCCAAATTTAGTGAGAATCGTTAGAGCCGTTTTTGAGATCCGGTCAAATACAGATATATAAACATCTAAACATAGAAACAGAAATTGCTCGTTTAATAGTATAGGATAGATAATGAAGAAAACGTAGCATGAAAGCCTGTTGAATTTTTATCATGGTTAAATGCCACGAGATTAAATCAGAGAAGGTTTTTTTGAAAAAAAGGTTATTCTGGTCAATTCTCAAGGCATTTAATCAAGGTTGAAATTTAACAGGTTTTTGTACAATCGAGTCTAAGACTTTAACTTCAATTTCGGGAGTATGAGCATATTTAAAAAAATCCAAATTACAAATTAATAAATGCAGTAACATTGGTCCAGCAGCTTTTTTAGCTGAAATATGTAACAAGTTACAAATTCCAATTCTGTCAGTATCAGAAAAATTCGATAAAGCAAAAAATTTCATATTTTATGCATCATATCTCTTCACTTAAAAGCTTTAAAGAACCCTTATGAATGGAATGTGATTCAACTGAAAGTGGCGAAATGTAGAGTAGTTCACAAATAATACTTAAGCTGCTCCTTCTTCTTATTTTTCTTCTTCTTCTTCTTCTTCTTCTTCTTCTTCTTCTTCTTCTTCTTCTTCTTCTTCTTCTTCTTCTTCGTCAATTTCAGTGGGTAGGTCAAACCTCCAAAATATTCCACATCGCTTGGAGCTGGAGCTCTCAAAGTGTTCCATTCAAATATCCAAATAAACCTGAGCTGATCAATCGGAAATTTCATGGATATTCAAATCTCCAAATTAACCTGAGCTAAAATTGACCTGAGCTGAAATGAAGCTGATCAATCGGCAATTTTATAGATATTGATAAACCGGACCCCGCGTATGGAAAGTTAATGGTGCGATTTCTATAAAGCGGCAAAAAATCATTGAAGCTTAATCAAACAAAACGTAACGACTGCAAAAGCGGTTCACATCCTTATTATTCTTCTTTTTCTAAGCGTTGCCACTCTGCTAATAGGATCCTTAAAAGTGTGCCGTTATTTGTAGCACTCGCGCGCATGTGTGCTGGTGCGTGTGTGTGCATGCATGTGTGAGAGTGTGAGAGAGTCTGGGCACACTTCTTCAACAAGGACGAACAGGCGACGATAAAAACTTCTGAAATACACTCCAGATTCTGTCTCAAATAATTATAGAACTCTATAAAAAATTAAATGAAATCGAATATAGAAAGGAGGACTCATTAGAAATGTGATTCTTTCTTCGTTATGCTGTCAAATTGTCTACTGTAACTCAATAATAGTGTTTGAAAGTAAGTACATTTTATTGGATGAATGAAAATTTGGATGTAATTAAGAAAAACCAGTTAAAAAAATAACCTCTCCAAGCTCTCTGGTCTTGATATATCTATATACCCTCAATAATAATGTATGAAAGTAAGTTCATTTTATCAGATGAATGAAAATTGAATGTAATTAAGAAAAACCAGTTGAAAAATAACCTCTCCAAGCTCTCTGGTCTTTACTATATCTATATAAATACCTTGAAAGAATGAAACGTTCTCAAAATCAATCTATATATATATATATATATATATATATATATATATATATATATATATAATATATATATATGCGAAATGGCACTCACTCACTCACTGACTGACTGACTGACTGACTCACTCACTCACTCACTCACTCGCAGAACTAAAAATCTACCAGACCAAAAACGTTCAAATTTGGTAGGTATGTTCAGTTGGCCCCTTTAGAGGCGCACTAAGAAATCTTTTGGCAATATTTGAACTCTAAGGATGGTTTTTAAGGGTTTAAAGTTCGTCTTTTAGCATGTATATTCTTCTTCTTATCCTCTTAATTATAATTGAAAAATGTCCATACCATATGTTAATATAGAACTATAATCTAGAGAGAGTACCTCTTCGAAACAGTTGTTAACTGGTAACTAAATTAATAATTTTGTCAGGTTGGCATTAAGTTGAGTTGACTTTGTTAGGTTAGCACCAAGTTGAAGATTGAAATGCACTTATCGCGGAAAAATTGATTGGGCACTGCTACTTCAATCAGAGCTATTCCTGGGAATATTATATTACTAGCGGTCAGGCTCGCTTCGCTCGCCATATCCGTTTAGCCAGACGTTTAGTCTGGACCCCCGACTGGATCGTCCTAACATATGATAAGAATGCTGAAATGAAAAATGCAGACGAGCGAAGCGAGCCTGCTGATCTCATTCTTGGACGATCCAGTCGGGGGTCCAGACTGGCTAGACGGATATGGCGAGCAAAGCGAGCCTGACGGCTAGTTTAATATATTGTATTGACAACATCAACGTCTTATTCTTTCAACTCTCACAAAATCTCCTCCCATACAATCGAATTAAGTCTGATAAAATGTGTTGAATGAGAATTTATATTGTGGAATTTTACCATAATTGAAAAAAAAAAACAGATTTAAAACTGCAATCCTGTATGTCTGATAAATGTGGATGTGACAAATTAAACCGTGTTTAAATAAAAATATAAATCTAAGTACTCTTTTTACTTCCCTTACCCTATTATCATAGGTGAGGAAAGTATTGCTTTCCAAAAAAAATTAAGGTACCCTAATTTCATGTTTTCTATACGTTTCAAGGTCCCCTGAGTCCAAAAACATTATTTTTGGGTGTTGGTCTCTCTGTGTGTGTGTGTGTGTGTGTGTGTGTGTGTGTGTGTGTGTGTGTGTGTGTGTGGTGTGTGTGTGTGTGTGTGTGTGTCTGTGAACACGATAACTCCATTCCTAATTAACCGATTGACTTGAAATTTTAAACTTAAGGTCCTTATACCATGAGGATCCGACAATGAGAAATTCAATATAATTCAATGCAAAATGGCGGATAATGGCTAAAAAACCATGTTTTTCACGGTTTTCTCGAAAACGGCTCTAACGATTTTCTTCAAATTTATTCCCTAGATAGCTATTTATAAGCCCTATCAACTGACATGAGTCTCATTTCTGGGAAAATTGCAGGAGCTCCGAAATATTCCTAAGAAGAATGAATTTTGTTAAATTTCTATCACGATTTTCTCAAAATGACTTATAAGTTATATATCAGCTCTATTAAACTGGCATGAGCCTCCTCCCTGATAAATCAACAGGGGGTCCACCCCATCCTTAAGAAATTTACTTTGTAACCTCCTTCTCGTGCGTGAGGTAGGTAGGTAGAGCAGTTTATTCAAAAGAACACATGTCGATATTTTATTTGTAGAACAGCTGTTTTGTCAGCTTTTAAAAAATCCTCAAATTCCATAATTCAAACAAAGGAAAATGTACTCTGAACACAATCACAATAGTATAATCGTAGTTTTAATTATTTAGCCGCCAATCGGCATAATGTTATTCCCATAAATTATCCTCGTTAATGAGGCTTATAGATCAATGAGCAAGGAAAGTTGTGTGAGTGTACCACACCAGATTTTTAAATTATTTCGTCACGACATGTTTCGGCTACTAATGCCATTTCAAAAAAAGGGTCCTCAGATTTTTATTTATATTCAAATGTATCCCTTAAGAGAAAAAAGAAAAAACTGTGTTTTTTTTAATTATGTCGGTATTTTTTCGAATTGAATTCATGATATTCTTGTGTTTTCATTATGACCAAGCTTTTTTGGTACCTAGATGATTTGAGACCTTCGTGTGTGGTTCTCCAGCTTCCTCAACCCAGATTCCAGTGACGGAGAGGCGTCTTCCAGCTCCAGGACGTTGTCCTATGTCGTGCACGGAAACGTCAGATTCGGCTCTGGAGAAGATCTGGAGGGGATCAATTAAGTAAGTCCTAAATCAAAGTAGTCCGGCACTTTGACAGGCCACTAATCTACTACTTAGTGTAGCAATCTGGGCCACTGACAATGTCTATTAACGTTATTTATGTCTTAACTAGTAACGCACAGTGCATACGATCTCGTTCACTATAATATTCTCTAAATTGAACTGGTGGAGAGGTTACTATAGTCTGTTGAGGTTACTGTGGTCTGTAGAGGCTACTGTAGCCAGTAAAGGTTATAAAGGTATAGTCTGTAGAGGTTACTGTAGTCTAAAAAATAGTAAAATCGATCATCATCTCTGAGCTCAGACTATAGTGAGGCCCACGTTATAATGGCAGTATTTGGTGTTGCTATCCTTGTCTATCATTCGACAAAGCAGATAGCTCTATCCTTTTCTAGATCTGCAACACTGCCAGTTCGTTTCGTATAACATCAGATATACCAATGTCAGCAATCCCCCATACAGAAGACAGTGGCAAGGCAGAGAATCGGCAACGCTTCTCTCCTATCTTTCTCCACTGACATTATAACGTGGACCTCACACCTGACTACATCATATTCTGAATAGAGCTGATGAAGAGGTATACTGCACTTTGAAATATAATAAAATCGAACATCGTCTCTAACCACAGACCAGAAACAAATCATCGTCTAGTGATTTGACACTACACTAGAAGATTAGAGTTCGAAGATTGAGTCTCAAAGACTGAGTCTGAAAGATTAGAGTCTCGATGATTGTGTTTCGAAGATTGATGATCTCATAAAACTTCTGTCATTTATCTATGAATTATTACCATTTAAAGGGGTTTTACCATGATAGACATTGAGATATTATGGAAGGTCTGGTAAATGATGTAATATGGTGTGATATGTAATGGTAATGGATGATGGCTGATGACAAATGATTACTTCTAGCACAGAAGAAGGAGCACTCCGAGATCTGAGCCAGCTGGTGACAGGACAATAGCGCTGGAAACACACGAGGTCTGCTATCATCTCTTCTTAGTAATTGATTTAATAGAATCAACAGTTGCCAAAAGTTTGCAATTTAATAATCACATTTTCTCGAATTTCGAGCTTATTTTCAATTTTAGGTGAAAATGTTACTGAATATCAATTGTAGAGATTTTCATGCGTAATCTTTTCCACTTGAAATGTTTTTTTCAAATTTGTATCTGAAGCCTGATAATTGGGAAACTAAAATTAAACTTTGCATAGATGGGGCGGAGCTCCTGAAATTTCCACAGATATGGGACTTGTGGCAGTTGATAGAGCTTATCAATGAAAATTTTAGGTATGAATTTGATCAAAATCGTTGGAGCCGTTTCCGATAAAATCGCGAAAACCCCTGTTTTTGACATTTTCGCCGCCATCTTAAATTGCATTTGATCGAAACTGTTCGTGTCGGATCCTTATATTGTAAGGACCAAATTTCGAGTCATTCCGTTAATTGGGAGATGAGATATCGTGTATACAAACACACTTTTTTGGACTAAAGGGACCTTGAAACGTATAGAAATTGGGGTAGGCTACCTTCATTTTTTTCGGAAAGCAGTACTTTCCTTACCTATGGTAATAGGGCAAGGAAAGTAAAAAAGTGAACATTGACAGCTTCTAGAGTGAGTGAGTGCAGAAGAGGATTAAAAAGGGAGAAGACCTCATTGAGAAACTGCCAGCTGAACTTGACCATGACCGATCATGGTCTTTGGGGGGAGGGGGGAAGTAAGGAGGAGGCAATGTGTATAGTATAAGTTGAGATGAGAGGAGAAAGCAGCTTTGTTGATGCAAACTGAATGCAATGACTGAATTGAGATGCGCGGCAACATTTAATCTTTTTTATCCTTCCTTCTTATTACCATTATTCTGATGTTCTTCACCTTATATACAGAGCTGGTAGTTGGAAGGTACTACAGGCTAGATATATACTGAATACAGGTATACCAATGCAAGTCAATACAGTAATCTATATATATATGAGCGAAATGGCACTCACTCACTGACTGACTGACTGACTGAATGACCGACAGACTCACTCACTAGCAGAACTAAAAATCCACCGGACCAAAAACGTTCAAATTTGGTAGGTATGTTCAGTTGGCCCTTTAGAGGCGCACTAAGAAATCTTTTGGCGATATTTCAACTCTAAGGGTGGTTTTTAAGTGTTTTAAGTTCGTCTTTTAGCATGTATATTCTTCTTATTCCAATATCTAAAAATTATAATTGAAATGTCCATACCATATGTTAATTAATATAGAACTATAATCTAGAGAGAAAGTACCACTTCAAAACAGTTGTTAACTACTGGTAACTGAATTAATAATTTTGTCAGGTTGGCATTAAGTTGAGTTGACTTTGTTAAGTTGGCACCAAGTTGAAGATTGAAATGCATTTATCGCGGAAATATTGCCGTCAGGCTCGCTTCGCTCGCCATATCCGTTTAGCCAGACGTTTAGCCTAGACCCCCGACTGGATCCTCCTAACATATGATAAAAATGCAGGGCAGGCGAGCGAAGCGAACCTGCTGATTTCATTCTAGGACGATCCAGTCGGGGGTCCAGGGGGCGGAGCTCCCTGGCTGGACGGATATGGCGAGCGAAGCGAGCCTGACGGCTAGTCTATATATAAGCGAAATGGCACTCACTCACTGACTGACTCACTCACTCGCAGAACTAAAAATCTACCGGACCAAAAACGTTCAAATTTGGTAGGTATGTTCAGTTGGCCCTTTAGAGGCGCACTAAGAACGGATTTGGAATAATTTCCAAAGATACGCCCAAAATCTGCGTTTTTCCAGCGTTTTGTAGCGTTTTCTCAGCTTTATCGAGAACAAATGAAAAGAAAATGTTCAAATTTAGTACAGAAGCTAAGCTAGGGTGTAATAATGTTGTGTTAGAAGGAATTTGCAATAACGTCAAAGATACGCCCAAAATTAGCGTTTTTCCAGCGTTTTTTTGCGCTTTCTCAGCTTTATCGAGAACAAATGAACAGAAAATGTTCAAATGCACTACAGAAGCTAAGCTAGGGTGTAATAATGTTGTGTTAGAAGGAATTTGCAATATCGTCAAAGATAAGCCCAAAATTAGCGTTCTTTAGGCGTTTTTGGGTTTTTCTCAGATTAATCGAGAACAAATGAACAGAAAATGTTCAAATTTAATACAGGAGCTAAGCTAGGGTGTACTAATTTTGTGTTAGAAGGAATTTGAAATAGCGCCAAAGATACGCCCAAAATCTGTGTTTTTCCAGCGTTTTTTTAGCGCTTTCTGAGCTTTATCGAGAACAAATGAACAGAAAATGTTCAAATTTAGTACAGAAGCTAAGCGAGGGTGTAATAATGTTGTGTTAGAAGGAATTTGAAATGACGCGTAAGACACGCCAAAAATGAGCGTTCTTCCAACATTTGAATTTGAATTTTTCTCAGCTTTTCTGCGTTTTCTCAGTACTTTGACTTTCTGATGGAATGAAGCATTCTGAAATGAAAAATGCAGGCGAGCGAAGCGAGCCCGCTGACCTCATTTTTGGACGATCCAGTCGGGGGTCCAGGGGGCCCGCCCCCTGGCTAGACGGATATAGCGAGTGAAGCGAGCCTGATGGCTAGTACAGTATACAATGCAGTAATATTAGCACAGGTGCAGTGTTTTGATTATTAATGCAATCCTTCCCATGGTAGACTAATGCATCACGTTACACTGTCAACACTCCCTCTCTCACACTCTCTCTTTCTGACAGTCAATCTCTATCTCTATTCTTGATCTACCTTCTCATCACTCCTATTTTCACTGCCATATGAGCCTATATAGTGAGGTCCACGTTATAATGGCAGTGTTTGATTAGCAATGGTATTGCTATCCTTGTCTATCATTCAACAAAGCGGATAGTACTATCTCTTTCTCGCTTTGCTCTGTTGACAGATCGTATTTTAACAATGTGGAATTAATAATTGATTAACAAAATATTTAATCTTAATTATGAAAATTCATTATGTAATTATTTTAAAATATAATTTCTTGCTCAATAAAATGTAACTGATTACCGTATTTTAACGAGAATGAACAGTTAATATTACATCAATACACCTGTATCAGCTACCGTCTATAGAAGGCATTGACAGGACAGAGGATCGGAGACTTTGTTCTCCTATCTTTCTCCACTGCTATTATAACGTGGACCTCACTGTGAATAACTATTTCGGGAGTACCTACCTGCTTATATATATTGTTCATCTCAGATAACTTGAGTATATATTTTTTGTAGTCTACTATTAGGATTTTTTCATTGAAATATCTTAAATAAGTTACTATAGACCAAGTATTTTTTTTCCTGTTCATTCCAATAATATATTATTTCTTAAATTTAGTTAAGTGCTTCAATTGCTTCATCGGACCTCACGCCATTGGATTGTTTTAAATTGGCCTAATATAATGATTATTGTAATAAAATATGGTTTTTAATATGCTACTATTTTATAGATTATCATTATCACCATTAGTGTTATTCTCTAAGAATAATGTTCCTTGTTTCAATATTATATTATTTCAAGACGCGAAACGAGCTGACTTTTTATATTACCCGCTTGATAATAAAGTTTCTGAACTTGTCTGCTATCTGTTGGGAAGCTCTTGAACGAAGTTATTCAGTGATCGATACTGCAATCTGGTTGACTTCAAAATTTTTGACTATCGACTCTTGACAGTCTCGAGCTCTCGACCTCTTCACTACATCCATAAAATTTTTCTGCATTGTATTGTATTCAAGAAGTATCAGACTGTTTTGCTAATAAAATAAAAAAGTAACAAATAAAATATATAATAATGGCTAGTGGGTCTAGTGCTCCTAAAACTCTGGAAGATAAATCAATTTGGGAAGATGGAGAGGTAAGTAAAATATCTGGTTTCCAAACATCAACTTTTCTGTACTTGTTTTGAGGTTAAGTATGACTTGGCAATTAGTAAACGAATAATTAATAATGTACTAATTTATTTATTTAAGAATGTATATTATAGCTTCAAATATCAATTTGTGTTTAAATCATTCATGTAATACTTCATTCATAAACTGGTTTAGTTTAAATTAGCCTTGCTTCATTAACTTAGCTCAGTGCATTTTGATTGAGGTAAAGCATAACTTACCTATTTTTCTTTTTCCAAGTTATTTACAAATTAAAACTTAGTAAACATTATTTTACAATTTTAAATTAGCATAATGCACTAATATTCAATTTATTACTTAAATCCAGATTTGAAACCAAAAAAATCAAAATATTTAAGTTAAATCTTCTATTTGTTCCCCACAAGTGTGGAAGACACTGAGAAATTTGTTAGAAAAACACTATTTGTGAACAACATTTTGTTGACAACTCTGGTATAAACGTGGCTTTACTTAGTTTTACTTTATTTTTACAACATTTTGTTGAAAACTTTGCTGTAATCGCAGCTTAATAAGTTGATTGTTTTTCGCAGGAGGCCCTTGGAGAAGAAGTTCTGCGCATGTCCACCGATGAAATCATCAGTAGAACTCGTCTGCTCGACAATGAGATAAAAATTATGAAGAGTGAAGTGATGCACATTACACACGAGCTGCAAGCCCAGAGTGAGAAGATCAAGGAAAATACTGAAAAGATTAAAGTGAACAAAACATTGCCTTACCTGGTATCGAACGTCATTGAGGTAAGTTAACTTTGTTTGTTTCTGTTATTTTCATTGTTTTTTATTGATATTTCTTATTTTTTTAAAGATAAAAGTCGACTTGTGAACCTTATAATCTGTGCAACGTTAGATTGCAGCATTCAATGTTTGGTTCCTAAATCATTGACTAGCGCTGCTGGATAGACCGTGTCAAGGGTTTATAGAACGTAGAAAGTTTCATAATGTCATCTCACTATCAAGTAATTCACTTCCAAGATTTCCAAAATTCCACCAAGAAAGATTTTAAAACTGCTCGGAATTGTCTATCACTTCCACTATCCTTGACCCACCCTGGCAGCTTATAAAACATTTTGAATGCAATGAAAGGATAACTCCTCTGAGTCCTTCTAAACGGCATCTTGGCATGCTGATAAAAGGTGAGTCTGACGGGTTCCATAGTCATGTATCTCACCTCGAGTATCAGCACTCTGATGCGAACCACACATTCAACAATGTACTGATTTACAACTGTAAGCATTTTCAACATTGTTGAAGAGTGTTCTGCAATGAGCCATGTAGTCACTGCCCGTCAGCACTGGAGAAGCCTTTTTCTGTAGAAGCAGCACATCACCAAGTCGTCCAGAGTGATCCCACAGGTGAAGTCCATAACAGACATGACTGTGAAACATGGCATAGTAGACAGTAAGAAGGTATCCGGCACCAATTTCAGATTTCAACTTTCGCAGAAGATAGAGTGCACTGGACAGCTTGGAGCAAACATTGACATTATGTCTTGTCCAGCTTATTCTGGTATTCAAGGAAAATCCCAGCATCAGCTTCCACCCGACTAGCCTGTCCCAAGGAGCAGAGAAGCTTCTGTGTCTTGTCCTTGTTTAGCAGCAACTTGATTTGGTTGAACCAGCTCTAAGCAGAGCAATCGTTGACCAGCCTCAAGCTAGATAGATTTAGTCAATACAGCACAAAGTTCAACAAGATGGCACTAGAAAATGTGATGATTAAAATAACTCAAAGAAACTCCATTGCTCTTATGGAGTACAGTGCTGTCAGATTTCACAGAAGCCTGAAAGACAGTAAGCTAATTATGTGAGAGAATAAGCGAAAAGGAGAGCGTAGATCATTCTGAAAAAATCAGCATTTATAAAAACGGCAACAGTGTGCTCCTATTCTCTTAAGAAATGAAATCCATTAATTTATTTAAAAAGCACAAATCAAATACATGATTAGAAAAGGACCAACAGGCCTGGCCCAAAACTGAACCCTTTCCAAATTTTGATAGTAGTAAGCCAATGTATAAAAGGAAGGTTATGTTGCTTCACTTTGAATCAAATTCCGAGTCCAGAAATATACAAACCAAAATTTAGAATTTTATTTGATTGAAAACCGAAAAGAATAAGAGCCCCTTACTGTTGATTGATTAATAATTTAATATAAATAATTAATAGAGTCCCATACTGCATACTAAGGCTTGCACTGATCATAGATTGTAATTATTGATTGCAAAATTTGTGCTCTTTAGTTACAATTTAATTTAATAGAAATAATTAATAGAGTCCCACACTGCATACTAAGGCTTGCACTGATTATAGATTGTAATTATTGATTGCAAAATTTGTGCTCTTTAGTTTCAATTTAATTTTATTGCAAATTATTCAAAACTTAATCTTAATTCATTCGTACTTTTAAAGTGTAAAAGCTCAATGGTTTAAATTTTCATTAAACTTCTTCTGTTGATTGATTATTAATATACATCACAGCTCTATGACATATTCTTAAGATTGAAAGACAGGATCTTAAGGCTCAACTCACCCTTCGCGACTCAGGTCGAGAAGAGACTCGACTCTAGTCGAGAGCATGTGTTTCCAAATGGTGACACTCAGACCAGTCGACTCTAGTCTCCGCGACTGTCACCATTTGAAAACATATGCTCTCGACTAGAGTCGAGTCTCTTCTCGACCTGAGTCGCGTAAGTGTGAGTTGAGCCTAAGACTACAATGAAAGTCAGACTAACTATTATTAATGTTGTTTCTTAATTCACATTCAAATCTCATCATCAAATGTGTCAGGATATTTTCATCTGCTTGCCATTGCAGACAAGGGCTAGTTGAGGAGTAGTATTTATAATCTATTCAACCAATAATTTACTAATTTTGACAATGTTTGTAAGTGAAACAAACTGAATGTAAGTGCCGGTTGCACAACAGCCGGTTAAATTTTAACCTTGATTAACGGTCTACAAGAACCAATCAGAGTAGCTGTCTTTTCAAAAACGCCTTCTCTGATTGGTTCTTGTTAAATTAATAACAAGATTGATTGATTGGTTGCTGTTGTGCAACCGGACCTAAGACTTCGAATTTTGATAAAATATCAGTGATCAAAATAAATTTTATTCTCTCACATTATAAAGATTCCTAGTCCAAGACTGTATCATACTTTATTAATCATTTTTTGCCTAGTCCACACTCTTGCCAAGTCTCTTGCCAATGTTGATTTTGCCATCCACACTGCAATGTGACCATTTGTGGATGTTCGATTTGCCACTCGCCTTCGCTTGGCTGGCCTCGTCTCGACAAAAATCGGAACCAAGGCAAGTGAAGGCGAGCGCTGGCATAGAAGACATCCACACTCTCGTGCTAGTCGTTAACTGTACGTACTTGGCGAGAGTGTGGAAGTGCCATTCAAGTTTGAATTTTAGATGGGTCAGTAGTACTCAGTAGTACATGCACATCTATCATACGGTCTCTGCGTATATGGCAGTACAAGTAAAAGTAATTCAAGTTTGAATACATGAAATGGGTCGCCGCCAACCTGTGTCCCCGACAACTAAGCTCCTCGCAATTTTGACCACAGGCATCAGCCAATTCCCTGGCAAAATATACCATTGCCGTCAAATAGTCTCCCCGACAGCTGGTCCCCTACTGGAACGAAGGAGCTTAGTTGTCGGCGACAACCAAGCTTCCCGACAGCCGATCCCCTGACAGCGAAAACTCCGGCATTCAAACGAGAGCGTGCGAGGAGCTTGATTGTTGGGTTCGGTGACGAGAACCAAGCTCCTTGCAAGGTGGCGTCAACTAGTCTCCCCGACAGCCAATCCCCTACTGGTTAGGAGGGGACTGGTTGTCGGGACCGTAGACGACAACCAAGCTCCTCTATCAGAAGAGAGCTTGACGCCGTCAACCTATCCCCTCGAAAGTGGTTTTAAAGGAGCTTAGCTGTCGGGGAGCTTGGTTGGCGCGTTCCCCATGAAATGCACTCAACTAATAAATCTTTTTATTAATTGAAAAACATTGATTCTCTGATAAATCTACAGGTTTACAGCTTATAATATTCAAGATTCTAATCAATAAATTTCTTTGTTTTTGCAGCTGCTAGATGTGGATCCTCAAGACACCGAAGAGGACGGAGCAGTTGTTGACTTAGACGCTCAGAGGAAAGGAAAGTGCGCCGTTATAAAAACATCAACCAGACAGGTGAGACATATAAACTTACTTACAAATAAATATTTGCTATAGTACACTTTCCTGATTTGTTTCAATACACTTTTATTGCAAAAATAATTGATATAGGCTAATACATTTTTATGATTTGTTCGAATGTTGACTTATTGTTTCAAAAACCACAATTTAGATTGACTTTCCATTGAAATACTCTCGTTTCTGTGTACTGAAAAGTACTCAGTGAAAGCAAAGTAGACACCAGAACTGATCCAGGCATTTCAATCGATATTTATTCTAAAATTCCAAAGAGTCAATGTTGATATTTTAGAACTGTTCCTCAATTAAATAGAATCTCCTATTCTGTTAATCCTACATTTATTTATGACACATGACCATACAAATGTAGAAGTGACATAAAATTAGTGTGTTTCTATTTCTATATAAATTATTTCAAGTGTATTTCCCTTACCTCACAATATTATATTTATCTATTACTTTGAACAGAGAGATCAATATAACAAATTCATGATAGTTGTACATTCATTGTATAAGTGCTTGAAACTTGAAATGACTTCAGATGTCATGAGTACAGAGATAGTTTTCACTAAACCTTTTTCTATTAAATTCTGCTCCAGAGAGGAGTCGAAGTCTGAGGAAGGGCCCTATTTCAAGAGCCTTGTCTGGTACATGGACGGTTCTCTCATTGAAGGGAATTCTGGCTACCGGGTGTAAAGTGATTCACCCAGAACACAAGTTTGTGCAAGTCTGGGACAACACTGTACTATCTTTCTGGCAGAAATTTGGGGCATCATGGCTTTTGCCAACGTAGGAATTGTCAAACGCTATTGCAACAAGCATACAGTGATCTTGTCAGATTGTCAGACAGCCCTCAAGGCTCTTGACTCCAATGAAATCAAGTCTAAATTGGTGAGGGAGTGCCACAACACATTCAGCAGGCTTGCAACATGCAACTCTGGGCATCTTGGTTGGGTACCTGGCCATGTAGGTATAGGTGGTAACGAGCCAGCAGATGAGCTTGCTAAGTGGGGTTCCAGTATGCCATTCTTTGGTCCAGAGCCAAGCTGTGGCATAAGCAAAACAACTGCATTCCATACAATAAGTAAATGGTCCAGGGACTTACGTCACCCTGGTCAAGCACTTGGCAAAAGGCTGCTGGCAGACGCAAGCTCTTACTTCACCAGCTGGCTGGTGAGTCTGGGTAGAGGTCAAGTCAAACAGTTGATTACCCTGATAACTGGATATGGCCACTTCAGGAAACATCTCCACACAATTGGACTAATAAATGAAAGTTAGATGTGTAGACTTTGTAATCAGTCTGAAGAGACTGCCAAACATATCATACTGGATAGCGAAAGACTAGGGGCGAGTAGAAGGGCTTAGTTTGGCTGCAAGCAACCAGGTGATGAATGGGATGTAGATGTTGGGAGAAAACTCCTGGATCTTGTAAAAGACAAAGGTATTGGTTTGCCCAACTAACGTACTTTGAACACACAATAAGCTTCGGTTGACGTGTGAGGTTCTTTGGATCCTTGAATCCGTCCCTTCAAAAACATAAACATATCATTCATTGCGTAATGTAGATATAATTCAATAGGAGAGAAAGAACAGTCTGGAGCAAATTCTTCTCCTCTTCAACTCTTCTTTCATTCTTTATTCTGTATTGATTGATACAATAAGTACATCATCAAAATGATAGGGAGAGAAAATATAAGGTAACCTTGTGCTATTCTTCTCCCAAATTTAAATAAGGTTACACATAGTCCGAAATAGGTTAAGTCTTGTAGTTGTTCACTTGACAAAATTTCTTTCAATACAACATTAGGACCCGATCACACAGACAGCTATTTGCGATCCGGTAGGTTTCTATATCTATATACTACATATTCAAGATTTGATATAAAAACCTATAGTATCGCAGATAAGTTCTCAGTGTTTAGTTGAATTTATCCTTCGCCACAGTCTGTTGACTGGGGAATCGTCAGATTATTGCTTCACCCATAATATGTGTTCGGAACCATAGTAATACTTTGTAACTCAAGAAATATCTTAATAGTTTGTTTATCTCTACGCTCTCTGTCCAAAATATTTTATGAAAATTGAAGCATTGCAATCCAGCATCTGAATTATATGTAAAAGTGACAAACTTAGCTACATTTGGACTGTTGTATAAAATAGAATTGAAACCGTCCTAACTTGAACCTGTGGTAATTTTCTTAGAGTTGTGTGAATGGTCAATAAATAATAATTGATCAAATAATTACTATTAAACGAAAATCCAATTTAATTATATAATATAATAGTTTATATCCAATATAATTATATCATTCATAGTTGAGAATGATATTGTATGTATCAATGAATAATAATAAATGCTGTAAATCACCCCGAAGACTTCTGCTACTGCAAATATTGACAACAGGGTAAACAACTAGATGGAAATTCGATGAGCGCTACTATTCAAAAATTATTTGTCAGCCCGGGGAATCGAACCCGGCACCTCCTATTTGCCGGTCAGGAATGCTTACCCTTACACCAAACTGACAATCTCTGGATAGCACCGCTCATTTTATACGAAGCCATTGCGGTCAACCAGTCTACTGATGGAAATTACTGGGATATTTCAAATGCTAATCTATATATATAAAAATGAATGTGTGTGTGTTAGTTTGTTAGTTCCCCATAGACTCGAAAACTACTTGACAGAACGGCATGAAACTTTGGGAATATGTTGTGTGAATATTGGGGATGGTTTCTGACCAGAAATTTTAATAGGGGGGCTCATAATAATTATATAATTATCCATTTTACAGACCTATGTTTTCGAAATTGTCGGCCGAGCGGCTAACGTAGAACGGGAAGATCATCATGATTCAAGATCATGCTGTGATAATATGATTTAGCATCTAAACTTACCAGCTGTAATAAACACGTCACTCTGTGATAAAATTGTTTACCGGTATTAGGCTAAAACGGTAGTTTTAAGCACATAGGAAGTCCGTATTGAGATGTAAATAAAAATATTGATTGTCAGATAAATTTCATGATTCACCAAACAAAGTCAAGTGTGACATGAGATACATTGACTTTTTGGCGGTGCGAAGTTCGCCGGGTAAGCTAGTGAATTAATAATTTATTCTTAAACGAAAATCCAAATTAAATGTTGTAAATGACCCCGAAGACTTCTGCTACTGCATATATTGACAACAGGGTAAACAGCTATAGATGGAAATTCGATGAGCGCCACTATTCAAAAATTATTAATTCACTAGCATTTTATTCAATTTATTCAATTTATTAAAAACACACAAAACAAAATTACAAAGATTTACGAAACAAATAAAACACAATAAAATGTTACAAATATAAAAAACCATGGGCTTAGTGTTTGGGTGTGTTGGAGAAGAGAAAAAAAAGAGAGGAAGATACCTAGCCAACTATGGTTTCCCATGTAATAGGCAGGCAAAGAAGAGAAGAGAAGTAATGAGGAAAAAAGGAAGGGAGAAATGGGGGGAAGGAAGAAAACAGAGGAATAGGTACTCAAAATAAAGGTAAGCGAGTCCACTGAAAAATGAAAAAAAAAATGCTGGAGCAGAAATCTCGAGTCATATATCTAAATGGAAGAAGAAATTACTGTATGTCCAGTTTTTTATATCCAGTTTAATTTTTCCGCTGATCTTATTGTCCATGAGAAAGTGATTCGGAATGAGGTTTATTATTTTAGTACCTATGTAAATTAATTGCCTCCTTATACATTCAATATTAGTGTTATAGATTATATATTTGTTAGCAGTGGCCCTTAGATTATAATAATTAAGAGTAGAGTTTATTGTGAGAGGAAAACCGGATCTATATTTTATTAAGTACTCAATTACGGTTTTTATGTATAATTGACGTATAGTCATGACCTCAAAATCACTAAAAACCATATCCGTTGGATAGAGCCTGGGTTTGTTTAATATAGTTTTAATTATCAGTTTTTGTGCTACAAATAATTCAGCAATATGACAGTTGAAACAGCCTCCCCAAACAACTATGCCATACTGCAGAATTGACTTGACTAGAGCATGATACATCATTTTCAGGTGGTTCTTATTAAGAATTCTGTTAACTTGGTAAAATTTAAAGGATAAATATCTAATTTTTCTACATATGTATTAATATGAACATCCCATTTAAGGTTTTCATCAATTATAATTCCCAAATACTTAGTATTATTGACTTTTTTAATGGTGGGACAATCACAATTACCCAAGTTTAAATTGCACTGAGAATGGAGTCTCAAATCTTGATTCTCGTTAGGCTGCCCTACTCTATTTGCAGAGAAAGTAATGTAATTAGTTTTTTCAATATTTAAACTTAAGGTATTCTTATCTAACCACTTCTTAATTAAAAGCATATTATTTTCAGCTATAGTATGAACTTCATTCCATGAATTTCCGTGAAAAATAGCTGCAGTATCATCTGCAAAGGATATCACAGTTGAGTTTAGAAGTCTTAAATTTAAAAAGTCATTTACATAGAGTATGAAAAGGATGGGAGAAAGTACAGTACCTTGAGGAAGACCATAAGAAGTTAAGTTAGTTACACTAGATTGATCATTTATGGTTAGGGACTGGGTTCTATTACTCAGATAGCTTTTGAACAATTTAAGCGAGACTCCTCTGAAACCATAGGACTCTAGTTTATTGAACAAAGTATTATGAGGTATTGTATCAAAAGCTTTGCGTATATCCAGGAAGACCGCAATAGTTTTCTTATTGGAGTTTATTTTATCAGATAAAGTATTGATGAGTTTTATTAGAGCGTCAGATGTACTTTTACTATTTTGGAAACCGAATTGGTTCTTGTTTATTATTTTGTTAAGATTCAAGAAAGAAACAACTCTTGACTTTATTAGTTTCTCCATTATTTTAGCAAGGTTGCTGATAAGACTAATCGGTCTATAATTACAGGGATTAGTCGGGTCACCTTGTTTGAATAGAGGTTTTATTTTGGCTGATTTGAGGTGCTCGGGAAAATATCCCTCCTCAAAGCATCTATTAAAAATGAAAGCGAGAGGTTGAGATATAAAATTGGCTATTTTCTTCAGCGTAATATTACCTAGACCATCAATACCAGGACTGCAGTTGTTCTTTAGATTTTTAATAGTTGCCTCAACTTCAACTGGGCACGTTGGTCTCATAAAAAACGGTTAAATTTTAATTGCGATTGATTCGACGAAAGCCAATCAGAAAAGGGTATTTTGGAAAGAAGGCTTCTCTGATTGGTGGTTCTCGTAAAATTAATCACGATTAAAATTTAACTGGCGTTTGTGCAAACGGCACTAAGTGGTGTACATTATATTTCTATTGTTTGAATTTTTAGATCCTTCACGACCTAATTTGTGATTTAGCAAAATTATTGAGGTTGTTAGTGAAGCACTTAACATTGTCTTTGTAGAGTAGAAGGACGATGGAATATTTCACATTATGAATAATCTCTGACAATGATTTATAGCATCTCTGTTATATTCATAGATTATGTTGTAGTGTTTTGATGACTAGATGTTTGTGTTTTTGTTTAGTGTTTGTAAGTGCTGTCATATCGTCATCGTTTAGAAAATGAAAAATAAATTATTCCAGTTATAAGAATGTGTTAGCAAGCTGAGCCCATCTTTTGTGAGACTGTCTATCCCGGATTTGAGAGCCCAGCCATGTTAGACATTGTCGTGCGTCCCCAGGATAGCCACACTCTCATCACAGGATGCATACACACCAAAGCTAAATACTGTGTTTGTCTTTTCGGTCTCAACATTTTATAGTTTTTTCAAAGTTTGGAATTTTCCAATTATTTGTAATTAATTTAATTCTATTTATTATATTATATATTCATATTATTATTACATTCCTTAATAACAACATCAAATTAATGATTGGGAGAGAATCAAAAGGATAAACCCAAAACTGTTCCTCTCCCTAATTTTGATAAAAATAGTCCAAATGAAGTTATGAAAACACTTTTATAAAGATCACAAAAATTTACAGTCCAAATATACATTATAATAAAAATGTTGTATCTCGGTTGATCAGAAAGATGAAACAAATTATTATTACACTTGAAAATGCATTAATAAATTGAAAAATATTAAAAAACTTGATAAATTTGAAGCCAGAAAAATCACAAAAACATTCACTATCAGCATATAAGTATTTTTCTAATTAAAAGACTATTTTGTGTGTTTTAAATTGTAAATTGAGTGTGTAATTGAAGAATGTTGAAGTGGCACATAACTTAGCTACATTTGAACTGTTGTATAAATTAGAATTGGAGCCGTTTTGTGCGAAAGCCTGTGGTACTTTTCTGTAAGTTGTGTAATTCTGAATGATTAAATAAATAGATAATCTGCCTAGTCCCCATCCCTGCCCATCCCCAAAAGTAAGACTGGCTTCCTCACAGAGAGAAACTTGCTTCAGTTTACTGATTATCGATTCACTATCAGTGAATTTCAAGGCATGGGCTCCTTAATGAGGCAATATGCTCTATCAATGGTAGTTTTAATTAATTTTTGTCTTTTTAAACGTTTAATACAATATTAAATTAGAGTAGTAATGAACATAATATTAATTGTTATGAGTATTTTTTGTTTTGTTTTACAGCTAATTGAAGCAGTTGTTCTGCCGATGACAATGAAATCCAAGTTCGAGAACCTGGGCATACAGCCTCCCAAGGGTGTTTTGCTCTATGGACCTCCTGGCACAGGTTAGGCCTATATTTATTATAAATATCGATGCTAGAAGAACTTATAAATCTTAAATATATTTCTCCTTAATCTATCATCGTCTTGTTGGAAATGTTCTGTTGGCAGATAACAGCTATTCCAAAATTACACTTGGATAATTTTATCAAACTTGTATGAATTAGCCTATTTATTGGTTTAATTATCCATTTATAATAATAATATCGAGTGAATTATCCAAAAGTTTAGCATATAAGTTTGAACTGATCTTCCTCATACATGATTTTTAATGTTGATAAGTTTGTAAAGTGATATGGGACAACAGCCGTTCAATGAGACACCAGCGGTTGTCAGGCTGGTAACCCTAGACACACTAGCTGTACACTAAAACATTGGGCAATATGAATAAAAACAGAGCATTATGCTCATGAGCATGGAGCATAAGGTTTTGCTCATGAGCATTAGGTAGAAGCATAATCATTTGCTCTTTTTTATATGAATAAGCTTTACCTTATACTCTACATTATGCTCCTGAACTCTGGAGCAAATGCTAACGTATTTTAAAGATTTTTCATCAGCTGATTCACCTTATTTTTATAGTGAAAGGTTAGAGTGTGCTACTAACGTAGCTGTAGATGTATAAAAATAGGGAGTGACTTATCAGACACCTGTATATTATTTGTATTTTGTATCTGATATAAGTATACGATATTACTGATCTATTAGTCGAAATGTCGACTACTGATTCGTCGACCCAAATACAGACCCTTGAGGTCTTGGGAGGTTAACAAATTTGTAACTATATGCTTGCCTTGTTGAATAAAAAATTTTAAGATATAATATACTGTTGTGAGTAGGAACAGGCAAGTGTGAAAGAATAAGAAGAATATATATTTTTCCTCCACCTACTGTCTAAAGTACTTACTTTACTCCCTGAAACCTAATACTAAAGTGTCACTTTTTCGCTCTCGGTAGTAAAAAACAGAAAAACTCCCAAGGGAGTAAAAGTGACTCCATTTAAATAACATGGGGAGCATCTCTATTTTGAAACTTACGATGTAATAGGTTAGAAGGTCTAAGCTCAGATGAGAAAGCATAATAGAGGTGTCTGTCATTGAGTCAACTGAATTCAATACCACAACCAGAAATTTGATTAACCCATGAAATATATGTTTGTATGATAATTATTATATTCTTAATATCAGTAGACGATAAAAATTTATACAATTTTTAAAATATTTTATTCTATTCAAAATACCAGCCAACAAATATTTTTGATCTGCAATTCAAATCTGAACCGCGTGATCTGGAGTCAGCCATTTTTGGTAGCTGCTCAGCTGATATAATTGTTACAACTTTTGCCGATAGATAGCGCAATCGGCAGTGCCAATCAGACGACCGGTTTTTAGGTTTTAGATTTAGGTTATATTGTTAGGAATCATTGTCACCAATACGTAAGTTATCAGAATGATTTTATTTGCAGTTTCTATAAAAAAATGTAGATGGAGGAAAAATGTTGTACGTACATCACGAGCGGAAAATACTTTTTCTCCCTCAGGAAAATTGCTGCCCTCGGCTTCGCCTCGGGCGAACTCACTCTAGATATAAAAATAACTATTGTTATGTGTTCTATGCCGTTGGAAAAAGCTTGATTTGATCTGATTGTTGGCAGGCAAAACACTGCTGGCTCGCGCATGCGCCGCGCAGACCAAGTCGACGTTCCTGAAGCTGGCCGGTCCGCAGCTGGTGCAGATGTTCATAGGTGACGGCGCCAAGTTAGTGCGCGACGCGTTCGCCCTCGCCAAGGAGAAGGCGCCGGCCATCATATTCATCGACGAGCTGGACGCCATTGGCACCAAGCGATTCGACTCGGAGAAAGCGGGTGACCGTGAAGTGCAGCGAACCATGTTGGAACTGCTCAACCAGCTTGATGGGTTCAGTTCGACCGCTGATATCAAGGTAATGCCTAGTCCACACGTCGAATGGGGTTGATAGATTGATTCATATCATATCATGTAACAATTCTATATCATTAACTAAAGAGTACCTAAATCATAGACATCTGCTACTTAATGATAACAAAACAAAGTTCCTCCATTTTACTTGTAGAAATTCAGAGGTAAAACAACTTAATTCCGTAAATAATAAGGAAGAAATCCAATTTTTAGGTCTATATCTTGAAAACACACTTAGTTGGCCCGTTCACATTCAAAAAATATGTAAAAAATTAAGCTCAGGAATTTTTGCGCTGAGACGACTAGCAAAAATTTCGAACTTACAAACGTTAAAAGCAGTGTACTTTGCAATGATCCACTCCCACATTTCATATGGAGTTGAAATATATGGAGGAACAAGCATCTCAAACTTTAATAAAATACTCCTATTACAAAAAGAAGCAATAAGAATAATTCTAAATCTTGATAGAGAGCGATCATGCAAGCCATTCTTCAGTAAGATAAAGTTCATGACGGTGTACAGCCTGTACATTTATAGGACAATATTATATATAAAAACTAACGAATCTAGATTCCCACGGCAAGTAGATATACATAATTACAACACAAGAAATAAAAATAATTTTACAATAAAGAAACACAATAAGGAAAAATATAAACAAAGTCCAACGTACATGGGAATAAAAGTTATTGGTTGTCTCCCAGGTTGCATAAGACATGAACCTGATAGATCAAAATTTAAGGAATTGCTGAGAGCATATTTGATGGATTAGCATGCTACAGTATAAACGAGTTTACTGTAAAAAAATTAATTTTATACAGTCACTAATTTCTCTTTAGCTTTAAGTTAGTTTTTAGTTTTTGACTTTTTCATGTACATTTTCATGTATGTTTTGAAAAGAAATAAATGATTGATTGATTGATTGATTCATATATTGATTGATACCAGCTCGACGGCTTCGGTTCTACCGCTGATATCAATGTAACCATAGCCACCTTGTATTAGAGTTGGCTATGATGTAACATGTCTGAATAATAGTAGTTCATGTCACATGTTCGGTAAAGATAGTTTTACACATGAGTATGATTGTTTCTGCCCTGAACTCCGTTTCGGGCAGAATTGTCATAATCATGCGATAAAAAAATACCGTACAAGTTATGTACACTATGATGACACACACTGTAGCCCAATTCCTCGAGAAACTCAAAATCATATTAAATTAACCACGGTTTCTGCTGTCAAAGCACAAAAATAATTTTAGAGAAATTGAAGAGATAAATGTTGAACAGCTTATGTGTGTGAAGTTTCTGTGTGTCCTACCACTACCTCGGTAAACAAAGACATAGTGCTTTCTGGTGACGTCAGCACAGGTAGGGCTACTCACCATTTCATTTGATCTATACCAGATAGTGTTTTTTGACCGAACGAAGTGAGGTCTAAGATTCAAGTCGACGGTTTGGCATTTCTCTTAATGTTTAAATGTTTATATGTTGCGCATTTACGGCGAAAGGCGGTAATAGATTTTCATGAAATTTGACAGGTATGTTCCTTTTTAAATTGCGCCTCGACGTATATACAAGGTTTTTGGAAATTTTGCATTTCAAGGATAATATAAAAGGAAAAAGGAGCCTCCTTCATATGCCAATATTAGAGTAATAATCAGACTATGGAATTATTGATCATAAATCAGCTGACAAGTGATTACACAGATGTGTAGAGAAGCCAGTCTGTTACTGTATTAATTTGTATAAGGTCTATAGTTTCAATCAAAGACCTTAAAGAGGTATGCATCTTTAAGCTGGGTTTACACACAGCCTACTATAGATATTATCTAACGTAAGCCATGGTTTACACTAAAGTTATTAACATAATGTTAATAACTCAATCCTTATAGATTCTATTAGATTGAACGGAACTTGACAAACATACACATGATGAAATGTGTATGATAAGTTATGTTCAGTCTAATATGATCTATAAGGATTAAGTTATAAACATTTTGTTAATAACTTTGGTCTAATCGCAGCTTTAAGGTTTTTGGTTCCAATATTTTGTTTTGCAGTCATGGTATTATTATGCGTGCCCATTAGTATCAATATTCTCACCTTCCAAAAACCTAATTTAATAGGTGATTAGAAATAAACAAATGAACTAAATAATGCTGGAGAAATTTTAAAATTTTCGATTGTAAAAAATTAATTTTCATCAGATAGAAAGATTATCACGGAACTGGATGAATTAAATCATATGGAATACAAATTCAAACGTGAACTGAGTTTGTTAACATTTAAAACAAGTGACATCAGATACTTGTGGATGAGAATACTGCGTGAGGTCTACTGTTCACAGAACTACTAGTATTGGTGTAGGAGGTGGTGAGTAGCCCTACCTGTGCTGACGTCACCAGAATGCACTATGGCTTCGTTAACGGAGGTAGTTGTCATACTGGATCAAAACTTGTCCTAGGATCATTATATAGATCAGGTGTGTGGAAGAATTTCATCACGGGTATTGGCACACAAGCCTCTGTATCGGAAATTTTAAACTGACAACTGCAGTTCACCATGCCCTCATGATGGCTCATACTCGGCGCTTTAAAACGTTGAGCGATCATGAAAAGGTCAAAAACGTCAAACAAAGGCACAAATTATATGAATCCTATAGGAAATTTCCCCCTCTTTCTAAGTATGTTTTTAGTATTTGGTTTTTACTGATAGTTTTCTACTTATTGACATTTTTCAAAAATGTCTCTAAAAACTAAGGTCGATATAAGACAATTTTATTACATGTTTTTTGCGAATTTAATGTAGAATCTATGGTCTTCGACTGTTACACCTTTCGATGGACACTCTGTATATTGTACTCAACTCCCTTTTCGAGGTCGTATCAATACTATAGTAAGGTCCACGTTATAATGGCAGTGGATAAAGATAGAAAAATAGATATGCCGATTCTCTGCATTAATTAATTATATTTCTACACTGTCAAAAACATAATTGGCATTGTTGTGGACCTAGAAAAGGATAGTACCACCGGCTATGTCGAATGATAGACAAGGATAGCAAAACCAAAGTTGATCAAATACTGTCATTATAATGTGGACCTCACTATAGTTTACTATTTTTATTTCAGGTGATAGCAGCCACCAACCGAGTAGACATCCTAGACCCGGCTCTGCTGAGATCCGGGCGTCTGGACCGTAAGATCGAGTTTCCGCACCCGAACGAGGAGGCCAGGGCCCGCATCATGCAGATTCACTCGCGTAAAATGAACGTCAGCCCCGATGTCAACTTCGAGGAGGTGTCGCGGTCCACCGACGACTTCAACGGAGCTCAGTGCAAGGCACTCTGTGTGGAAGCCGTGAGTTGATTTCTCATCTAAGATTCTGTTAACAAAGTGAAGTTATAGTGTCTATAGTGGAGTGATTTGTGGTCTAGTGGATAGAGTGCTTGCGTAGCAGCACAGAGGTCCCGGGTTCAAACCCTCTCATTACCAAAAGTTTTTTAACCAGATCACTCCCCACCAACAAAAGCCATACGAATTTACTTTTAGGGCCGGTTTCCGAGCTCGGGATTTAGCCAAGTCCTAGACTTTAAACAGCTGGAGTCAGAAAATTGGTTTTCCAAAACGGGGCGTAGTCGCAGTCATTGTCATAGTCACGTTTGAATTAAATTTCAAAAAACTAGAAAATTGAACACAAAATAAAATAAAGAGAAAATTGTGTAAAGCTTCAGCTATTTTGAATTATTTAGGAATGTCTAATTTTGTCAAGGAAAAATGTTTCCAATTATAGAAATGAGAAAATAAAAACTGCGACTACTGTTATAAAAGCTGCGACTACGCCCCGTTTTGAAAAGCCAATATTCTGACTCCAGCTGTTTAAAGTCTAGGACTTAGCCAAATCCCGAGCTCGGAAACCGGCCCTTAGTGGCTATAGTATGTTTATCGATATAGTGAGGTCCACGTTATAATGACAGTGGGGAAAGATAGCAGAACAACGTTGCCGATCCTCTGTCTTGTCAATGCCTTCTATAGACGGTAGCTGATACAGGTTTATTTATGTAATATTAACTATTCATTCTAGTTTAAAATAATCAATTATATTTTATTGAGCAAGAAATTATATTTTTTAATAATCTCATAAAGAATTTACATAATCGAGATGAAATATTTTGCTAATCAATTATCAATTCTACATTGTTGAAAGACGTTCTGGCAGCAGAGTAAAGCAAGAAAGAGATAGCGCAATCCGCGTTGTTGAATGATAGACAAGGATAGCAATACCATTGCTTGGAAATGACTATCTTATTGAATTGGCATTATCTTATTGAGTGTTCCTGTATGTATGTATGTATATAATATATGTAAGTACGTACAGGAGCGGCCTAAGGGGCATGCGAGCTATCTTTCAACAGGGTATTTTGAGCTTCTTCACTCGCTTGTTGTTTTGAAATGTAGCTCTTGGATAACAACATACAAATATGAACCAATACCTAAGCTGAACCTCTTTATGAAGTTTGAACTATTGGTTCTTGAAAAATGTGATATAACTCATCAAAAAGCAATTAATTACTAGGAAAACCAGGCGTTATTTGAGGAAATCCATTGAGTAAGTGCATGAAATATATTTCACTTTACTCGCGAGAACTCCGGTACTCAAACGTGAGCGTGCGAGGAACTTGGTTGTTGGGTTCGGTGACGACAAGCAAGCTCCTTGCACGGTGGCGTCAACTAGTCTCCCCAACAGCCAATCCCCTGCTGGTTAAGAGGGGACTGGTTGTCGGGACCGTAGTCGACAACCAAGCTCCCCGTCAGCCAAGCTCCTCTCTCAGGAGCTTAGTTGACGCCGTCAACCAATACCCTCGAAAGTGGTTTTAAAAGGAGTTCAACTGACGGGGAGCTTAGTGATCGGGGAGATTGGTTTGCGCGTTCCCCATGAAATCTGTAAACCCATAGAAATCAATCGAATACGAGATGAAGAATTTTTCTTGGTGCATCTCATCCTCAATGTCACTTGAATTATCAGCTATATAAGATGAGGTTTAAACTATTCAGGCCCGGTTGCACAACAGCCGGCTAAATTTTAACTGTGATTAATTTCACGAGAACCAATCAGAGAAGGCGTTTTTGAAAAGACGGCTTCTCTGATTGGTTCTTGTGGAATTAATCACGGTTAAAATTCAACCGGCTGTTGTGCAACCGGCTGTGGCTGTCCACCTATTGAACAAGTTAAACAGTATAGGTATCTGGGTGTTGTATTCGATCATAAGCTGAGCTGGGGGGCTCATGTGCAGTACCTTAGGCAGCGGCTGCGAAAGCTGAACTACGCATTTGGTCAGCTAGGGCAAGTCCTGGGTGCCGGTCACTGTAGGAACGTTTATCATGCTTATGTTCAGTCCCTGCTCGAATATGGCATCTTGGCGTGGGGGGGGGGTGCCTCATCCAATGTATTGCAGCCCCTTGCAGTTTCACAAAGATCACTCATTAAAACGCTTCTTTTGAAAAATAACAGATACCCTACTCATTTGTTGTTCCTCGAATTTCCAGTTTTGAATATTAAACAGCTCTTCATTAAAAACCTTTTAATTTTTATTAAAAAAAAACAATTCCCTATTCACAGAATTTTAGCATAATTATCCTACCAGAAATAGATTAAATATTAACATCCAAATCCCTCGTCTCGAAAACTCAATGCAATTATCAATCTGTTTCCATTTGGCCCATTGGCTTTATCGTAATGCTCCTCCAGAAATTCTATGAATTGGTGAGGGGTGTAGCATCGCCATCTATAAGCAGGTGGCTTCTCAGTATTGGCCCGGCTGTTGCAGTGGCTCTGTTGCGGTCTCCTTATGTCTAGCTGTAATAGTCCGTCCTTACCTATTGGGTTTGTTCAGTTTTTTCTTCCCCTTCAACCACAGATACTGTACTTTTTATTTATATTTTGATTGTATGATACCTTAAATGCCGCAAATTAATTTAATAATTTTTTTTTAGTTTGTCACTTAGTTGAACCCTATTATTTTTTGCTTATAATTTTCAATTTCTTAATCTATTATTAAGTTTTTAGTTACTAAATTTTTTATTGTATCTAGTGTCATTAAAGTATAGTTAAAATTTTCTTATCGATTGTCAGAAGACTCCTCCATGCACACGGACTTGTCGTCCAAGCATGGAGTTATTCATTTACTTTTTACTTGTTTTTCATATTAATGTTACAAACTAATGTATCGTCTTTACTTTGTTTTTACATACTATGTAATGTATAAGTTTTATAATAAAATGAATTGAATTGAACTTAGAGTTGGCCGAGAAAGTTGGCTTGTATTGAAAAAAGATCACTAATCTAACCTTAAAATTAGAGTATTTGTTCAGTATATTAAAGTTTATATCCTTCAAGTATAATTTTCAAATCAATGACTCTGAAAATGATGCATTCGTAAGTTAAAGTCTAGTCTTGTGTGAATTTTAGGATAAATAATCTTAGATCGTGATATAACAGTTGAGCTATTACTTCTCAAAGCTGGTTTATTCACTCTTATGTGCACTTGACATAGAATAGAATGACTTGTTTATTTTTTGACGTGGCGAAGTTTGGACAGTAATGTCCACTCTACCACTTAACCACGACAATGACATCACAATGTTTGGAAGAGAGGCAATAGGCTCAATCCGAAACAGCTTCATGTTCTAACATTTTCTAAATCATTACTTTTTAATTATTCAATTTTTTTGTAATTGACACGGCCATTGTGATCATGATTCATGACTAAATGTTTGGTTTGTTTTTGCAGGGTATGATTGCACTCCGAAGAGGTGCAGTTGCAGTTACACACGAAGACTTCATGGATGCAATTCTTGAAGTGCAGGCCAAAAAGAAGGCCAACCTCAACTACTATGCTTAAATTCATCAGTGTTTTACGCTTAATTTAATTTTCTAAACTATTATTTCTAACGTTTTGATTCTAAGTTGTAACAAGATTAAATGTATTTCATAGATATTGCATTGTTCAATTTTTTGTCACTGTGGAGCTAGCATTGCTCGAAAAAATGTAAAATTACAGAATTAAGCTGGATTTGAAAACAGAAGTGACAGTGAAAATATAATCCCCACGAGTTCTAAGGCTCAACACACACTACCTCGACTCAAATCGTACGACTCCAGTTGAGGATACTCCAGTCTCTCGACCTTACAACTTTTTTGCTCATTGTCATTCAGTGTCTTCAGTTTCATGCTCCTTCATTTTATTACCTTATTTTATTAAAAATATAAGATCTAATTCGTCACTACTTGGCTCAACTCACACCTACGCGACCCAGGTCGAGAGCATGTGTTTTCAAATGGTGACACTCAGACCTGTCGATTCAAGTCTCCCCGCGACGTCACCATTGGAAAACACATGCTCTTGACTAGAGTCGAGTCTCTTCTCGACCTGAGTCGCGAAGGTGTGAGTTAGCCTTAGCATGAAACAAATTTTATAATAATTATTATGAATATATTAGCTTATCTAATCCTTATTATTGTCTTATCTAAAATTATAAAACATCACTTTCATCAAACATAACCTCACTTTCATTAGAAATGCACGGTACTACGCAACTCAAGTCGAGGCTCGACCAATATGTAGAGTCGACGCTCACTCGGGCTCAACTCACACTTACGCGACTCAGGTAGAGAAGAGACTCGACTCTAGTCGAGAGCATGTGTTTCCAAATGGTGACACTCAGACCAGTCGATTCTAGTCTCCGCGACTGTGAGACTAAGTCGAGCGTCGACTCGACATATTGGTCGAGCCTCAACTTGAATTGCGTAGTACCGTGCATTCTAATGAAAGTAAGGTTATGTTTCATGAAAGTGATGTTTCATCATTTTAAATAAGATTATATATTCATAATTATTATAAAATTTGTTACATGCAAATTAGTGAGGAATTAGATCTTATATTCTTAATAAAGTATGGTTAGAAATAGAGTAGGATGGAACTAAGTAGTGACAATGAGCGAAAAAGTTGTAAGGTCGAGAGACTGGAGTATCCTCGACTGGGGTCGTACGATTCGAGTCTTGGTGACTCAGGTCGAGAGGAGACTGTGACTCTAGTCACTTCTCGATGTGTTTTAAAATGGTGACGTCCTGGAGACTAGAATCGACTGGTCTGAGTGTCACCATTTGGAAACACATGCTGCTTCGAGAGGAGACTAGAGTCGCAGTCTCTTCTCGACTTGAGTCGCAGTCTCTTCTCGACTTGAGTCGCTCGAGTGTGAGTTGAGCTTAATTGGACTGTTCCCACTCAGTACGGCAGAGCAAGTATGAATAATATCATAATAACTCATGGGGAATATATTTTCACTGTCACTTTTGTGTGCAAATCCAGATTTATCGTTTAAATCTGAGGTTTATGTGTGCAAATCCAGATTTATCGTTTAAATCTGAGGTTTGTGAGTTCTAATGGTCTTTATGAGTTCAGCTCTGGTATAAAAATGTTTGGAATTTGATTTCGAACACGTGTTTGATGTGCCAACCTTTGTTTGATGATTGTACACGATTACCAGTGAATCTGTTATGTAAAAGCGTTAGTAACATCATAGAGAAACAATAGCGTAAGTAGATATCCCATGGTATAGGGCGTTTATGTCGCAACTTTTACTGTTATCTCAAGTCGATTACTATCGATTATTGTAAATTTTTACTGTTTTGCCGGGTGAGAGTGTATGAACGGCACAATTTAGAGACTACCAGCGTCACACAGCTTCACGGGAAAGAAATACGTGGACTATCAGCTTGAGATAACAGTAAAAGTTGCGACATAAACGCCCTATACCATGGTATATCTACTTATCCTATTGTTTCTCTATGGTAATATTCTATAGTGAGGTCCCTGTTATAATGGAAGTATTTGATTTACATTGTTGTTGCTTTCCTTGTCTATCATTCGACAAAGGAGATAGCACTATCCTTTCTCAACTCCCCAATGTTGCCAGGTCGGTTTTTAACAATGTAGAAATATAATTGAACAAAATATTCAATCTCAATTATGAGAATGTATAATTATGAAATTATTTAAAAATATAATTTCTTGCTTAATAAAATATAATTGATTATTTTAAACGAGATTGAACAGTTAATATTACATCAATAAACCTGTATCAGCTACCGTCTATAGTAGGCATTGACAAGACAGGAGATAGGAAACGTTGTTCTCCTATATTTCTCTACTTCCATTATAACGTGGACCTCACTATATCGATAAATAATAGGCTATACTATAGACACTAAGGGCCGGTTTTCGAGCTCGGGATTTGGTCAAGTCCAAGACTTAATTATAATAACATTCATACAGAAATGTTCTATCTAATCACAGTAAATTCCCAGAGGAATGCAAAAATTTCCCTCTCGAAAGCCCAGTTGCACAAAAGCCGGTTAAATTCTAATCCTGATTTACTTCACGTGAACCAAATCAGAGAAGACCATTTCAAAAAGATGGATCTACTGGAATTAATCAGGATTGAAAATAACCCTGATTTTTTGCAACCGGCACTAAGTACCTGATTGAATGATTACAAAAGTTCAATAGCTGAGTCATAATTTTGACACAGTCCCACACACATGAGCTCGCTCACTCACTTCCATCACCAACAGACGACGAAATAATTATTATCAGATGTTTTTCCAAGGATGAATAATAATTATCCTTTTAATGTCCTTCAGCAAGTTTTCTCAAGGATGAGACCTAGTGCAATCGAATCTTTATATTATAAACCTACTATGTTCTGAATTTCGTGAGAATCGTTGGAGTCGTTTTCGAGATTTGGTGAAATACTAACATATAAACAGAAGTTGCTAGTTTAATAGTATAGGATAATACTGAGGGTGATTCCCACTTGAGCTCTTAGGCTTGTGCGTAGGTAATGAGTGAGAGAGATGATGATGATGAGAGATGACGACTACTTTTTAGGTGGTCGGGACCCAAGGCGAATAGAAAAAGGATATTCTCTATTCGCCTTGGTCGGGACCGACGGTTTATCGTCTCCTCCGAAAGAAGTAGTAAGTAAGGCAAGTATCGATGTAGAATATCCAAAGTAAAGGACTGTTTACCTGCACTGGCAATGAAGACGTTTAATAAAAAAATCGGCATCCGTTTCTCTTCATACAGCACGGTACAACAGGTGTTATAAACGTGTAAGTAATCACACAGTGGCTTATAGAAAAGATTTATTGCAGCGTGAGTGAGTAATTATTATAAACGAAAATATAATCTTTATATAGCAGAGGTCATCGAATTTCCATCTAGATGTTAACCCCGTTGTCAATATTTGCAGTAGCAGAAGTCTTCGGGCTGATTTACATCATTTAAATGGGATTTTCGTTTAAAAATAATTATTCATTAAATAGCATTTGAACAAGTGTAACTTCCAATTTATTTCCTGTAGCGTGAGTGAGTTTTCAACGTCACCTATCCTCAACATTTCCTCATGCAAATCGAGTGACATTGGTTTTTATTAATTTTAGTGACAATTTTAGTTGAGTATTGACTATTCAGTGTTAATGTTTATGACGTGACTCATCCAGAGATAAATAATAACATCAAGTGACCTGGGTGGCTCAGGTCTGGTGCCAGAGTTTTCATGTCGCAACTGATCAATTTCAAGGCCTCTGACATCGCCTAACGACTGCTTGTTATCTTATCTCCAGAGATGCAAGGGAGAGATTAGAAATTGGCCTTTTTATAGTGCTGTATAAATGTAGGAGTGCATTTCCTCTCTTCATTATAGCGTTGTAATCAAATCAAATCATCGTTTATTGCCATAAAACATACAATATGTTGAGACAATCGTCACTATTAATTAAAACATGAAAATACGAGTTGAAGAACTCGTCTATCACAAATAAAACTCATACTTATAAAACTTTAATGTGTGCTGCTCCTCATATCATCTCTGTCTCTCGGAGGAGACGATAAGCCGTCAGTCCCGTCTACCTAAAAAGTACCTAGTCATCTCTCACTCATTACCCACGCACAAGCCTAAGAGCTTATGTGGGCATCACACTCAGTATTATCATCCTTACACACTCTCCAAGGATGATATGCTATCGTGTCAGCTTTAAATCAATACCGTATTGAACCCAAAGGAGGGCAAAATATGGAGGATGCCTGGTTAAGAACCGTGTGCTGGTTAGGTACATATAACTTTTTGGGTCTTGCTTTCATTGAGATGAAGTAGATTGTTTGCTGAAAACCAGTTCTACGTCTCAGAGTTTATCTATTTGTACAAATAGACTTATCATTTTAATTATATTTTTAGAGTCCTACTTTGGACTATGTGTGTAACCTTATCTAAATTTGGGAGAGGAATAGCACAAGGTTACCTTATTTTGTCTCTATCAATTTTGATGTATGGTACTTGTATGAATCAATAAAGAGTAACCGTGCTAACAATCCTGCAAATAGACTTATCATTTAAATGATATATTATTGGAGTTGCTGTGCAATCAATACTGAAAATAGACTCATCATTTAAATGATATTATTGGAGCTTTACTATAACTTATCAATCCGCTGCTGTTGGTTCTCTATACTTTCCAATGATTTGAGGTGAATAATCTGCAAAGAAAAGGCTTTAGTTTTCCAGTCTCAGATCAATAATCTTTCATTATAATCAGGAACAACAAAGGCCCAGGCTTTTATTGCTGTGGTGGTAACAATAAATAACTAATAAATTGAATTAAATGAATGAATTATGTACCTTTTTGTAAGATATATAGGTACCGTACCGTGTATCTTTAGGATTATGAATAGGATACATTAATGCTGTTAATTGAAAATCTTTTATAAGATTGATATTACAATATTAAACAGCCTCAATACCTAATGATTTATTTATCCTGACTGCTAACATACTGATATTGAATAAAATAAAGCAAAAAATAATACCAAGCTCATTGAGAACAAAGTACCTATAAATTTTAATTTCACTTGTGAGGAACCGGTTAGCTAATAAATTAATTTGTAAATCTTACAGAATTATTATATTTTTCCTAAATGAGGCTTACAATATTTTGATCTTTATAAGTAGATTATAAAGAGGAATTTGGAGTTTTTGTACGCAAAATTTACAAGATAGTTTGCATTTCCCGGCAATAATAATTGTAAAAAATTGCGCCGGAAATCGGTCAATCATCCCTTCGCAGTTTAGCAGACAAGAGCCTGTGTTTGCAGACAGCAGCACTGGCGTTTACAACGCTGATGCATGGAAAGCAGCAAAATGGCGGAGGAACAGGTGAGTCCGTAAACAATGTGATAAAAACGCTATTTCAAGAAACGAACTGTTTGCTTTTTATATTTTCCAATATTCTGGTGATTGATTCAAACTTTTGACTCAACTCTCAATTGATTCCGCCGTCCATTCTTGGTCAATTCATTATCTTGATGGAGGTTTCACTGCAGCGAATAAACGAACAACAAATCTTGCCGGAATTGTTTCAGAATTTGCACACTCAATCTTCCCAAAATGTTGGTAACTATTTATTGAAAACTTGACAATAATTTCCATTCTTACATCTATATATTATGTCACTGTCATTCTTTTAAGATTATCTTCAACAAGACTCTTGCGTCTTGCATTTTTGTTGTGAAGAAAATAATCAAGGCCGGGGGTTGAACTTACCATAAACACAGTCCCATTATTCAGTAGCTTCTAAAATCAAATTGAATTTCCTTGTATTGTCATGAGAATATCTGAGAAGCTGTCTTAGCCACTTTGAATAATTTGTTTGCATGTTGTTCATTATGTTATTGTCATTTTTCAACCATAAAAATAATGTTGATTTGATTAGGTTACTTTAGGAAGGTTAGGCTAAATATTTTCAAGTCTCCGTTACTGGTTTATTTATTTCTCAAAATTACCACAAATATCATTACACGTTAATAAACTTACACAATAGTTACTGTATTATTCTTTTAAATTATCCTTATTACATGTAGTTTAAAAATTAGAAGTTTTAGTCTGCAAGGAAAGCAATGATTATTGGTTGACTATCAAAGGTTTTGTTACCTTCTCAACTTTAGGACCTTTCTTATAAGTTATTCTGGTAGTTAGGTATAGGTTTAAGAATTGCATCTCTCATCAAAACTCTGTTTGGAATACCTATTTACTAAGCCCTTGGCATTCAAGCCTTACATATAAGTGTAAAATCGTGTGCAACCCGCAATTCAGTACAATTTAGCTTACTAAGTTCTCAATTACCTTATTACTTATGTAGTAGCCTACTTAAGTTGTAATCTATAATGCGTTTCAAGTTTACCGACCTATTCAGCATATCAAATATGAAAGATAAATAAAAAGTAACAGGCTTTATGTGGGGTGTGCTGAGTAGGATAGTAGGAGAAAGATTACCTAGCAAACTATAGTTTTCCATTTAATAGCTAGTATACACATTAAATTTTGTTAACCTTGAAAAATACCCAACCAACTTTATTAAATAAATACAGTATCGTTTAAGCAAGTTAATAAAGTGCAGGTTAGTTATATTGTATAATATTCAATCATAAGTTCTTCCTACTCTCTCTTCCATTTTTATGTGTGATGGGATATTAAATAGCTTAGGAAGCTTACTAGAGGTCTGGAAAACAAAGTGACCCCTACCTTTTCAAACGGTGAGAGTAAGCATGTAGTATTAATGATATTGTAGAGATATCTTTTTCATGCTTTAGTAGGGATATCTTTTCCATACTCACACATTCTCTCTCACTCACTCATTCTCTCTCTATCTATCTCTTTTTATGCAGACTTGAGGTTGAATTCCTTAGATGCGTGTCGCCGCTGCGCAGCTTTAAGCAGGCTTGTCGAGATGCGCGCGGCTATAAGCAGGCAGCTTGAGACGCGTTGTTACAGCCGACAAGGCTAGAGGACATAACCTATAAATTTATTTAATTAAATAACTCATTGGATTCTGATGTTGTATGGATTTTATGAACAGATGAATCAAAATTGTCAACTATATTGCTTTTACGATTCATATCTAATGAATCATCGACTCTAATGAATTTAATGCTCTAGCCGTGACGGCTCTAACCACGCGTCTCGACACGCCAGCTTATAGCCGCGCGTCTCAAGACGCCTCTAAGGAAGTACACCTTAACATAGATTGTTAAGAATTGAACCTTAACAACCATATGTTTGATATTTTTCTTTTTTAGTCTTTTTTTTGTATATACTAGCCTAGCTTTAGGCCAATTGCACACTGGTCCACCATTGAAGCGCTTCCACGGAAGCGCCACCACGTGGTAGCATAGTCTCTTATCTGTCACTGCACACTAGAGCCACCAGCCGAGCTTCCAGGAATGTGGTGGCTCGAGCCGCCGATTTTGTGTCGCCACCACGTCATACCATTGAGTATTATCTGTCATTGCACACTAGAGTCACCAGAAAATCATCTCCAGTTCAGTTTCAATTCAAGTTCAGTACAGTTGCCTGTTGAAGTCGACGTAATGAATAGTGAACAATTTGATACAGAAATGTTAATTCTTGAAGTTGAAAGCAGACCAGCTATATGGGACATGTCTTCAAAATTATATGCAAGCCCGGATGTGAAGAAAAATTCTTGGAGGGAGCTGGTAAATCTTTTCATTGAAAAATATAACCTCTCAGAAAATGAACAAAATGAATTTGTCAAGTTATGTAACCACTTTTCTTGAGCATTATTCATTATATTATTCAACATAATATGCCAATAGTCATGGTCGTGCTTCTTCCACTTCCATTCTTCAACTGATCATGAGTTAACTAGTGAACTGGAGTGATGAGTCAATCGGTGGCTGCGTGGTGGTGGCTCTAGTGTGCAATGTTATAAAATTTTATTGGTGGCGCTTCCATGGTGGCCCAGTGTGCAAAGGGCCTTAACCTTAACACTTTTCAAATGTATTTGTACATGCCCATGAATAAAGAATTTTCAAAATCGACACCATGAGCACTGCTTTTGAACCATAGGTCTTGGATACCTGAAGACTACTGCCGAGTTCCTTACCCCCACCACAAACATTTCAGTGGTGGGTGTTGGGAGACCAGGGCTCAGAAATAAATCCTAGGCCTTTATCAGGCTACACACTATTGCATATTGGGGATTTTATTTATTCATTTAATAATTATAAGCGTCTTTATTTCAAAAACAAAACCAAACAAATCATCAAGAATATTGAACAAACATTTTTCAAAAAAATACTTCAACCTACTAAACTGTATAAAATACTAATTTGACATAACCGGAAGGTTATGTTGGGGATTTTTAATTTATTCATTCTTATAGCTTTTATCGGCAGATAGATCCTTTTGGATGTTCTGACTTGTATTACCCAATGTCATTTCCTATCAACAGTCAAGTTTATAGGTTATGTATTGGGTTCTTCAAGATTTCTTACTAAAAATTTGCACTTTGACTTTCTGAGATATTGGGGATAATAGTCAGCTTTGAATTGGCATCAGTTAATGTATTCTATTTATTTATTTAATTCAAGCTGCGCATATTCAAATTGCACATTCACAAAATCAAAACAACAATTGGGAGAGAAATAACAGAATTAATCCAAAACTAGTTGTGTCCTGAATTTAATTAGTTAATGAGCCAGTCTAAAGCCTGTTTTCCACTAGTAGAGCTAGTGGTAGAGTTCCCTGGGCAAGTACTAACTATCTTGTGAACTCTACCAATGAAAACGCTCATGGTAGAGTACTAGTTTTTAGTAGAGTAGGGGGGGGGATAGCACCGTGGGATAGTACAGTACTCTACCACTTGCCTTCCCTCACCACCGCTTCTCACTCTACTCTACCGCTACTGTACTAATGAAAACAGTCTTGAGCTTGTAGAGTAGAGTCGTGATGTAGGCTATCAAGTTTTAGGATTATTGTTATTTATTGAAAATTGAAATTTAAATTTATTTTCCAAATAATTTTACAGAAATATCTACAATCACAAAATAATACCAGTAATAAAGTTAACAAAAGTACAAAATTTTAGAAATATACAGTAGTACAATGAAATTTTGCCAAAAAAAATTTTTGGATTTTGTTTTTGGCAAATAAAATTAACAAGATTATGTGATGATATTGAGCAAAGTAGTAATACAAATTTTTAATGATCAAAAGTATTAATTTATCAAAGTGTTTAAGTCTTAATTTCTTAAAAACTATTGACATTTTAAGGCTAGTTCTGTTCGCTAGAGAACACACTTTACCTACTATCATAGAGTTACAATAGAATAAGTAGATATCCCATGGTATAGGGCGTTTATGTCGCAACTTTTACTGTTATCTCAAGCCAATAGTCCACGTAGTTCTTTCCCGTTAAACTGTGTGACGCTGGTAGTCTCTCATATTGTGGCGTTCATACACTCTTACCCGGTCAAAACAGTAAAAATCGACAATAGTCGACAGTAATCGGCTTGAGATAACAGTAAAAGTTGCGACATAAACGCCCTATACCATGGGATATCTACTTACACTATTGTTTCTCTATGCTACCATTCTCAATTGTAGTGAAAGTAGTTACTTGACCAAGTAAGTAGAGTAGAGTTAGTATGCCAGTTACTCGATCACTAACTCTACTAGTGGAAACCGGGATTAAATGAGGTTATGATAGCAATATTCCTACATGTTTAACTGTTGTGGCAATCAAAATTATATTTGTTGTCGTTTTTTGTTAGGAGGTACGCCAGCTGGAACTTCTGTGCAAAGAGCTGTACGAGTCGACCGATCCGTCACACCGTGTGGAGGCCGAGAAGGCGCTGGTTGGCTTCCAGAATGCGCCCGACACACTCTCCAAGTGCCAACTGCTGCTGGACCGAGGTGACTCGTGCTATGCGCAGCTGCTCGCCGCAACTACACTCACCAAACTCGTGTCAAGGCAGGCACAGGGCCTCAGTTTGCAGCAGCGCGTCGACATACGTATGTAATCTCGAAAATGTGTCAGAATTTTGAACTTGGAAATAGCTCAGTAGCTATAGTGAGGTCCCATGTTATAATGGCAGTGTAGAATGATAGGAGAACAACGTTGCTGAACCTCACTGTCTAGTCAATAGAGGAGATGGCTGGGACATTGGATGAGACGGCAATGCTTGTTGGTGGATGCCATGGAGGGGACCATTCAGGGAAGAAGAGGAAGAGGGAGAAGAAGATACAAAATGTTGGACGGCATCAAGGAGGGGATGAGCTACTATGCAACGAAGCGACTGGCAGAGAATAGAAGAGAGTGGAGGGCTGCTGCCATATAGAAGGACCTGCTTACGAGCAGAAAACTACAGAACAGAACAGATACATGTTTATTGATTGATTGAACAATTTGATACAGAAAGGTTCATTCTAGAAGTTGAAAGCAGACCAGCTATAGTGAGGTCCACGTTATAATGGTAGTGAAGAAAGATAGCAGAAAAACGTTGCCAAGTCTCTCCATTTTGCCACTGAGTGTACACAGCTGTTACTCAATTCATCCCATTAAATTTGATCTAATAATAATTATCATTACCTTTATAAAATAATCAATTTAATGTCAAATTAATCAAGAAAATGTATTTTTTCATAATTTGATTCAAAAGTTTCCTTTCATAACTGAGAACAGATTTTTATTTTTATACAAATCTGAAATGGCGGCTAATTTAAAAAGCTGTGATACACCAATCTGATTTTCAAATCAACAGAAATTAAGTTATTTGGTAGTTATTCTATTCCAATTTCTTTTAAAAATAATAGAAATCCTTTTTACTTTCCTTGCCCTATTACCATAGGTAAGGAAAGTATTGCTTTCCGAAAAAAACCAAGGTACCCCAATTTCTGAATTTCTATACGTTTCAAGGTCACCTGAGTCCAAAAAAAGTGTGCATCTCTTAATTAACGGAATTACTTGAAATTTGGAACTTGAGGTACTTACACTATAAGGATCAGACACGAACAATTTCGATCAAATGCAATTCAAGATGGCGGCTAAAATGGGGAGAATGTTGTCAAAAACAGGGTTTTTGGCGATTTTCTCGAAAATGGCTCCAACGATTTTGATCAAATTTATACCTAAAATAGTCATTGATAAGCTATATCAACTGCCACAAGTCCCATATCTGTAAAAATTTCAGGAGCTTCGCCCCATCTATGCAAAGTTTAATTTTATATTTTCAATTATCAGGTCTCAGATATAATTTTAAAAACGAAAAACTTCGAGTGGAAAAGATTGAGCATTAAAATCTCTATAATTAATGTCCAGTAACATTTTCACCTAAAATTGAAAATAAGCTTGAAATTTGAGAAAATGTGATTATTCAATTGCAAACTGTTGGCAACTGTTGATTCTATTGAATCATTCACTATGAAGAGATAGCAGATCTCGTGTGTATCCAGCGTTATTGTCCTGTCACCAGCTGGCTCAGATCTTTGAATAGTAGACTGATGCGAGATGATGCGCGTGAACAGTAGCGTCAGGTGATAAACTTTCATAATGTCAAGGAAAGTTGTGTGAGTGCACCACACCAGATTTTTCTTTATGGCTACTTTTAATATAAATAAAAATAAATGAATCTGAGCACCCTTTTGAATTATTTTGACACTACATGTTTCGGCTACTAATGCTACAGATTCATATTTTTATTTATAGGTTTATTGATTTAATATTCACTGTTCATTCTCGTTTAAAATAATCAATTTTATTTTATTAAGCAATAAATTATATTTTTTAATAATCTCATAAAGAAAGCTGTTCGTGTTTTGGAGGGCTTGCGGCCATCCAATTCATGTAGGCCCATTTTTAGAAAATACAGGTTTCTCACGGTCCCAGCATTGCACTTCCTTGAGACTCTAAATTTTGTCTTCAGAAATTCAGAGAGATTTGAAGGAAATGTAGTTTGTCATGGCTATAGCACAAGAGCAAAGAGTTCAGCTGTATATCAGTACCCCGCTCACAGACTGACACTTTTGGAAAAAGGACCATATTATTCGGGACTGAAGCTCTTCAATTGTCTACCTGAAAGAATACGGTCATGTGGTAGTCATAGGCTTTTCTTGTCTTCAATTACTAATGTACTTGTGGAAGCGTGTCCCTATACAATGGAGGAATGTTGTGGTGCCTTCATACTTTGAGTTTATACAGATGCATACACTTTGCTAGAAAAATGTTCATGACATGTTACATGCCACTTGAGCTCTGCTCAAATTTGTAGCTTCACGTAACAAATGACAATAATAATAATAATAATAATTTACATAATTAAGATGAAATATTTTGCTAATCAATTATCAAATAAATATAACTCTTTAAAATTGTGCCATTCTTTTTGAAACATCATATATAATTTATCATTTTTGATAAGAATAAAGGAGCTTCAACTAATAGATGTAACTAAAGATCTTCCATTCCTTGAAGGAACTGATTAATATGGGTTTGCTATCCTTGTCTGTCATTAGACAAAGCAGATAGCTTGATCCTTTTCCAGCTCCGCACTGTTACTAAATCGCTTGTAGGCTATGAAGAAATATAATGAACTACCAGAATATTAATACTCAATAATTATGAAATGTATTATTCAATTTATCAGAGAAAGACAATGGTGTAACAACCGAAACTGGTATTTCCAACTATCTATAAATGTGTGGTTTTAGACAATTTCGTAGTCTTTTTATTTAATATTATGAGAAATGCGAGTTACCGGATGCTCTATAACTCTATGATGTAGGGTATGGTCACATTGGATGCACGTATGTGCAAGTGCACGTCGAATCATGCATGACCAAGCGCGCAGATGAGCAGCAAAATCTGGAAATAGCCTTAGAAACGCGTTGTGACTTGCCTGTAGCTGCTCACACTGAAAGCCACCAGCAAGTGTTCGTGAAATTGCACCTACGTGCATCCCCTAATATTGAATATAAAATCATACCCTAATATTGATTTATACTTGAATTCTTCGTCGTTGGCTTGGAAGACCAGACAGACTGTGTCAAGGCATATTGTACTCTGGTTTTTCAAACTTCAGCAAATGTCTAACTCTATTGTTATTAATGTCAAACCTTATTGTTAATTCATTTAATTACCATACTATCCAGTCTATCAATCTATACTATTCCAGTTACTTGAGAAACAATAGCGTAGGTAGATATCCCATGGTGTATAGAGCGTTTATGTCGCAAATTTCAATGTTAACTCAAGACGATAATCCACGTAGTTCTTTCCCGTGAAGCTATGTGACGCTCGTAGTCTCTCATATTGTGCCGGTCATACACTCTCACCCCAACAAAACAGTAAAAATCGACAATAATAGGCATGAGTTAACTGTAAGGCTTAACTCACACTTACGCGACTCAGGTCGAGAAGAGACTCGACTCTAGTCGAGAGCATGTGTTTTCAAATGGTGACTGTCGCAGAGACAGTTGACTGGTCTGAGTGTCACCATTTGGAAACACATGCTCTCGACTAGAGTCGAGTCTCTTCTCGACCTGACTAACCTAAGTGTGAGTTGAGCCTTAAGGTGCGTACAGATTTACGTGCCGCGAACATGAGCAATTCACTTTTAATCAGCTGATGCCAAAGCATTTTATATCTGTATCTTACCGTTTCTGTAAAAATACAGATATAATCAGCTGATTAAAAGTGAATTGCTGATCGCGGCGCGTATAGGTCTGTACGGACCTTAACAGTTAACTCATGCCTATTATTAACGATTTTTACTGTTTTGTTGGGGTGAGAGTGTATGAACGAACGAACAATATGAGAGACTACCAGCGTCACACAGCTTCACGGGAAAGAACTACGTGGAGTATTGGCTTGAGTTAACATTGAAATTTGCGACATAAACGCCCTATACCATGGGATATCTACTTATGCTATTTTTTCTCTATGGTCAAGGTAACTGTGGGTTATCTCCCCTCAGACTCTTGATTAACTTGAACTTTCTTAAACAGAAATACTTTGCAAATGTGTGATCAATGGTGGTGGATATGTATTGTACAATATAGTAGTCACTTTTTAACAACTAAATTACGACAGAGCAGTCAGTTATTTACAAATAAAAGCTATTAGCTTTTCGTAATTTAGTAGTTAAAAAGTGATTATTAACAAGCAGTTCGTAATGGAAACAAACATTGAAGAGTATAGTAGATAGATTGAATGTAATACATATAAAATTACAGTAGTTGATAATTTATTTCTACACAAAACAACCATCAATTAAACTCTTTTTCATTTGCAGGTAATTACGTTTTGAACTATTTGGCGACCCGGCCGAAACTACCAAACTTTGTAATACAAGCTCTTGTTACACTATTCGCACGAATTTCGAAGTTAGGATGGTTCGACTGTGATAAGGATGAATATATATTTCGTAATGTTGTGGCTGATGTCTCCAAATTTCTACAGGTAAATTACCTATTACGTATTTTCAGTGCAAATAGAGTGGCCTCAATAATGATAAGACTCAGGAGCTAGTCTTTAGTCTCAATCCCCAGAATTTCACCACAGATACTGTGAAACTGTTGGGGTTTTGCCTGGACAGTAAGTTGACGTGGAAGACTCATATAGATTACAGTAACTATATTACCCACAGAATTTTTTTCCCCGCCGCCGCCATGAAGATTCCAAATATTTGAATTTTACAATGGAGCTTATATGGGATTATAAGTAAAATCGCTTGCTTTTACTTATTAAAGTATATATTTTGTGATTATTGACTTCGATATAATGTCTTTCATGTTTTTTCTATATTCCCAATATAGTTTTGGAACTTGAAATAGTAAATCGTAGATAATAGCGAGTAAAAATGAAAGGTAGGTAACGTAACCTGAAAGCTGAATTTCCAAAAAAATACCATAAAACTTTTGAAATGTGTCATGATATTGTGATAAATTTTGTTCCATTGACAAATAATAAAGACTTTCAATAGAAGGTTGAAGTCATGGTTGATTTCCACCCCCTTCTATTCTATTAATGGCTTCAGGGAGGCCAACCTCAATTCGATGATTGCCAGCTCATCTGTACAGTAATTATTTCAATCTCAAGTTAACCACATTACATTTTTAGGCTACTCACTTCATATCTAAGGATTAAAAGTTATAAGTTTTTTGAATGAATTATGGCGTTTATTGTTTATATTTTCAAAGTCTAGTGCATCTGTGATAATAAATTAAGTTAATAATATTTGTTATTGTAGTAATATGACTTAGCCTAATGTACTTAATGTATATTTTGGCTGAAATAAATCATTGAATGATGTTTTCGTGTTGTTGGGCGCAGGGCTCAGTGGAGCACTGCATGATCGGCGTTCAGATACCGTGACGTTTCATGTGAGAGCTTCAGGATAAAATAAATTGTCATCATTTTCTGTGCATAAACATTGGATTTGTATGGTTGGTTCCAGGGCTCAGTGGAACACTGCATGATCGGCGTGCAGCTTCTGTCACAGTTGACATGCGAAATGAACCAGATCTCCGAGGCGGACGCGAACCGTTCGCTCAACAAGCACACGAAGATCGCCTCCTCGTTCCGCGACACGCAGCTGTTCGAGATATTCCGCATCTCGTGCACTCTGCTCACCAACGCCAGCGAGAACTGCGACAGTTTGAACTTCAGCCACCAGGCGCAGCACGGTCTCATGACGCAGCTGTTGCGGTTGGCGCATAATTGTCTCACTTTCGACTTTATAGGTAAGTTAGTAGTGATACTATTAGGCCGGATCTCACCAGGAAATAAACGTGTGTCGTTAGAGGAAGCTCGAACTCCAATTAGCCATTAACTGACAAAATCAGATTTCACCACACGCCGTTAGAGCTATAGTGAGGTCCACGTTATAATGACAGTATGTCATCAACTTTGGTTTTGCTATCCTTGTCTATCATTCGACAAAGCCGGTGGTACTATCGTTTTATAGGTCCAAAACGACGCCAATTATGTTTCTGACAGTGTAGAAATATAATTAATTAATGTAGAGAATCGGCATCGCTATTCTTCTATCTTTAACTGCCATTATAACGTGGGCCTCACTATAATGAGCCGTTATAGAGTTAACTGGCCAAATTTGGTTAGTTAACATCTGTAATCTGTCGTTAAGAAAAAAAGTGGCGTTCTGTTTACTGTCATGTTGAAAGGAGTTTGTTAAGGTTATGTTTAATTATTTATTCGCGGTTTGTACGATTATTTTTATTAGATGAATTTGTTGTTTCAACACGGAAAGACATAATGCTAGAAGAATAAATGATAATAATAATATCGAGTGACCTGGCTGGCTCAGGTCTGGTGTCAGAGTTTTCAGGTCGCAGCTGATCAATTTCAGGGCCTCTGACATGACCCAACGACTGCTTTTTAGGCAGCCAGGACCGACGGCTTAACGTGTCCATCCGAAACACGGGAGTGGCCCGAGATAAATATCTCGTAGAAGAAGAGTATACGAATTGGCATTCGAGAGAGACAGTGATGATGATTATGTTGATCGCCGACCTAGATGGATAAGAGGAAGGGTTGATGATTTCAATAATTTTGACGTAATCGACTTATTTTTCAATAAGATTGACGAGATGCGTTATTTGAATGTTGGGTCCCTTCTTCTTTTATAGCTTTAGGCAACACAACATTGATAGAATGGCTAGAAGACATATTGTAAAATTTGACATTTTACTTACTTACAAAAAAAACAATCTATAGAACAATTATTAAAACCCTACAGCCTAAATTGAATTTAATAAATCATACAACTAAAAAAAAACTGAACTATAATTATTATTGATTACTAAAATTTGTAGGCTAATCTTCACTCAATTTGGTAAACAATACTTGTGGTTTCGGGATCTAGTTGGATTTTCTAGGTTAGGTTTTACATGCTTACAACGTAAAACAAGTGTCATGGCGGCTCACTGCCACCCTGATCCACTCTAATCTGTCGTTTCGTAACGTAACATTAGTTTTCGTTGGTGAAATCAAATTTCTTAATCTTTCGTTTAAGTCATCAGTTAGTGTTAACTGGAGATTACTAAGCGAAGCGAGACGTGAATTTAGTGAAACTCACCCTTACACAGTGCCAGTCGGCTTGCCAGTTAGCCAGTCACTGGATGCCAACGACTGGCACTGTGTAAACGGCTCATGCCAGTAACTGGAGAAGCCAGTAAGCCAAGGAAGCGCCAGCAGCTGACAGTTCCAGCAGAACAAATATTTTTGTTTTACTGGCGCGGCAGCTTCATGTCAACTTTATCATCACAACTTTATACTCTTGCGGGCATAGCCACCTCTAATACAACAGCTGTTGTAGCTATGGTGAAAGTGATATTTTCAAGCTCAAAATTTAAGTGATTTTATTCTATATTTTGTGAATATTTGAAGTTTGGTTTTTGTTTTAACGGAAGTTTCATTATCAATTTATCTAAATTTGAAATTCTTTGTTTTATTGGTGTTGAAATTGAAGTAAACATAACCTACATAATATTTGGACGATTTGTGACAAAATCAGGAGAATTGAAGAAGTTTTGGGCAATAGCCTGTTTTTTCTTTTCCGACTATTGTATTGTTCGCTCTATCTAATAAATAAATAAATAAATACATGGCCCCGGCCTACGATATTGCAACGTCGCAGTGTAGGCCTAGAATCTAATACATGATTGGTGATAAAGATCAGCTGGTATTTTTCGAAATCTTTTTCACCAATCATGTATTAGATTCTAGGCCTACACTGCTGCAATATCGTAGGCCGGGGCCTTGTATTAGAGGTGGCTATGCTTGCGGGTCATTAGCATGAAGCTCTCTTAAGCTGGGGTTTCGTTTGTGCGTTAATGCCGTCGTTGACCACGACAGGGTGAGGATCTCAGATTGGGTGGATTTAAATTTGTCTACATAACCTAAAAGATTATGTTCAATTATGTTTAAATGTGGGATGTTGAGTTTATACTTTTAAATGGCAATATGTTTATATTATTAGAAATGTTTGATTCTTCGATAATAAACACAAATAATGAAAAGTTATTTGATCAGCTGTTTTAGCACACTTGAAATTTGTACAATATGAATGTCAACAATGCTTGTCGTCGTCGACTGCGGAAGTTTACGCACAAACAAAAATGCAACTTCAGCTAAATCCCGAGCTCGGAAACCGGCCCTTAAACTAAGATGTATCCGATGTATTGATGTATTTGTACCATCGATTGTGTCTGCTCGATGCATCGATGTTTTTAAACTATCGATTGTCTCTGCTCGATGCATCGATGGTTTTACTATCGATATCGATAGTATCGATGGTCTCTGCTCGATGGATCAATGTTTATAAATTATCGATGGTCTCAGTTCGATACATCGATGTTTTCTCATCATCGATGTTCTCTGTTCGATGCTTCTATGTTTTTCCACCATCGATGGTTTTTGTTTGATGTATCGAATAATGTTGTCATGACTGTTTGTAGGACGCGCGACTGACGAGTCATCTGACGACCTGTGCACCGTTCAGATCCCCACCTCGTGGCGACCTGCCTTCCTCGACTACACCACGCTCAAGCTCTTCTTCGACCTCTACCATTCGCTACCCAACACTCTGTCACCGCTGGTCAGTCACCATTTATTCACTCAATAATAGTCCATTATGTGATTACACAAACCATAAGGATACGTCAAAGAATAAGTAGAAGGATAGGATGGCAATTTTTAGTGTGTTGTTATTGGTGTCTATTGGGTTTGATGTGGTTGAGAAGGTAATCAAAGAGTATGTGGGATTTGAAGTTGGTTTGTTCGTTTAATATACATTGTCTATTGCTTTTAAATTGGGTGTATACTTCAAATTATTCTATTGTGTCTAATTCTGGTCCTTTGTTTTTTATGTGTATGATTTGTAGATCAGTATTTATGTTTGTGTGTTTGTGATTTTCTTGAATTAGGTGGTCGGCAAATGCAGATACAAGGAACATATCCAGGGACTAAAAACAAAAACAGATACAAGGAACATATCCAGGGACTAAAAACAAAAACAGAATCTGCATTTGCCGACCACCTAATTCAAGAAAATCACAAACACACAAACATAAATACTGATCTACAAATCATACACATAAAAAAACAAAGGACCAGAATTAGACACAATAGAATAATTTGAAGTATACACCCAATTTAAAAGCAATAGACAATGTATATTAAACGAACAAACCAACTTCAAATCCCACATACTCTTTGATTATCTCCTCAGCCACAACAAACCCAATAGACACAAATAGACACCAACAGCACACTAAAAATTGCCATCCTATCCTTCTACTTGTCTATGAGCACAACCAAGAAGATGGCGGACCTGCCGAAAGATCTCGTTGTCACAGTGAGTGATTAATTCATTTATTGTAAAATATCTGACTGCTAGTCGTTTTTTCTAACAGCAAAAAGTGATTTAATAAGAAGCAGTTCGTGATTGAAAACAGCATTGAAGAAGTAATTTATTTGCTCAGAAGTCTATTCGTATAGTACCTATGGAATATTTAGCAACAGACTATTTTCCTTTCTTATTAAATCGATGTAAATAATATAATTAAATGTGTTAAATTTTGTTGTTCTAGGCCTTATCATGTTTGGTGCAAATCGCATCTGTAAGACGTTCACTATTTGGCAACACTGAAAGAGCCAAGTTCCTCACTCAACTGGTCAATGGCGTCAAGCATATTCTACAAAATCCACAGGTAAAACTAATTGAATTTCATGCAGGGCTAATGATCTCATTCAATTGAAGAATCACTCAGTAGGAAATTTAATTTCCTGGGGAAAAATATTGAGAAACAGAATGTTTTTGAGAAATCTATAGGCATATAATCTTCTGGAATTTTATGCTTGCCGAAAAAATTGAGAAAACAGAATGTTTTTGAGAAATCTATATAATATTCTAGAAACTAAAGGTTCGAACCCACTAGAACGTACCATACACGGACCGTGTCAGACCATGCCAGGCACGTAAAATAACAACTATGCCCACTACAACGGATCAACAGCGTTCTATGCCAGTACATTACGCGTATGGTACGCGTATGGTACGCGTATGATACGCGTATGATGCCCGGTCAGAAGTTGTTGGGAACGCTTCAGTTAGCAAGAGAATGTAGCGGTGAACTGGTTACCAACGCGGTGCATACGCGGTTACAACGGGGTTTGCAGGCGTCACGTGCCATGCAAGGAGCGTTCCGTCACAGACAAAATATACTGGCCGACAAATGTTGACCTGGACGTGCATGGCACGGTCCGTGCTTGGCCGGTGACGGAACGGTCTAATGGGTGTATTACATATCAAATGATGCAAAGAATATTTTTTTGCATGTGTCGGTACGGGCACGGTCATGGTATGATACGTTCTAGTGGGTTCGAACCTTAAGGCTTCACATTAATTTAACGTACGATAGACATCGTACATTGCGTACAATACGACTGAAAAACGAGAACATGATCGTTAGTTTCAGTCCCTTCGGACGAAGGTTGCAGTAGGCCAGTAGTTTGTGTGCTCTTGCAGGTCAGCTGTTACTCAACAGCTTGTCTTTTCCATGGAGATTCCATGTATCCGTACAGAGCAGGACTGACCGTACGCATGCGCACGGTCAGTAGCATGCGTTTTAGGCTCAACTCACACTTACGCGACTCAGGGCGAGAAGAGAATCGACTCTAGTCGAGAGCATATGTTTTCAAATGGTGACACTCAGACCAGTCGATTCTAGTCCTCCACGACTGTCACCATTTTAAAATACATGCTCTCGACTTTAGTGAGGTCCACGTTATAATGACAGTTTTTGATCAACTTTGGTTTTGCTTTCCTTGTCTATCTTCCGACAAAGCCGGTGGTACTATCCTTTTCTAGGTCCACAACGATACCAATTATGTTTTTGACGGTATAGAAATATAATTAATCAATGTAGAGAAACGGCATCGCTATTCTTCCATCTTCATCCACTGCCATTATAACGTGGACCTCACTATAGAGTCGAGTCTCTTCTCGACCTGAGTCGTGTAAGTGTGAGTTGAGCCTTACACTGCATACGAAGACCATCGGTCGAGCTTTTCAAAGCCAAGCAATATTCCTTGAACAATATAACAAAATAACACATCATATTGTTCAATCTATAATAATAACAGCTAAAAATAAATTTGAAAATTGGTGAACTGGAATCCCACAAAATGGCGATTTTGCAATGCATCACGGGATTGTGTCATGACCTATATTTATTTATAGACCTTGGTCCCATCCAAGGTCTATAAATTAAATACAGGTCATGACACAGTCCCGTGATGCATTGCAAAATCGCCATCTTATGGGGTTCTAGTTCACCAATTTTCAAATTTATCAGCTGCTATCATTATAGATTAAACAACATGATGTGTTATTTTGTAATATTGTTCAAGGGATATTGCTTGACTTTGAATTGTAAAATAAATTGTTCCGACAGAATAATAATATTTAGATTCCAACTAGGAACTGAATTGTTGATTTTTACATTTAATTGATCGGGAACTTGAAACTCTTTTTTAAATTGTCCTCGCATATTTCTGTCTTGTCCCAATGCCTTTGAATCATAATCCTTGAGTTACAAGAATAAGAGCAATTTTTAATAATAAATAAATGAATAATTGAAGCATTTATTATTAAAATTTCATTAATAAAAAATTGAAAACCTGAATTGACATATTATCTGAACTAGAATATTGTTTTTAAAATGCATAATTTTGTTACGAGCAAATTGAATTGGATTGGATTTTCAAATGTACCGCCATAATGACCCCATAAAATGGCCGCTCCATAAGGAACATGAGTGTCATGACCTGTATTTATAGGCCTTGGTTCCATCGGTTGACTGAAGCGCTATTGAAGCAAATAGAAGCTTTCAGAGCTGTACTGATGAGTAGCCCGATCGCACCATAACCACTGTGCTGACACCTCTGCCCGACAATCAGCTGATATTAAATTGCATAACATAATGAATGAATTCAATTAATAAAGATGTCATATTTGAAATCAGAAATTTTCTATACATTTCTTCAATTATTTCTAACTTTCTTATTAGAAAAATTATCCCGGGTTTCGGCACCAGTTAAGTAATGTGGTTCGTTTTGGTTCTAAAACTGAACTGCTTATTTCTATAAAATCAACAAATTATAATGATAGGGATAGTGAAGCTGATTGTAACAACTGGGTTTACTAACTTGTACTATTATTATTATTACCTACGGTACATTTATTTGGTCTGGAGCTTAAAGTGACTGCAAGTCTTTCCAAAGTCTTTACAGAAGCACAAAATAGATTTTGACGTTACATGTTGTCTTGTAATTTTGCAGATAACTCATTAAAACTTCTGATGGACATTTTTAAGTAGTTAAAAAAATCATGTTCATCCCCAAGCAATGATTTATATATGGCATTGAATTCCCCTTGAAATGCTCTTTGGGCGACCATCGGGTGAACTTGATGTTGCTTACGGTTCGCTGCACGGCGCGATGTACGGTTCGCTGCGCTGTTCGAGGGTCGAGGGTCCGTTCGAAATGTGTGGACGTACCTTTAGGAAAATCGAGGGAACGTTTCAGAGTTGAAAAAAATAAATCTTTTCTTCCTATGAATTTAAATAAACCATAATCATGGAAATAGTTCATCAAAACATTCTTATCAAATACTAGGATAATATTGAAACTATTAAAGTTCTGTAGATAATTGTTTTGTTTGTTGATTTCCAGGGCTTGAGTGACCCGAGCAACTACCACGAATTTTGCCGTCTACTGGCTCGACTGAAATCAAACTACCAGCTTGGAGAGCTGGTGATGGTGGAGGACTATCCACAGGCTATTCAGCTCATTGCCAAGTTCACTGTTGAGAGCCTACAGGTTGGTGCAAAGTATTATATCTCATTTGTAAATAGTTTAGGAAGACATGGAGAGACTTGGAGCGACAGAAAGAGATGCTGAGGAGCGAACTACGTGGATACAGTTTGTTGGTGCGGCCAAATTTCAACTTAGATATAGATGGCCCTGGGAGTGAGTAAGGATGCTTAGGGAAAATTGATATCTGGCTCAGCTATCTGGATCGTTCCAGAGGGAATTCTACCGGTATTTCTACATAGTCCATAGTCTCTATGGGTGACCGCACCTTTATGCTAGCTCCGCAGTGCAGGCTGGATGCTTGTCTGACTCTGACTAGGCGCTGAGACAGCAAATAATAGCAGCGTTGGTGGGAATGCGAGTGGCCGCAGTAATAACATCTTCCACCCAGCAATGGTCAGCGTAGTTCCGCCTAGCTGACAGACCTGGAGCGATCCCTCCAGCCAGGCTCAGCCAAGCAGCCGAGACAATAGAACAATGGATTGGCGGTCCTATTCGCGTTCATCAGCAGTTTTCTTTCTCACGATTATTTTGAGTTTTGTGTTACATATAATCTATAATAAGTCCAGTCACCAGTAAAAAGTTTCCAGAAACGTGGTGTACTACCATATTAATGACTTTTCATGATGATTTTTAATTATTTAAAAACATTGTTGACATTCTGAGCCTTCAGGCTAAACTTGGGGTCGCTGAGAACGAATCTGCAATCAGAATTTCTTTATCACGAAAAATAACGAAAAAACCCAGCTGTTGATCTTTCGGCAACCGTTAACAGTCATCCTGCAATGCGGCCGAAACACTTCCAAGCCAGACACCCATTTCAAATGACAACAACGCCAAGCTGTGAGAACCCATCCTGCACTGCGGCGCTAGGTTTAGGGTTCACTGTATCCACTGTACATCCGCTGTATAGCTGGATTGCAATGTACCTAATTAAAATCCAAGTTGTTTGCTATCGAAGGTAGCTGGATTGTACCATAGAGAAACAATAGCGTAAGTAGATATCCCATGGTATAGGGAATTTATGTCGCAACTTTTACTGTTATCTCAAGCCGATTACTGTCGATTATTGTCAATTTTTACTGTTTTGTTGGGGTGATAGTGTATGAACGGCACAATTCGAGAGACTAACAGCGTCACACAGCTGCATAGGAAAGAACTACGTGAACTATCGGCTTGGGATAACAGTAAAAGTTGCGACATAAACGCCCTATACCATGGGATATCTACTTATGCTATCGTTTCTCCATGATTGTACCTCCTAGATACAATGCCTAAGTCGCATGTTTAACATCTACTTGGTTCGAGAAAAATTAAAGATTCAGATTTTGAAACAACAAAACTTGATAAAGGGTCTACATTGGTATAGTGTATTAAAGTTTCTGTTCTTGAATTCAGATTGCAGATCCGTTCTCAGCGACCCCAAGTTTAGCCTGAAGGCTCAGAATGTCAACAATGTTTTTAAATAATTAAAAACCATCATGAAAATTCATTAATATGGTAGTACACCAAGTTTCTGGAAACTTTTTACTGGTAACTGGAGTTTATAGGCAACACAAAAATAAAAATAATTGTGAGAAAGAAAACTGCTGATGAACGCGAATAAGACCGTCACTCCATTGTTCTATTGTCTCGGCTGCTTGGCTGAGCCTGGCTGGAGGGATCAAATAACCGACTGGATTGATCTTTCGTCTGTCCGCTAGGCGGAACTACGCCGACCATTGCTGGGTGGAAGATGTTACTGCAGCCGCTCGCATTCCCACCAACGCTGCTATTATTTGCTGTCTCAGCGCCTAGTCCGAGTCAGACAAGCATCCAGCCTGCACTGCGGAGCTAGGTTCAGGAATTGGACCTTTCAGGGTGTGTCCACACACAGAGTGATCTGCATTTCTATAGGTTTCTAGGTCTAATACTATGTCTAAGACATAAGGTCTAGATAGAGATATAGAAAACCGGGAACGCGCCAACCAAGCTCCCCGACAGCCAAGCTCCCCGTCAGCCGAGCTCCTTTTAAAACCACTATCGAGGGGATTGGTTGACGGCGTTGAATTGAAGTCCTAGCTGCGTTCAATAAAGTATATTTTGTTTTTGTGTAATTTGTTTTGGATCATTTTATTTTTTCAATTTTCTGTTTTAGATGTGGCAGTTCGCACCGAACAGTGTGCACTACCTGCTGAGTTTGTGGCAGCGGATGGTGGCATCTGTGCCCTACATTAAGGCCACCGAGCCGCACCTGCTGGAGACCTACACGCCCGAAGTCACCAACGCCTATATCACATCACGACTCGAGTGTGTTGCCGTCGTTGTCAGGTCAGTTATCTACCACCAGTGAGGTCCACGTTATAATGGCAGTGTTTGATAAACATTGTCTACGTTCTGTGTACAGTAAATTGTTCCAGTTCCAATCGTAAATTGTTCTATCACGTGACTAGTGGAAAATGTTCCCATCGAACGCCATTTCAAAATCGTTGGCTCAAGCTTTTGGCGCGCACTTACTAGTAACTCTGTGAACAGTAGACCTCACGCAGTATTCTCATCCACAAGTACCTGATTGAAACTATAGACCTTATGGAAATACAGCAATAGACTGGCTTCTCCACACATCTGTGTAATCACTTGTCAGCTGATTTATGATGAATAATTCCATAGTCTGATTTTTACTCCAATATTGGCGTATAAAGGAGGCTCCTTTTTCCTTTTATATTATCCTTGAAATGCAAAATTTCCAAAAACCTTGTATATGCGTCGACGCGCAATCAAAAAAGGAACATAGCTGTAAAATTTCATGAAAATCTATTACCGCGTTTCGCCGTAAATGCGCAACATATAAAAATTTAAACATTCAAACAAGAAAAATGCCAAACCGTCGACTTGAATCTTAGACCTCACTTCGCTCCGTCAATAAAGTTGATTTACACTAAAATGTGTCGTTTATTAGCTGCGTGAATGAAGAAAGTCTGTTTTACAAACTTACCGTCTAGAAAAGTGTGCATTTCTCTCATTCCATTACTCTTAAATTTTTCTATAGAGAAAAATTCATTTAATGAATGGTTATCAAACATAATTTTGTTGGTTATGTATTCTATGACTATGCTATGGTAAGCTATCAGCGCATGCGCAGAGAAGCAAGCAGACTACAAAATTCAATCGACCAATGAGAGCTCGGATAGTTGGAACTGTAACAATCTACCACACTTCGACTGTGGGGCAGGAACTTGGAACTGGAACTGGTTTCTGGTACAGAATCTGTCAAAATTCTTCCCATGCGACGCGGAACTTTTTACCCACATTCTATGTACACAGAACAGGCCCATTGGTGTTGCTATTCTTGTCTATCATTCAACAGAGCGGATAGCTCTATCCTTTCTAGCTCCGCAGCGTTGCCAGTTGGTTTTCAACAGTGTAAAAATGGAATTAACTAACAAAATATTTTATATCAATTATGAAAATTCAATATTAAATCAATAACGCCTACATCAGATCACGGCTTGAATGCGTTTCCGTCTTTGTCAGATCAGTTCTCTACTATAGTGAGGTCCACGTTTTAATGGGAGTGTTTAATTAGCAATGGTATTGTTATTCTTGTCTATCATTCAACAAAGCATAACATAGCGAATGTATCAAATCATGGTGTTTTGTATCAAGTTGAGATGATACTGTATCATACTGGTTTGATACTGTATCATGTGTGGTGATATTGTATCATATTATTGTGCTTATACTGTATCATGTTGTGATTGTTCTTGTTCTATAGTGAGGTCCACGTTATAATGACAGTATTTGATTAACGTTGGTGTTGCTATCCTTGTCTATCATTCAACAAAGCATATAGCGAATGTATCAAATCATGGTGTTTTGTATCAATTTGAGATGATACTGTATCATACTGGTTTGATACTGTATCATACAGGTTTGATACTGTATCATATTGTGCTGATACTATATCATGTTGTGGTTGTTCTTGTTCTATAGTGAGGTCCACGTTATAATGACAGTATTTGATTAACGTTGGTGTTGCTATCCTTGTCTATCATTCAACAAAGCATATAGCGAATGTATCAAATCATGGTGTTTTGTATCAATTTGAGATGATACTGTATCATACTGGTTTGATACTGTATCATACAGGTTTGATACTGTATCATATTGTGCTGATACTATATCATGTTGTGGTTGTTCTTGTTCTATAGTGAGGTCCACGTTATAATGACAGTATTTGATTAACGTTGGTGTTTCTATCCTTGTCTAACATTCAACAAAGCATATAGCGAATGTATCAAATCATGGTGTTTTGTATCAATTTGAGATGATACTGTATCATACTGGTTTGATACTGTATCGTACAGGTTTGATACTGTATCATATTGTGCTGATACTATATCATGTTGTGGTTGTTCTTGTTCTATAGTGAGGTCCACGTTATAATGACAGTATTTGATTAACGTTGGTGTTGCTATCCTTGTCTAACATTCAACAAAGCATATAGCGAATGTATCAAATCATGGTGTTTTGTATCAAGTTGAAATTATACTGTATCATACTGGTTTGTTACTGTGTCATGTGTGGTGATATTGTATCATATTGTGCTGATACTATATCATGTTGTGGTTGTTCTTGTTCTATAGTGAGGTCCACGTTATAATGACAGTATTTGATTAACGTTGGTGTTTCTATCCTTGTCTAACATTCAACAAAGCATATAGCGAATGTATCAAATCATGGTGTTTTGTATCAATTTGAGATGATACTGTATCATACTGGTTTGATACTGTATCATACAGGTTTGATACTGTATCATATTGTGCTGATACTATATCATGTTGTGGTTGTTCTTGTTCTATAGTGAGGTCCACGTTATAATGACAGTATTTGATTAACGTTGGTGTTGCTATCCTTGTCTATCATTCAACAAAGCATATAGCGAATGTATCAAATCATGGTGTTTTGTATCAATTTGAGATGATACTGTATCATACTGGTTTGATACTGTATCATACAGGTTTGATACTGTATCATATTGTGCTGATACTATATCATGTTGTGGTTGTTCTTGTTCTATAGTGAGGTCCACGTTATAATGACAGTATTTGATTAACGTTGGTGTTGCTATCCTTGTCTATCATTCAACAAAGCATATAGCGAATGTATCAAATCATGGTGTTTTGTATCAATTTGAGATGATACTGTATCATACTGGTTTGATACTGTATCATACAGGTTTGATACTGTATCATATTGTGCTGATACTATATCATGTGGTTGTTCTTGTTCTATAGTGAGGTCCACGTTATAATGACAGTATTGATTAACGTTGGTGTTGCTATCCTTGTCTAACATTCAACAAAGCATATAGCGAATGTATCAAATCATGGTGTTTTGTATCAATTTGAGATGATACTGTATCATACTGGTTTGATACTGTATCATACAGGTTTGATACTGTATCATACAGGTTTGATACTGTATCATACAGGTTTGATACTGTATCATACTGGTTTGATACTGTATCATACAGGTTTGATACTGTATCATACTGGTTTGATACTGTATCATACTGGTTTGTTACTGTATCATGTGTGGTGATATTGTATCATATCGTGCTGATACTATATCATGTTGTGGTTGTTCTTGTTCTATAGTGAGGTCCACGTTATAATGACAGTATTTGATTAACGTTGGTGTTGCTATCCTTGTCTAAAAAAAAAGTCTCAGACTGGTCCATCTCATACACTCCGTACTTCGAGGACATCTCAACTGTGGTATACAGTAAACAATTTTTTGTAGATCGAGAAATGTTTCAATGACGTCTCAATGTGAACTATGGCATTCAATTTCCTATAGTGACGTCCACGTTGTAATGGCAGTGTTTGATAAACATTGGTGTTGCTATCCTTGTCTATCATTCAACAAAACGGATAGCGTTATCTCTTTCTCGCTTTGCTCTGTTGCCAGATCGTCTTTCAACAATGTAGAATTAATAATAAACAAAATATAACATCTTAATTATGAAAATTCATTATGAAATTATTGAAAAATATAATTTTTTTATTAATAAAATATAATTTATTATTTTGAACGAGAATGAACAGTTAATAGCCCATATGAATAAAACCAGAGCAAATGCTCATGAGCAAGAGCAAGGAGCATAAGGTTTTGCTCATGAAAAAAAGGTAGAAGCAAAGGTATTTGCTCATTTTTATATGAATAAGCTTTACCTTTTACTCTTACCTTATGCTCCTGAACTCTGGAGCAAATGCTCACGTATTTTAGAGATTTTAAATCAGCTGATTCGCTTTTGTAGCCTTAGTTTGTTTTTATAGCTCACGGAAGCGCTAAATATGTGAGTAGGGGGCACCGCTTGTGTTTGCGTCGTCTGCTCTTATTTATGAATAGAGTTTTAGGTTAGTTGAGCTTAGAATTTTGAAATAATAGCGTGAAAAAATTTCATCCCTATAATAATCTTCAGCATATTCTTTTAATATCAATAGCCTTCTTATAATCGTCTACACTTTCATCTTCTTAAATACCTATTTCCTATTTTGTGATGGCTATCTTTATAACAGGTTGTTATCTTTTGTATTTATTCTTTTGTAGGGATAATGGTGATATGTATCATGGTTGAATCTAAAAAGAGTTTTATAGTTCTCAACTATTGGTTGTGATCGTATCAGGTATAGTTTCCTCTTCCTCATACGAATTAGTTGAGCCATTTTACTATGAGCAAAAGGTGATAAGCTGCTCTAGACTAGACTCACCTTTTTTGAAGCATTTGCTTCAAAAGTTGAGCAAATGCTCTAGATTATTCATACAATTTTGAGCAAAAGCTTTCACTTTTGAGCAAATGCTCAAACTATTTCTTTGATGAGCATGAGCAAAAGGTTTTACTCACGTTTATTCATAGAAAATGAAGCAAATGCTCCATATTTTAGAAGTATAAGCAAATGCTCAACTTTATTCATATGGCCCATTATTACATCAATAAACCTGTATCAGCTACCGTCTATAGAAGGCATTGACAAGACTGAGGATCGGCAACGTTGTTCTATCTTCCTTCACTGGTATTGTAACGTAGACCTCACTATACTATCTTTACTAGTATTTTCATTCGTTTTTAAAATATAATTGAGAGAGTCTCTTCTCGACTTGAGTCGCGTAAGTGTGAGTTGAGCCTTACTGTATATTTGCGGTGTGATTGCAGGGACGGCCTAGAAGACCCCCTGGATGACCTTGGTATGGTGCGACAACAGTTGGAACAGCTGTCGGTGATTGGGAGGTGCGAGTACCAGAAGACATGCACCCTCCTCGTGCAGCTGTTCGACCAGGCAGCGCGCATCTACCAGGAGCTCATGGCTGCTCCGTCCTCCCAGCAGCAGGTTGACATCACCATACAGGAAGGTGAGCCATAGATATACAGGATGTCCTACCCGAAGACCATAGATTCTACATGAAATTTGCAACAAAAAGTGTCCAGTAAACAATTTTTTGTAGATCGAGAAATGTTTCAATGACGTCTCAATGTGAACTATGGCATTCAATTTCCTATAGTGACGTCCACGTTGTAATGGCAGTGTTTGATAAACATTGGTGTTGCTATCCTTGTCTATCATTCAACAAAACGGATAGCGTTATCTCTTTCTCGCTTTGCTCTGTTGCCAGATCGTCTTTCAACAATGTAGAATTAATAATAAACAAAATATAACATCTTAATTATGAAAATTCATTATGAAATTATTGAAAAATATAATTTTTTTATTAATAAAATATAATTTATTATTTTGAACGAGAATGAACAGTTAATAGCCCATATGAATAAAACCAGAGCAAATGCTCATGAGCAAGAGCAAGGAGCATAAGGTTTTGCTCATGAGAAAAAGGTAGAAGCAAAGGTATTTGCTCATTTTTATATGAATAAGCTTTACCTTTTACTCTTACCTTATGCTCCTGAACTCTGGAGCAAATGCTCACGTATTTTAGAGATTTTAAATCAGCTGATTCGCTTTTGTAGCCTTAGTTTGTTTTTATAGCTCACGGAAGCGCTAAATATGTGAGTAGGGGGCACCGCTTGTGTTTGCGTCGTCTGCTCTTATTTATGAATAGAGTTTTAGGTTAGTTGAGCTTAGAATTTTGAAATAATAGCGTGAAAAAATGTCATCCCTATAATAATCTTCAGCATATTCTTTTAATATCAATAGCCTTCTTATAATCGTCTACACTTTCATCTTCTTAAATACCTATTTCCTATTTTGTGATGGCTATCTTTATAACAGGTTGTTATCTTTTGTATTTATTCTTTTGTAGGGATAATGGTGATATGTATCATGGTTGAATCTAAAAAGAGTTTTATAGTTCTCAACTATTGGTTGTGATCGTATCAGGTATAGTTTCCTCTTCCTCATACGAATTAGTTGAGCCATTTTACTATGAGCAAAAGGTGATAAGCTGCTCTAGACTAGACTCACCTTTTTTGAAGCATTTGCTTCAAAAGTTGAGCAAATGCTCTAGATTATTCATACAATTTTGAGCAAAAGCTTTCACTTTTGAGCAAATGCTCAAACTATTTCTTTGATGAGCATGAGCAAAAGGTTTTACTCACGTTTATTCATAGAAAATGAAGCAAATGCTCCATATTTTAGAAGTATAAGCAAATGCTCAACTTTATTCATATGGCCCATTATTACATCAATAAACCTGTATCAGCTACCGTCTATAGAAGGCATTGACAAGACTGAGGATCGGCAACGTTGTTCTATCTTCCTTCACTGCTATTGTAACGTAGACCTCACTATACTATCTTTACTAGTATTTTCATTCGTTTTTAAAATATAATTGAGAGAGTCTCTTCTCGACTTGAGTCGCGTAAGTGTGAGTTGAGCCTTACTGTATATTTGCGGTGTGATTGCAGGGATGGCCTAGAAGACCCCCTGGATGACCTTGGTATGGTGCGACAACAGTTGGAACAGCTGTCGGTGATTGGGAGGTGCGAGTACCAGAAGACATGCACCCTCCTCGTGCAGCTGTTCGACCAGGCAGCGCGCATCTACCAGGAGCTCATGGCTGCTCCGTCCTCCCAGCAGCAGGTTGACATCACCATACAGGAAGGTGAGCCATAGATATACAGGATGTCCTACCCGAAGACCATAGATTCTACATGAAATTTGCAACAAAAAGTGTCCAGTAAACTTTTTCATATCGATCTTAGTTTACGAGATATATCGACTTTTCGATATTTTTCTAAAATTTCACTAACTAGAAAACTATTAGTCAAAGGCCCCGTTGGCCTTTGGCATTTGATAAAGTGTGGCATGTAGGTCTAATTAAGAAACTACAAAAAGTTTTACCTCAGCAATATGCCTCATTGCTAAAATATTACCTGTCAGACAGATTCTTCCGAGTGAAACAAGGTGATAGCTACTCAGGACTAACACCAATTAAAGCTGGAGTACCTCAAGGAAGTGTATTGGGCCCTACTCTGTACCTGCTCTACACCAGCGATCCTCTTGTGCCAGAAAATGACACTATTGCAACCTTTGCAGATGACACAGCTGTCTTAGCAGTTGGAGAAACTAATGAGGAAGCTACAAGTAAAGTGCAAGAAGCCATCAAGAAAATTGAGAAATGGACTAGAAACTGGCGGATTAAGTTGAATGAAAGCAAGTCCACACATGTTGTCTTCACAAATAGGCATTATGTGTACATCCCAATAAGATTAAAGAACAAAGAAGTTCCGTTTGCAAATGAAGCTAAGTATCTTGGAATGACACTAGATGCAAAACTACGATGGAAGTCACACGTCAAAAAAAAGGAAAGAAGAACTGGATTTCAAATACTCGAAAATGTACTGGTTATTGGGGAGAAATTCAAGCCTTTCAACCTACAATAAATTAATATTGTATAGACAAATTCTTCGGCCTGTGTGGTTGTATGGCATCCAGCTGTGGGGCTGTGCAAGGAAAAGTAACATCAACACCATCCAGAAATTCCAGAACAAGGTTTTGAGGAATGCTGTCAATGCTCCATACTTTGTCAGAAACTCGGACCTCCACAGGGACCTGCAGATGGAAGAAGTCGAAGTCATGATCACAAAGGCTGCCAGAATCCATGAAGAGACTCTACATAATCATCAAAGCACGTCATTGACAACTCTAATACAGTGAGAAGACTGAAAAGGAAGAAGCTACAGATCTCGTTTAAAAGTGATTCTGAAAGAAACAGTGCATGGGCATTGCTCACTTGGACTGTGAAGGAGTGAATACCCCTTTAATGTCAAACTTTAACGTATTAATTTAAGCTGGAATTGAACTGTTCATTAACCAAAGTGTTAGATTGCAGTCAAATTACAATTAAAAAAAAGGCCCCGATGCACAAAAGCCGGTTAAATTTTAACCGTGATTAATTTCACGAGAACCAATCAGAGAAGGCCTTTCTGATAAAACGGATTTTCTGATTGGTTCTCGTGGAATTAATCACGATTAAATTAAGTTATTTATAATAAAGGAAGATAGTCCAGGCAACGAATGCTCAAAAAAAGGTATAGAGAGAAAAGTTTGGAACACAATTTGGACCTCGCAGCTCTTTTAAGGATAGTAAGGGGGTAAACATATCAAAAGTCCTCACTCCTACCCCTTGTGCTAAGAGGGTGGGGGTGGTTTGAAAAAACCATATTTTGTTTTTTGCTCATATCTCGAACAATATGCCTCTTTCGGAAATTTTTGTCGAATACAAAATTAAAGCTTACAAATTAGCCTACAAGTTTCATTTGTAGCATTTTTCCATATCTCTTCTAGTTTTCTAGGTATGAGCTCTTGAAGGTGTCACATTTTGATGAAAACCCCTTCCGGCTCAGATTTTTTCATCTTTTTGGCCTTATAACTTTTTAACGATTGAATGAAAAAATACGTGCTTATCATGAGCTCATAGAGCATAATATTTCATGTATTATTTCATCATTTTACGCATCCCCCTACAATTGTTGCAGCCGTTATTATAGTGTTGAGTGTAAAATCTTCAATTTATCACTAATTGACTGGGAAATTTGGAGGGAACGTTTGGAACACAATATTAGACTTCGCAGCTTTGTTTGGACTAGTTAGAAGGTAACCATATCAAAAGTCTTCATCCCTACACCTTGTGCTTAAGGTGGCTTAAAAGTTGCGTTTTTCATTTCTGGCTTACACGCATGTATCTTGGAAACAATTCATTTCAGCGAAATGACTAATTGAACAAAAATGAAGCTAAATAAATTTCCTACAAGTTTTGTTCAGTAGAGTTTTGTGATATCTCCTTTAGTTTTTGAGATATTCACATTCAAAAGTGTGAAATCTTTGAAAGGACCGTTTTTCCAACTTTTTGCACTTGCAGTGCTTATTACTCAACAACAATGCATCGAAAAAATAAGTACTGGACGTTGGGTTGTAGAGGATTCAATTCTCTTCAATTTTATGTATTATTTTACCATTTTATGTTTTCCATCAATTGTTGTAGCAGATTTAGTGTTGAGTGGTGGAATTCTCAATAGAGAGCGTTGCAACGTATCACCAACAATGGAAAGAGCAAGTTGAACGAATTCCAGCTGATAGGCTGTGTTGTGCTAAAAGGACGTAGCTCCAAAAAGCTCTTGTGTATCTTTTCGGATGCAACACGTTGCTGTTGAGAAGATACAAAAGAGCATCTGTGGAAAGATACATTAAAGATCCTTGTGTATCTTTTAGGATGCAACACGCTGCTTCTGAGAAGATACGAAAGAGCATCTGTTGCTTATGGAAAGATACATTAAAGCTCCTTGTGTATCTTTTAGGATGCAACACGTTGCTGTTGAGAAGATACAAAAGAGCATCTGTGGGAAGAAACATTAAAGATCCTTGTGAATTTTTTCGGATGCAACACGTTGCTTCTGAGAAGATACAAAAGAGCATCTGTTGCTTATTAAAAGATTCATTTTCAAAAATGCTCAATGTTTTTGAACGGGTAGTATTGTAGTCTAGTGGCCCTCCGCCGATAGGCAAAGCTGCAGCACCTGGACTGTAACCTATACCATGGGATATCTTCTTATGCTATATTTCCTCTATGGCTGAACCTTCTTCACGGGTGATGAAGCTAGGGCTTGAGGAAAACACTGCAGGAGTTTTATCAATATTAATGAATGATACTACTATCTTTACCAGTATTTTCATAAGTTTCTACTTTCCTTGTCCTATTACCATAGGTAAGGAAAGTATTGCTTTCCAAAAAAATTTAAGGTACCCTAATTTCATGTTTGCTGTACATTTCAAGGTCCCCTGAGTCCAAAAACATGATTTTTGGGTGTTGGTCTATGTGTGTGGGTGTGTGTGTCTGTGAACACGATAAATCCATTCCTAATTAACCGATTGACTTGAAATTTCAAACTTAAGGTCCTTATACCATGAGGATCCGACAATTAGAAATTCAATAAAATTCAATTCAAAATGGCGGAAAAATGGCGGATAATGACTAAAAAACCATGTTTTTCACGGTTTTCTCGAAAACGGCTCTAACGATTTTCTTCAAATTTATACCCTAGATAGCTATTTATAAGCCCTATCAACAGACATGAGTCTCATTTCTGGGAAAATTGCAGGAGCTCCGTATTATTCTTGAGAAGAATGAATCTTGTTAAATTTCTATCACGATTTTCTCAAAAATGACTTGACCGATTTTTTTCAAATTCATACCCTTGTTAAATTTCTATCACGATTTTCTCAAAAATGACTTGACCGATTTTTTTCAAATTCATACCCTGTATAGTTATATATCAGCTTTATTAACTGGCATGAGTCTCCTCCCTGAGAAATTAACAGGGGGTCCACCCCATCCTTGAGAAATTTACTTTGTAACCTCCTTCTCGTGCGTGAGGTAGGTAGGTAGAGCAGTTTATTCAAAAGAACACATGTCGATATTTTATTTGTAGAACAGCTGTTTTGACATCTTTTAAAATATCCTCAAATTTCATAATTCAAACAAAGGAAAATTTACTCTGAACACAATCACAATAGTATAATCGTAGTTTTAATTATTCAGCCGCCAATCGGCATAATGTTATTCCCTAAATTATCCTCGTTAATGAGGCCTATAGATCAATGAGCAAGGGAAGTTGTGTGAGTGTACCACACCAGATTTTTATATAATGGAATGTCTGTAGCGTGTTTTTGTTTGGTTTGCAGGTCGATTAACGTGGTTGGTGTACATAATAGGCTCTGCAATCGGTGGCCGAGTTTCGTTCACCAGCAATGAAGAGCACGATGCCATGGATGGTGAACTAGTTTGCAGGTAAAGCAATGTAAATTACACGTTATTAAATCCGGGGTGATCCGTGGTCTAGGGTGGGCCATTCTCTAGAACCGTTTTCGTCCGAACTAGCATCGGCCGAAAACTACCGAACGCGACCGAACGATCCCCCAACAGAGAAAGGAATAGATGCTCGTCCATTGCAACAGGTTCATACGGCCGTCTCCGACCGATCAATTTTTCGATCCGAATTGAATAGGATTTTCCGGCTCTATCCGGCCGAACTAACTAGTCGAGCTGAGACAACAAAGTGTTCCTAACCTAAAATTGTTTCACAGTCTTGTTTGTTTTTTGAAGTTGTTGTTTTATAAAGTTGTAACTATGGACAGTGAAAAGTTGATAAGTTTGGTTCAAGAGCATGTTCCATTGTGGGATATGCGAGACAAAAGATATCATCGTCGTGATGTTCAAAGGAATCTGTGAACAAAGATTGCTTGATAATGAATAACTAATTAAGTGGATATTTGTTTATTCAATTTTCAAAATCTCAATATAATCATTGTTTATGAAAAAATTTGGTGGCTATGATAGTAGTTAATTCAATAATATTAGCAACTAGACTGCCGTAAACTGTTCCAATGGACGAGCATATTCGGCCGAATTAACGGCCGGCAGATTCGTCCGATCCAACGGCCGAACGGCCCTCTAAAGTCATCAAACAATATCATTTCAAGTTTTTAAGATAAAATACTTCTACTTTTGTTGATATTTAGTTAATAAATAAATATTTAATAATGATTTTCATATGATTCTATGAATAAATATCTTGAATTTAAAAAGTTATTTTAATGTGTTAAGGAAATTATGAGTTAATCTATTTTGTTACTAACAACAAGAACGAAAAAAAAAACTAAATTCAAGAGGAAAAATGTAGAAAATTCTACTGAAGTAGAAATAATTGTGTAATTGTGTATAATCTCATCGAAATCCATTCTATGGATGAAATCTTACAGACTTTGTAAGTAAACACACAAAGAAGAATCACTTTCCCTACTAACTAGCTTGCCACTTCACTTTCTGGCAACCAGCCAACTACTGAACTAGATTGCCGTAAACTGTTTCAATGGACGAGCATATTCGGCCGAATTAACGGCCGGCAGATTCGTCCGATCGGATCGGTTGAATACGGTTCCAGTGGGCGGTTACCCTAATCTAGTGGATAGAGTGCTTGCGTACCAACCTAGAGATCCGGGTTCGAACCCGCTCAGAGCCAAACGCTTTTGAACAGATCACTCTCGAGTTATCGGATGGGCACGTTAAACTGTAAACTATGACGGCTCAAATGATATATTCGGGCGAGGTGGAACTTGGGTTAGGAACTCTCCCCACCAATAAAAGCCATACGAATATTATCATTATTGAATCATTTAAAATCTAGCCAATACATTAAAGGTAGACGCACACAGATCGTCATCGGACGGACGGCACGGATCGGACGATTAGATTTGATGCATTATTTTCAATTAAAGTGCGCACACCTATTCGCATCGTATAGGTATGCGCACTCCAATTGAAAACAATGCATCAAATCTAATCGTCCGATCCATGCCGTCCGTCCGATGACGATCTGTGTGCGCCTACCTTTACTATCGTTAAAGCAGCCTGCCCTATCCTTTTCTATCTCCGCAACGTTGCCAGCTCGAATTTAACAATGTAGAAATACTGTATAATTTAATAACAAAGTATCTAGTTTCAACTACGAAAATGTATTCTTTAACTAGCCGTCAGGCTCGCTTCGCTCGCCATATCCGTCTAGCCAGGGGGCTCAGCCCCCTGGACCCCCGACTGGATCGTCGAAGGATAAGATCAACAGGCTCGCTTCGTTCGCCTGCATTTTTCATTTGAGCATTTTTATCATATGTTAGGACGATCCAGTAGGGGGTCCAGACTAAACGTCTGGCTAAACGGATGTGGCGAGCGAAGCGAGCCTGACGGCTAGTAATATAATATTCCCAGGAATAGCTCAAATTGAATTCAAATTCAAATTTAAATTATTCAAATTCAAATTGAGTTTATTCACAGAAATCATTACAAATACAGTACACATGTATAAATAATATAAATACTTGTGAATTTTTCCCACATAGACAAGTCTGTGTGTGGGGAAAGAGTTCTAATGAAAAAAAATGATACTAAAAAGAAAATTATAAATATTTACAATACAGTGCAATTTGAAAAATAAAAGTTGGTTAAATGTAGTGGAGAAAGTATATGTTTTGAATTGAAGTAGTACAATATAACTATTATGGTATATAGCTTTAACATGGCACACAAAATAAAATTTAGAACTTGAACAATGATAAATTATGAGCAATATATTGATGATAAATATACTTTGATATTTATGATGATGATAGATAAGATTTTTATCTAATTCATATATATGATGATGAATACAAGAAAAATATATACATAGTATCAAAATCGGTAAGAGGAGTAGATGAGCTGATCAGCGACATCCCTGCCGGTTTCAAATAACCACATATTTAGAAATCGTTTGTATATGTTAAGGCTAAGGGGTTCTATTTGCTTTATGTAGGCGGGTATATTTCTATAAAGAATGTGGCATATGTAATGACTATTAAATCTATTGCAATTGCTAACTAATCTGGGTTGTAGAAATCCAAATATATTCATATTTCGTGTTTGATAGGGATGGATAAGAGGATTAAATATTGCATTTTTATTACTTCGGATGACAATTAAAAGTGATTTTATGTATAGCTGTCGCACATCAAGGACCTGAAATTCTTGATAGGCCAGTTCAGTCGGATAGCGACTATCCTGGTTCAAGCAAGTCTTTATGATTGCTCGCTGTGCAATTCCGACAGCTCTCAAAGTGAACGAATTGAAAGTGAGCTCTGATTGAAGTAGCAGTGCCCAATCAATTTTTCCGCGATGAATGCATTTCAATCTTCAACTTGGTGCCAACCTAACAAAGTCAACTCAACTTAATGCCAACCTGACAAAATTATAAATTTAGTTACCAGTTAACAACTGTTTCGAAGAGGTACTCTCTCTAGATTATAGTTCTATATTAACATATGGTATGGACATTTTTCAATTATAATTAAGAGAATAAGAAGAATATACATGCTAAAAGACGAACATTAAACCCTTAAAAACCACCCTTAGAGTTAAAATATTGACAAAAGATTTCTTAGTGCGCCTCTAAAGGGCCAACTGAACATACCTACCAAATTTGAACGTTTTTGGTCCGGTAGATTTTTAGTTCTGCGAGTGAGTGAGTGAGTCAGTCAGTCAGTCAGTGAGTGAGTGCCATTTCGCTTTTATATATATATACTAGCCGTCAGGCTCGCTTCGCTCGCCATATCCGTCTAGCAAGGGGGCTCCGCCCCCTGGACCCCCGACTGGATCGTCCAAGAATGACATCAGCAGGCTCGCTTCGCTCGCCTGCATTTTTCGTTTGAGCATTTTTATCATATGTTAGAACAATCCAGTCGGGGGTCCAGACTAAACGTCTGGCTAAGCGGATATGGCGAGCGAAGCGAGCCTGACGGCTAGTAATAATATATTCCCAGGATTGAAGTAGCAGTGTCCAATCAATTTTTCCGCGATAAATGCATTTAAATCTTCAACTTGGTGCCAACCTAAAAAAGTCAACTCAACTTAATGCCAACCTGACAAAATTATTAATTTAGTTGCCAGTTAACAACTGTTTCGAAGAGGTACTCTATCTAGATTATAGTTCTATAGTAACATATGATATGGACATTTCAATTATAATTAAGAGATTGGGAGAAGAAGAATATATATGCTAAAAGACGAACTTTAAACCCTTAAAAACAACCCTTAGAGTTAAAATATTGCCAAAAGATTTCTTAGTGCGCCTCTAAAGGGCCAACTGAACATACCTACCAAATTTGAACGTTTTTGGTCCGGTAGATTTTTAGTTATGCGAGTGAGTGAGTGAGTGAGTGCCATTTCGCTTTTAGATAGAAGAAGATACTTGTAAAATAGCTTTTCTTGACGAATAAAATATAATTGATTATTTTCAACAAACAGTTGATATTACATCAGATATAAGGGTATCATCTATCCTCTATAGAAGACAATGGTAATGCAGAGAATCGGCAACTCTGTTATCCTACCTCTCTCCACTGCCATTATAGCGTGGACCTCACTCTATAGTGAAAAAGATAGAAGAACAACGTTACCGATCCTCTGTCTTGTCAATGCCTTCTATAGACGGTTGCTGATACAGTTTTATTGATGTAACTGTTCATTCTCGTTTAAAATAGTCAATTATATTCTATCAAGCAAGAAATTATATTTTTCAATAATTTCATAATAAATTTTCATAATTTAGATGAAATATTTTGTCAATAAAAAACTAATTCTACATTGTTAAAAGACAATCTGGCAACAGAGTAAAGCGAGAAAGAGATAGCGCTGTTGAATGATATACAAAGATAGCAATACCATTGCTAATCAAACACTTTCATTATAACGTGGACCTCACTATAAAAGCTAAAACCCTGATCGATTAAATACAATTGATTATTTTTAACAAAAATGAAGAGTTTATGTTTCATCAGATATACGGGTATCGTCTATCCTCTATAGAAGGCAGTGGCAAGGCATAGAATCAGCAAAGCTATTCTCCCACCTTTCTCAACTGCCATTATAACGTGGATCTCACTCTAGAAACTTGATGCTTAAGATTTGATGCTCGTGAATGGATTGAAAGTTAATGTTGTAATTTTCTTTTTCAGGGTTCTACAATTGATGAATCTAACTGACTCTAGACTGTCGCGTGGAGGTTGTGAAAAGCTTGAGCTAGCTATGCTAAGTTTTTTCGAACAGTTTAGGAAGATTTACGTCGGTGATCAGGTAATTATTTAAATTTACATTTCATGATTTAATCATATGCTTGATTAGAAAGGGACTAACAGACTTGTTTGAAGCTGGGTTTACACCAAAGTTATTAACAACAAAATGTTGATAACTTAATCCTTATAGATTCTATTAGATTGAACATAACTTATCATACACACATGTTCATCATGTGTATGATAAGTTATGCTCAATCTAATAGAATCTATAAGGATTAAGTTATAAATATTTTGATTAAGCTATTAGCATTTTGATTATAACTTTGGTGTAAACGCGGCTTTAGAGCAAAACTGTTCCTTTTCTTTGAAGTAGCATTTTCATAATAATTTTGATGGACGTTTGTTTTGATTTATCATTTATCATTCAGCTGGAATTATTTGCATGCTATTTCTGTAATTTTAATATTCCACCTATTTAAAGAAGCTGATGCTATTATTTGGCAGTTGTCACACAGACTGTCAGACAGACAGACTTTATTCGCCGACACATGATTTCAGCTGAATAATACACAACATTAACTTATAAAGCTCTATATTAACTCGCTTCCGTTAACGTCTGTCTGTAACCTAAACGTAATTAATACTACCTGTGATAGCAGTTGCTATGACAATTTTTTTTTCTTCAGTGTTGAAATGTGAGTAGAAGCAGGACCTCCTATATATTACCGGATCTGAGCACTACCTCCGTAAAGAGGCTTTGTTTACGGAGGTAGTGATCTGAGCCTAGAAAAAATGGCCGCCGTATGTGGTGGTCTTATAGGATTCCTACTGAGAAAAAATCACTAATCAGCTGTTAGAGAGCGTCTCAGTTTGTCCAGTTCCCGTTTAAAATATCAATGCCGGCCACCACCTACGGCGGCCATTTTTTTCCGTTTTTTGTAAACGCAGGTTCGGTATATAGGAAGTCCTGGTAGAAGCTACTATTACTGTTCGCTAAAATTTGTTTATTCAATGTGCGGGTTTCGCCTTTGATTTCCTTTGAAAAGGAGTGATCCGTGGTCTAGTGGATAGAGTGCTTGCGTAGCAGCATAGAGATCCCGGGTTCAAACCCCACTGAGAGCCAAAAGTTTTTTAAACAGATCACTCCCGTGTTATCGGATTGGCACGTTAAACTGTCGGTCCCGGCTGAAGTATGACAGTCGTAAGGCCCATTGACGGCTTAAATTATATATTCAGGCGGTGGGACCTCCCCGCAAGGGACTCCCCACCAACAAAAGCCATACGAATTTACCTTTTTCCTTTGAAAATCTGTATCGAAATCATGTATCACATGACCACCTTACCATTTGAAAAAATGAAGTTGGATCCATATGACGGATAAATGAAGTTGGATTTGAAATGAAGCTGGATCCATATTTGGATACAAATTTCGGACAAAAGTTTTGAAGTGACTGAAAGTTTTTTCCTCAATTGGAATAGGATTCCCATGGAACCTACTACTGTAATATCATAATTGTAAAAGATATATTTAGCTGTTCCACAATAATTCTCACCTACTCTGTATAATTACAAGTTGCGGATCTCAGAGATCAATACAACAGTTCATGAGCGAGTTTTTCAACCCAGGGGGTTTCTAATTTATGATAATTTCTGTTTCAGATACAAAAAAGCTCGAAAGTCTACCGAAGGTTGTCCGAAGTCTTAGGTTTAGTTAGCGAATCAATGGTACTTAGTGTGTTTATTAGGAAAATGTAAGTATAAGTATATGCACTGTATTTGATAAATAATTATTCCTTGATGAATCACATGTTAAAAGCAAAATCACACTGGTAACAGACGGATTTATTGAGTCATTCGGCGGAAAATACTGTACCTTCTCAGGTTATCGCACACAGACGTCTGCCTACAGATGTCTAATTTTTCGTCTTGGTTGTCGGTTGCCGATTGTGTTTGTTGCACAAAAGCCGGTTAAATTTTAATCGTGATTAATTCCACGAGAAGAGAACCAATCAGAAAAGCCGTCTTCTCGAAAAGGACTACTCTGATTGGTTCTCGTGAAATGAATCACGGTTAAAATTTAACCGGCTTTTGTGCAACCGGGCCTTGAAATTCGAATGAACTATAATCATTAAATTAGACATAATTTAATAATTTATAATTTATTCGTTGATATAATTACAAATCATATGAATATGATCGGGATAGAACAACAGGTATAGCCCAAAACTATTCTGTTCCCAAATTTTGATAAATAATGAAATGTCCGAAAAATAGGTTATGTTCTTACTGAGGAAATTTAAAGTTCAAAGTTCTGTCCAAGAGTATATATTAGCTAGAAATTTTGAATTTAGAATGATTAAAATACCAAATTATAGTCAAATTTTGCACTTAATATCACCGCACTTTGAATAAATTAAGTTATTTCAGAAAATTTTGAAGCCAAAAAATATACACACAACTTTCAACTAGGCACAGCTGAAATATTAACTGAAAAACTGCAACGAACGAATATACCGGGTGTTAAAAAAATGACCCAATTTTAAACAGTTATATTTCTTTAAAAAAATTATGCACACAAACCAATTTCACATCAAATTACTCACAGAAGTATCAAGTTTATGATGGTGTATTATAAGTGTCCTCTGTGCCCTTTTTTGAGGCTCGGACATCTTGACGGTAGCCAAATTCATCCCAGACTGTTCTCAAGATGTCTGTCGTCTCGGACTGTAGCTACTTCATCAGTTATCCTGGTTTTTAGCTACTCAATATCAAGTGCTTAGAGAGGAACAACTTTAAAGGTCGTGTTTATGTTCCTCCCTTAGTACTTGATATTGAGGAGCTAAAAACCAGGATAACTGATGCAGTAGCTACAGTCCGAGAAGACAGACATCTTGAGAACAGTCTGGGATGAATTTGGCTACCGTCTAGATGTCGTCCGAGCCTCAAAAGGAGGGCACATAGAACACTTATAATACATCATCATAAACTTGATACTTCTGTGAGTAATTTGATGTAAAATTGGTTTGTGTACACCATTTTCAAAATAAATATAACTGTTTAAAAATTGGGTCATTCTTTATGAAACATCCGGTATTTTTTTAAATGGCGAAATAAATGATTTGATTTGATTTGATTTGAAAGATAGTTGATGGTGTGTAATGAATTTCTCATTTACTTATTATTTCTATAAATGGTTGAAAACTTTCTTGATAACGTGTTGATTTTAACTGGTCTTATTCTTGTTATCACACTGGTTCTAATGCTTTGATGAAGATGATCCTGTTTATTTTTTTGAACTGTCTCAATCTATTCAATTTTTGTGTGTGATCTGAATCAAAATTATTCATGTTTGATAAAATTGTACGTAGTAGCATAAATAAATAAGCCTGAGCGCAAGAAAACTGACAAAATATAAAACTAACAAATAACAGGAGAACTAATCCGAGATGTATTTTTCAAAAGATGTCTTTTTCCGATTGGTTCTCGTGGCATTTAATGCTTGAAATTTAACAGGCCTTTGTGCAACTGTGGTTTTGTATTTAATATGTTGAAGAGTTTTTATGTTGATTACTATAGTAATTTTGTGTATTGTTTCAGAATAACAAATTTGAAATACTGGGGCCGGAGCGAACAAATAATACTGAAGACGTTACAGCTGTTGAATGATCTGTCAGTTGGTTACAGTTGTGTTAGAAAGCTGGTCGGGCTAGAAGAAGTCGAGTTTATGCTCAACAACCATACTGTGAGTTTTTTACATTTTATTCTCTTTGATTCCCTTCCATTTATTTATCAACAAGCCGTCAGGCTCGCTTCGCTCGCCTTATCCGCCTATCCAGGCCTATCTGGACCCCCGACTGGATCGTCCAAAAATGAGATCAGCGGGCTCGCTTCGCTCGCCTGCATGTAGACCTCAGTGGAACCTCTGTACCGAATTTGAACATATTATGTCGATTTGATCTCGAAAAGCACCCAGGAATAGCTCTGATTGAAGTAGCAGTAACCAATCAATTTTTCAGCGATAAATCAGGGCCTCCTAAATAGGTATTTAGGAAGCACAGGATAAATTGGTATTTAGGAGGTGCTGGATAAATGCATTTCAATCTTCAACTTGGTGCCAACCTAACAAAGTCAACTCAACTTAATGCCAACCCGACAAAATTTTTAATTTAGTTACCAGAACAACTGTTTTGAAGAGGTACTCTCTCTAGATTATAGTTCTATATTAACATAATATGGTATGGACATTTCAATTATAATTTTAAGATATTGGAATAAGAAGAATATACATGCTAAAAGACCAACTTTAAACCCTTAAAAACCACCCTTAGAGTTAGAATATCGCCAAAAGATTTCTTAGTGCGCCTCTAAAGGGCCAACTGAACATACCTACCAAATTTGAACGTTTTTGGTCCGGTAGATTTTTAGTTCTGCGAGTGAGTGAGTGAGTCAGTCAGTCAGTCAGTGAGTGCCATTTCGCTTTTATATATATAGATTTTTCTAATGATACACATAACACAATTTATCAAAATGGTTGGGGAAGGACCAACAGGCACAGCTTGTGGGTCGCAACAGGCACAGCAATAGGGAGAGACGCAGTTTTGGGTCCATCGCGTTGATTCTCTCCCAATCAAAGCTTTTATTTTGTGCTTCAGTGAAATGAAATTAATACAGAGCGTTTCAAAATGTTCTTCGGGGTTACGAAAATTCATTGCAAAAAACTATTCCACTCACAATAATGAAACAAGTACTGTACGAAAGAGAGCAATTCAAACAGTATTTTCCACGGGTACTGGGCAGTTAGTTGACCGGTTGCCCGCTAGGTGCAGACAGTAGAGAAAATGACAGTGTATGGGCCGTTTCTTTTTGCAGAAACGACAGTAAACGGCATGACGTACCTGGACATGTTGCAATTATGGCTTATGCCTCAGCTATTAGGCCTAGATGACTTCATTCTCCAGCAAGACAGTTTTCCTGCCCATTTTCATAACGAGGTTCGAAGGTATCTTATGGGTGTGCAAAGGCTAAAAATAAACTTTCTACTCGTGATATTTTTCAAAGTTTTTCGATTTGTATATCACTATGCTATCAAAATGATGAAGTTTTCTCAGGAAAACATTTTTTTTCTGATCATTACTTTTTGAGATATGAACTCCCAAAATTTAAATTCTTGGGACAGAACATTTCAAATCAGGTAAGAGATAAATCCATGAGATTTAGAGGATAGATTCTTCATGGTATTGTTGATCTTGTGGAACAAAAATTTTCTGAAAATATCCATTTTTAAGATGGTAATTCAATTTACTAAAAATAACTTTTTGTTGATTTATTTTTGGTAAATTGAATAACTTTTTCAAAAATTGATATTTTCAGAAAATTTTTGTTTTACTAGATCAACAATACCATGAAGAATCCATCCTCTAAATCTCATGGATTTATATCTTTTCGAATTTGAAATGTTCTGTCCCAAAAATTCAAACTTTAGGCGCTCATATCTCAAAAAGTAATGATCGGAAAAAATGTTTTCCTGAGAAAACTTTTTCATTTTGATAGCTTAATGATATACAAATCAAAAAACTTTGAAAAATATCACGAGTAGAAAGTTTATTTTTAGCCTTTGCACAGCCTTAACACAACACTGCATCGACGCTGGATAGGACACGCGTCTGAGGAAGACCAATAACTTTTGCTGTGGCCACCAAGATCACCAGATCTCACGCCATGTGACTTCTTTCTCTGGGGCTATGTGAAAAACAAGGTCTTCACCCCACCAATTGTAAAGAGGCGGTGACACTTCTACCAAATATGTAACGGGTGAAAGAAAACTATGTAATATGTTTTGGTGGTTATAAGATAAAACAAAAGGTGAACAATCTACTATATAATTTAATGAATCTTTAACATATATTTATTTACATTTAAACAATCAAGATTACTCTATTATAAGAAAACAATATTAAAATGAAATTAATGGGGAAGCCACTTGCTTGCTGCTAAAGATCTTTGTGGTTATGAAAAATATAAAAAGAAAATTGAAGTTTCTTTCCATGACGAAACACTATATAATAACTTTGTTGAAGTTCTGACAGAGACAACACACTAGAACAATACGAAATTTTCAAACACCTCCACTATGACAAATCCAACTTATTAAATGATCAACTTAACTTCAAATCAAATGTAATATTTTCCCACATTTTGGCCACACAGTCCAACCCATAAGAGCAAGCGCCCCTGGTGTCAGGCTGATGAAGCTTCTCTTCAGGAGTGAAATGCATTCCTCAAGACTCCAAAAAAAGTAAGTGTTTTTTCAAATATTTACTAGTAATACAGTGTTAGAACTTCAACAAAGTTAAAAAGAAAACTCGAAAAGGATAACACGTACCTTTTGAAGAACCATTTTGGCTTCCCCCTTTGGCATTCACTGGTTGAAACGCGACGTTAATTATTAGTTGAAAATCAAAATAACTGATCTAATGGAAAGGGTTCAGATCCCGTCTTATTCAATAATACAATTCTCTTTAAACTGCCCGAACTGCGACAGGAAAACTGTATTATAAAAGAAGAGCAAAATCTATCCTTTTCACCAGAACAGCCGGACTTTATTGTCAGTCCTAACGAGCGAACTCTGCCCCAAAAGCTAAATTTTGGGTACTAGTAGTTCTATGAACAGTAGACCTCACGCAGTATTCTCATCCACAAGTTCCACCTGATTGAAACTATAGACCTTATGGAGATACAGCAATAGACTGGCTTCTCCACACATCTGTGTAATCACTTGTCAGCTGATTTATGATGAATAATTCCATAGTCTGATTTTTACTTTAATATTGGCGTATGAAGGAGGCTCTTTTTTCCTTTTATTTATCCTTGAAATGCAAAATTTCCAAAAACCTTGTATATATGTCGACGCGCAATTAAAAAAGAAACATACCTGTCAAATTTCATGAAAATCTATTACTGCGTTTCGCCGTAAATGCGCAACATATAAACATTTAAACATTACGAGAAATTCCAAACCGTCGACTTGAATCTTAGACCTCACTTTGCTCGGTCAATTAATATAAACTCAGTCAATGCCAAACATGAAAGCCATCTTAAGTACATATTTCTATCTGTCGCACGTCTGTTATTAAAAAACAGAGAGAAGCTAACGTTAATATTGACAACAAATAAAATAAACAATCTTTCTGTCGATGAAAAAGATTGTTCAAAGACAAAATACTGTTCATTGAACTTTTAATTTAAAAACTCTGAAATCCTGATCAATATGAGATAAATATATGATTCATATATTTGTCCCATATGACCAGGTGACACAATGCCGAACGATATCGCTGAGCTGAATGATCGCATAATCAATGCGGTGTCACCTCTATCGAGGGCTTGTTTGGGCTAGACTTTGTGTTGACGTATGTCGTTTCACCAAAGGAGAACACCAGTAAATTTTATAGATGTTGAAAAAACTGAATCCCTGCATCTGCAAGTACAACTTTCATTTAGGTAAATCGAATAGCCTGTTGTCCCAAAAAACTGTTGTCCCTGCATCTGCACGTACAACTTTCATTCAGGTAAATCGAATAGCCTTCCTGTAATGAATTTCGTAACCCCGAAGAACATTTTGAAACGCCCTGTATAATAGTTTGTATGAATTATGAATGCTTATTAATGTGTGTGTTTATTGTGTTTGTGTGTGATGTGTTGCAGAGTGAGCACTTTCCGTTTCTGGGCAACGGAGTGGCGGTGAGTGAGATGAGGTGTCGGTCAATGTTCTACACGTCACTTGGTCGCCTGCTCATGGTCGACCTGGGAGAGGATGAGGACAGGTTCGACAACTTTATGATGCCTCTCACAAGTGAGTCAACACAATTTCCACACATTTATATTGAAATTGCTAACTAATGTATGAAAATTATCAATGTATCGTCACTATGTTACATTTATAATATTAATAATAATAATAATAATTTTATTAATGGAGACAACAGGATAAACCCATTTTGCCTCCTTCACACAATACAATATTTTCAACACATTTATATTGATATGTTTACGAGCCCAGTCACACAGAGAGCGATCTGAGTTCCTGTACCAATCTCTAATTGATCTCCTAGCTTAGAGAGAGATCTAAGATCTAGCTATAGGACCCTATAGGATCGCACATAGCTCTTTCTGTGATCTCTTTTTCTACCTCCTAGTACTATCATTTCTTTCCATCCTTTCCCTTATTTTCTTCCTCCATCCCATCCTTTCATATCTACCGTCTATTTACTTTTCCTGATGCCTTTTTCACGTTCTCAAGGATTGAAGGTTTTCCTAGTACATGGATAACCATAGTTGGAAAACCCTTCAATCCTCCCCCCTTTTTTGCACCACTATTCTTTTATTGTGATTTTTTTTTGTTGCAACAATCACACACACTTTGCATTTGTTCATTTGTATTTATATTGTATGTGTGTATGTGAATAAATGTATTGAAATCTTGGATCATTCTCTAATTGATCTCCAAGCTTAGAGAGTGATCTAAGATATAGATATAGAAACCTATAGAATTGGTGGACCAACCAATCAATCAATCTCTATTCAAAACATACGTACAATGTTTATTGTAAATGAATGTGCATCTTCTACAACAATTACAATTCTGAAAACATATCATCAAGAAAGATAGAAAAACACAACGAAAAAGAAACAATAACAGCCAAGGCAGGTATCCCTAGTTCCTCTGATGAAACTCTTCAAAAATATACGTTTCTTTTTCTAAATTACGTCCTAAGAACTTCAGTTATGAAGAATAAGATGAGTGAGGTTAATAATTTTACATTAAAAAAAATATCGTGTGACCTGGCTGGCTCAGGTCTGGTGTCAGAGTTTTCAGGTTGCAACTGATCATTTAATTAATCAATACTTTTACATAATCAACTCCAATTTACATGATTCAACAATAAGTAAATCAAACCTAGTCTTTGTTTGAAAATAACTCTTGTATACTATAAAATTCTCTATCAACTAAATATTTTTTCAAAGGTTTTTTCAAGATCTTCAAATCATCGTTACTTTTAAGGAGTTGTGGTAACTTGTTCTAAGTCTATTAGGTACTTTTTCAACTCGATATCAAATCTTACCTTATTAGTCTCATCGATATTAATCGGGAGATACCTCATAAATTTTATTTTCGTATATGCTGGGCTTTGCTTCAATCTGAGAACATTCTGGGTGTCGTTTCGGCAATATATCGGTGTGCACGTGTAAAATTATAGAAATAGTATCATTAATAAGAGTATATTTTGTAAGCTGTGGGGAAAAGAAGAAATTATAACCATCAGATTGGGTGGGTGTAAAGATAAAATCAATGGTGAACAGTTACTATAAAATTTAATGAAACTTTATCATATATTTACATTTACAACAATCAAGATTACTTTATTAGAAGAAAACAATATTAAGGGTTACTCGCTCACTGCTATAGATCGATTTTTGTGGTAATGGAAAATATAAAAGAAAACTCAACAAAGGAAAACACCTACCTTTTCGAAGATGGTTTCCTGCTTGGCAATCACTGATAATTATTCGCGACGTTAATTATTATTTAAAAATCAAAATAACTGAACTAGTGAAATGGGTTCAGATTCTGTCTCATTTGATAATACAATTCTCTTTAAATTGCCCTAACTGCGACAGGAAAACTGTATTATAAATATAAAACAAGAGCAATATCTATCATTTTCACCAGAACAGCCGGACTTTTACTGTCAGTCCTATCAAAACGAGCTCTGCCCCAAAAAGATAATTTTGGGGTATAAATGAACTATCAGTCAATTCCAAACATGAAAGTCAGCTCGAATGCATGATTAGTTATTTGTGCAACTAGTGCGCAAAGTGACAGTTTGCTGCACCGAAAGAAACGTTTACGCACGAGCCGTAGGCGAGTGCGGAATGATGGTTTCTTGAGTGTAGCAAACGAACTTTGCGCACGTATCTCACATTAAATTTTTCCTACAGTTACCATTGAATATGAAAAGTGGGTAATTATATTTGTAAAATTCCCTGAAATCCATCAAATGTTTTTCTGTGTAATTTTATTATTAATAAAAACATTAATTTATTAAAAATTGAATAATAATAATGGAATTATAATGATTTGTAATTCAATTGAAAATTTATCTGACTGATTGAAGGGGGTTTATCTTATGTAAGCATTTAAATGACTATAATCAAGGCACATAATGGCAAGGCAACGCTGTTCTCCACTGCCATTATAACGTGGGCCTCACTATGAGTATTACCAACTTAATTTTGACTTTGCTGCATTGGTGCTCCATATAACCTACTAACTATTTTGCGTTGTCATGCTGCAAATCTGGAGTACGCAAAGTACTCACTTTGCGCACTAGTGCGGAAAAGTGATTCTTTGCGGCCTGCAATCAGTGCAGAAATGGTCACTTTTCAAGGTATCTTTAGGAAAAATATTTTTCTATCTATCACACAAGCACACGTTTGTTATTAAAAACACAGAGAAGATACAGTAAATATCACGCAACAACAAATAAACAATCTTTCTGTCAATGCCAGATGACTGTTCAATGAATTAAAATTTATGACTCTAAAATCCTGATCAATATGAGATGAATGAATATATTATTATATTCAATTCAATTCAAAAAGTTATTTATTTCACAAGTCTTACAAGCAATCACAGTGGTAGCCTACATCATAAAATAAGAATACACTTTACAATAAAAATAAGACAATGTAAGCACCACAGAAATGACAGCGATATACAAATATATATTAAGAAATATTTACTCTCGCAGAGGCATTACTGCCTGTGTGCGAGAATGAGTCTAAGGTAGGAATAGGCATATATAAATATTTCGCAGTACTTGCACAGATCGGTTATGCTTGTTGACATTTCAATAATAGTGACACTAAACCCCCCCCCCCCCTGAGAATGAAACTAAATTTCTCCCCCCTATCCCTATGCCACCCCCTAGAAACCCAGGAAACCCCTTCCCGCCCACCATAAGTGACATTCCCCCCCCACCAAACCCAACAAACAGACGAATATAAAACACTTATTGACATGGGCTGCTTTTAAATTAATAAAACAAAATGAATCTTATACACCCTTTATTCTTTAGAAAACATTAAAATGTTAAAGTCACTGTTGTGACTTAAAATTTGAAAAGCACATCATATAGTGCTTTCACAGATCATAAAACTGTGCGCATTGAATTTAATGCTATAAATTACAATAAAACAAACAACTATATACAACTACTAGGCGTCGGGCTCGCTTCGCTCGCCATATCCGTCTAGCCAGGGGGCGGAGCCCCCTGGACCCCCGACTGGATCGTCCGAAAATAAGATCAGCGGTGTTTTACCGCAAGATCGATTTAAATTAACCCCTAATTTAGTGTTTCTTTATACCTACATTAGGTTATGTTGTTAGATAACAGAGGCATCTCAGGCGTGCCTCTTGCGCACATGATATTATTTGCAGTTTCTATAAAAAAATGTAGATGGAGGAAAAATGTTGTGTACATCACGAGCGAAAAATACGTTTTCTCCCTCTGGAAAATTTTTGAGAGAAGGAATGAGGATGAATGAAGATGGTCACGAGGACAAAGAAAATATTTGTGGGGGGCCTCTCGGCCCCGACCACGTTAGAAGACGTCAAAAACTATTTCGAGCAGTTTGGACCGGTAAGTTTACAAAAACTAAACTTACCGGTAAATGTATATTTCCTTCCTGAGGAAATTTCTTCCTCAGGAAGCTCAGCAATTTTCCTGAGGGAGAAAAAGTATTTTTCGCTCGTGATGTACACAACATTTTTCCTCCATCTACATTTTTTTATAGAAACTGCAAATAAAATCATTCTAATAACTTACGTATTGGTGACAATGATTCCTAACAACATAACCTAATGTAGAAAATAAAGAAACAACATCTCACTTATGACTTACTACAACGAAAATCCTTTCGTTGATTTCGTACAAACGAAATTTCAAAATCGTTAAAAACCAGCACATCATTTGTGATGATTCATATCATCACTAACTAGTCAAAGTTATGTTACAACCTAATCTTGAAATTTAGATTAGCAGATAGATTGCTAATCTAAACATTAAAATGTTTTCTAAAGAATAAAGGGTGCTATAAGATTTATTTTGTTTTATTATTATATAAATATATGTCCCATATGACCAGGTGACAATTTTGGACCTGACTGGATCGCTTTTGAGTCCTCACATATTATAGAGTTGTCAAAGCCTATTGTAAACCGTTTCCTTAATAACAGAATAAAGTATTCAATTCTATTCTAACCATGTGTTCATATATTGCACGTTTGTTTGTTCGGCAGACGCGTTCGAGTCGATCGGTGCAATGCTGGCGCACGCGGACACACCGCTGTTCGCGGCCGAAGAGGCGAAAAAGGCGCTGATCGGTTTGGCGCGCGACCTGCGCGGACTGGCGTTCGCGTTCAACACAAAGCCCTCCTACATGATGCTGTTCGACTGGGTCTACCCGCACTACACGCCCATCCTGCTGCACGCGATGGAGCTGTGGTTTCGCGAGCCACAGGTCACCACGCCCGTGCTCAAGCTGTTCAGCGAACTGGTGCAGAACCGGTCGCAGAGGCTGCAGTTTGACGTGTCCTCGCCCAACGGCATCCTACTCTTCCGGGAGGCCAGCAAGGTTATTTGCAGCTATGGTGAGTCAGACAAGCACTTATCAAGATAATTGGTATAGTATAATTGTTCAATTAATGTTCAGTATAAAGAATAAAAAATAACGTCGTAACAATCCAAGCTTCTTTCTCGATAGCCCATGAAAAATTATTTGTTCAGGGTGACCACTTACCGGGAAAATCGGAAGAACCTTGAATTTCTAAAAATACCGTGAATTCCTCATGAATTGTTCATAAATTTCAAGTCATAATTCATAAATTACATTGAAACTCACACTTCCTCAATGTTCTCAATGACCTAATGGGCCGAGGGATTCTAGTTCTGCGTCTTGTCGTACTTGCAGTTTGTCTGAACGTAGTGACCCAAGTAACAATTATTGATTTCCGGTCTGGGACAGAAGCCAAAGGGGCTAAATTAAAGCGATTTCGAAATGCGCGCTGGGTTGTGACCACAGAACATCTGCTCGAAAAATAAGTCTCAACGGCAAATGCACGGTTCTCATTGTTCCAATGCATGATGACGAATAAACATGTCGGGAAGAAAACGTTATGATCTGACCTCTCTAACGAGACCAAATGTGCTCTACTACGACATCAGCTGACTGAATGGCGGCGTTCACTTTAAAGAAGGAAGGTTTGCTGCTGCATCCTGTATATTCCAACTCCAATTAAAACTCTTGTTATTTCTCATGTTTTTAATTTTTGTCGAATTGCACTACAAATAAATTTAATGTTTCAGGAAGTAAAATCCTCGGAATCGAAGTGCCTAAAGATCAAACGTACCAGATGAAATTGAAAGGTATTTCAATCTGTTTCTCGATGCTGAAAGCAGCGCTGTGTGGCAGCTATGTGAACTTCGGCGTATTCAGGTTATACGGCGATGAAGCCTTGGACAACGCGCTCAAAATGTTTGTCAAATTACTCCTCTCCATTCCTCAATCAGATCTCTTGGTAAGTTAATAATAAAGTTTTCTATTTTAATCACTCTTAGGCTCAACTCACACTTTTTGACACAAAATTGACATGATATCTTCTACATTATGTACGGTAGAACCTGAAATTCTATGTTCTAAACTATTAGGCTCAACTCACACTAACGCGACTCAGGTCGAGAAGAGACTTGACTCTAGTTGAGAGCATGTGTTCCCAAATGGTGACACTCAGACCAGTCGATTCTAGTCTCCGCGACGTCACCATTTGAAAACACATGCTCTCGACTAGAGTCGAGTCTCTTCTAGACCTGAGTCGCGTAAGTGTGAATTGAGCCTCAAGGTGTGTACAGATTTACGCGCCGCGAACATGAGCAATTCACTTTTAATCAGCTGATGCCAAGCTTTTTGTATCTATATATCTTATACCGTTTCTGTAATAATACAGATATAATCAGCTGATTAAAAGTGAATTGCTCATGTTCGCGGCGCGTAAATCTGTACACACCTTTATAGTGAAGTCCACGTTATAATGGCAGTGTTTGATTAGCAATGGTATTGCTATCATTGAACATAGCGGATAGTACTATCTCTTTCTCGCTTTGCGCTGTTGCCAGATCGTCTTCCAACAATGTAGAATTAATAATTAATTAACAAAATATTTCATCTTAGTTATGAAAATTTTTTGTGAAATTATTGGAAATTATAATTTTCTGCTCAATCAAATATAATAGATTATTTTAAACGAGAGTGATCAGTTAATATTACATTATGGATTGTAGTCATGCAGAAAATATTTTATTATTGCAATAGAAGATGGTCAGGGTTTTAACTGATTGTCAATAGACTATAGTAAGGTCCACGTAATAATGTCAGTGGATAAAGATAGAAGAATAGCGATGCTGATTCTCTGCATTAATTAATCATATTTCTACACTGTCAAAAACATGATTGGCACCGTTGTGGACCTAGAAAAGGATAGTACCACCGGCTTTGTCGAATGATAGACAAGGATAGCAAAACCAAAGTTGATAAAATACTGTCATTATAACGTGGACCTCACTATAGCACATTGTAAGCCTCTTCTCGTCCAGCTAAGAATAATGACAATAGTGAATTTTTACATATATACAGTATTATTGCATGCTAGGGAAAAACCCATCCAATTTAAAATTAAGACATCAAATCCATAGCCATAACACAAGAAATTGTCATAGGATTGATATTCCCTATCAGAGGTTATCCACAACAGCCAAAATTTATTATACATTTGGTATAAAAATTTACAATAAATTACCTACAGATTTAATATTAGAGACAGAAATTAAATTTAAGACGAGATTTTTGAATTGGCTTGTGATAAATCCTTTTTATAGTGTTGAAGAGTTCTTTGAGAGTGAAATAATTGTTAGTTAGAGTTGAGAGGTTTCTATTTAAATAAATAAATAAATGTTTATTTCTCAAAATAACTAAAACTACAACATCAATCATACAAAATATTAGATAAATTACAATATTACATACAATAGTTACAAAAAATTCTTATAATGTGTCCTCTACTTGTTTAGTTTTTTCTGTCTGGTAATTGACCTACTCCACTATGGCGTACCATGTTCTAGAGTAGGTTTTGTTAGTTTTTTTTGTGCGTATTAATTAGTTAGTGTTTAGTGAGTCATTAGGTGGTTAGTTGTTTGAAATCATGTTTTCTATGTTCTGTCTTCCTTTGCTCATCAACCAATTGTGTACTCTTGTTTTGAACTCTCTAGGATGATTAATCTGCTTAAAGTTTGCAGGAAGTAGATTATATAATTTTGGTGCTAAATGATTGATATGTCTCTGGTATAGTTGCCTTCCTTGCAACACTGGTGATAAGTTCCTGTATGTGGTGTTGTGGTTGTGGTTTCTGGTTTGAAATGTTGTTGGGTTCTTGTGTAATCTGCTTAGTATCTACTTGGAGTAAAGCTGTCTTGGATCCATCACGTCAAACTATTTGTATTCATGTATTGTTCAAAAGGCTCAAGTTGTGCTGTAAGGGATATGTTTTGTGCATTCAAATGAATATTGTATTATTGTATTTGAAAAAATCTAATTGACTTACAGTTTACTCACTGTATTATTTTTGTGTCTGTCATGTACTGTGACGACTCAGTAATGTAATTTTGTGTGTACAGTTGCTGTAAAACTTAATTTTATCTTTTGTCGTTTTCAATATTTGACTTTTCCTATTGTTCCAAGAATTTAACGGTGATAAAATCATATTTATTTATTGCAGGACTATCCGAAACTGTCACAGTCTTACTACGTGTTACTAGAGTGTTTGGCTCAGGACCACATGAGCTTCCTGTCCACACTGGAGCCGAGTGTGTTCCTCTACATACTGTCGTCGATATCTGAAGGACTGACCGCTCTAGGTGGGAACCTGAACATGTTTACAGGTATAGTCCTGCAGGCATTCTCACACAACTGCTCCCTTCCTGCCCCCTCAAACCTCTCACAAGCAAGGCGGCCTTTACCAACACAAATTTGGCTCTGTTTATAAAGCAAAAATAGTTTGTGCTCCAAATCGTTTTAATTTAATGTAAGGTGCAAATCATTGCCTTGATTGTGTTTTTTTTATTCAATCGTTGAAAAATATATTCTTCTAAAGAATAAAGTATAATTGATTATTTTAAACAAGCTGATTGAATTCAGTTTAGGATTTCACTGTGCAAACGTTCCTAAGTAATTCAATTAATTTTTTTTTAGAATTCAGTGTTTGCCTTGCTTGAGTGGTTGGTGGACGGGAGGGGTGATGGCAACGCTGTCCTGTGTTAGACAAGGAGCGATGCTGTGCTAGCCTACACTAGACCCTTGCTGTGTGCAGTGCACCAATAATTGATGTATCTTCACCAAACAAGAAAGCTTTCAGTGCTCTCTCTCTCTCTCAGTCTGTGCCCCCTTAATATCTGCTGTGTGAATGCGAGTGAACTAAATGTCGTTTGCAATCATTCTTCGTGCTCCGTTATTGGCTGGAAGCATCCTAGCATGTAATTTGTGCTGCAAATGTATTTGAAAATTAATTAAAATGTAGTCAATAAGTGAAAATGTAGTCGGCGCGCTTATATCTTGGAAAGCTTTAAATTTCGCGTTTTGGTGGAGCGACGAAGATGGCTTCAAGATTGAGGCACGGTTGTACAAAAGCTTGTTAAATTTTAATCATGATTAGAAATAATAATAATAATGTTTTATTAACTCAAGAGCTTTTACAAACATAGAGTTTCGGAATACAGTAATTTAGAGCCAATACAATATTAATATAAGTTCCATTCCATAGTATATTCAATATAAATCTTATCACAGCTTATTTGTTCCTCTGCTGAATCAGTCTAGATGATAATTGAATTTAACTATAACAGAAAAAGAACAATAACCTGTTAAAAAATTAAATTGTATCATAATCAGCTGATAGTTGCAGTGATAGTAGTTTTAATTTTTCTGCTCAAAATTTTCAAGTTTATTTCAATATTATTGAAACTTTAGGATTGTTTAGTGTTATTTCCGGCTCTTATCAACCCTTCGAAATTCAAAATTCATCAGTCATATCTCGAATACATATTCTCTGAGTGTTAATCTTTGGTGAAAACAGAAATTTTAAACTTAACCTCACTTTGGACTATTTATGTGCCAAAATCAAGGAATTGAAGAAGTTTTGGGCAATTGCCTGTTTCTCTTTCCAAATATCGTGTTTGTGACTGTTCTAAATAAATAAATAAATTACATATCTATTAATGATTAAAAAAATACCACACGAACAAAACAAATGCCACACGAACCAATAAGAGAAGACTTTAAAGAAGGCTTCTATGATTGTTTCTTGTGGCATTTAATCACGGTTAAAATGTAACAGGCTTTTGTGCAACTGGGCCTGAGAGTGTTGGATGTAATGTATTTGTATGGTGGTGCACATATAACTATAGTGAGGTTCACGTTATAATGGCAGTGGAGAAAGATAGAAGAACAACGTTGCCGATCCTCTGTCTTGTCAATGCCTTCTATAGACGGTAGCTGATACAGGTTTATTGATGTCATATTAACTGTTCATTTTCTTTTAAAATAATTAATTTTATCAAGCGAAAATTATATTTTCCTACAGATACCCTGAAAAGTGACCATTTGTGCACTGATTGCAGGCTGCAAAGAATCACTTTTCCGCACTAGTGCGCAAAGTGAGTACTTTGCGTACTCCAGATTTGCAGCATGACAACGCAAAATAGTTAGTAGGTTATATGGAGCACCAATGCAGCAAAATCAAAATGAAGTTGGTAACAGTGACTGCTGTGGCTGCTATAGTGAGCAGAGGTGCAACGAAGCACAACGCGCTAATTATTATTCATTATATATTATAACCAAGGACAACGACAGCACAGTGCCACCACAGCACACACCACACAGCCGCCTCACCATTCAAACACTACTACATTATTCAGGCAATTTTACCCTTAATTACCCACTTTTCATATTCAATGGTAACTGTAGGAAAAACTTAATGTGAAATACGTGCGCAAAGTTCCTCTGCTGCACTTAAGAAACCATTCCGCCCTCGCCTACGGCTCGGGCGTAAACGTTTCTTTCGGTGCAGCAAACTGTCACTTTGCGCACTAGTTGCACAAATAACTATTTTCAATGATTCCATTACGCATTTTCATAATTAATATGAAATATTTTGTAAACCAATTATTAATTCTACATTGTTGAAAGACGATCTAGCCTACTTGCAGAGCTAGAAAAGGATAGTGCTATCTGCTTTGTCGAATGATAGACAAGGATAGCAATACCAGTGCTAATCAAACACTGCCATTATAACGTGGACCTCACTATACACTATTCGACTCCATAGTGCGCCGCCGTCGAAATACATGCATCAAAGTCTATAGTAAGGTCGACGTTATAATGGCAGCATTTGATTAACATTGGTGTTGATATCCTTGTCTATCATTCGACATAGCAGATAGCGCTATTCTTTTCTAGCTCCGCAAGGTGGCCAGATCGTTTTTTAACTATGTAGAAATTTAATTAATTGACAAAATCTTTAGTCTCATTTTTGAAAATTTATTATTAATACACACAGAACACAATAATTCTTTTAAATAATCGGGGATGGATCAACAGGCACAGCCCTAAACTGTTTCTTCCCCGAATTTTGATGTATACACTCTAAATATGGTAGTACACAAATTTAGATTATTCAATGATTGAAGAATATATTTCCCTGGTGAATAAAATATAATTGATTATTCTTAATAAGAATGAACAGAAAAATAATAATAAATAAAATCTATAAATTAATAACATCAATATAATCTAATCTAATATCATCACTACAAAAAATAAAAACAGATTGTAGTGATGCTTATGATGACATTAGATTAGATTATATTGATGTTATCAATTTATAGATTTTATTTATTATTTTTTTATTCTAATTACAAGCTGAATGTGAGTCGGAACAGGCAATAGCCTAATCCCTGATTGAAAGAAGAAAGAAAGAAGAATGAACAGTCAATATTACATCAGATATGCCGGTATCAGTAATTTTCTGTGGAAGGCAAAGAATCGACAACGCTGCTCTCCTATCTTTCTTCACTGCCATTATAACGTGGACCTGACTATATAAAAAGATAGAACGTGACATGCATTATAATGCAGTGCTCTCAAGTTTGAAGCTACCTTCCCCGCACCACTAAAGTTTTCATCCTTTGAGAGTTTGTGGTTCATGACTCATGTATTGCTTTTGGCTTATTCCCCTCAATAATTTGAAAGCAATTAAAAATAATCTAATTTTGACCTTTTCACAGGTCAGTGAATGTGTATTTAATAACGCAATTTTTACTCTGAAGTAGTTGAACACTGTACGGTTTGATATTGGTTAATCAACGCTTCAATTGACTGATTGTCATGACCTAAACCAATATACAGAGTGTTTCAAAAAGAACGACCCAATTTTAAACAGTTATAATTATTTCGAAAAAAGATGCACACAAACATCAGCTACAGTCCTAGAAGACATCTTGCGAGCAGTCTGGGATGAATTTGGCTGCCGTCTAGATGTCATCCGAGCCTCAAAAGGAGGGCACATAGAACACTTATAATACATCATCATAAACTCGATACTTCTGTGAGTAATTTGATGTGAAATTGGTTTGTGTCATAGCCACCTCTAATACAAGGCCACGGCTTACAATATTGCAACGTCGCAGTGTAGACCTAGAATCTAATACATGATTGGTGAAACATATTTAAAAAAATACCAGCTGATCGTTTTCACCAATCATGTATTAGATTCTAGGCCTACACTGCGACGTTGCAATATTGTAAGCCGGGGCCTTGTATTAGAGGTGGCTATGACACAAACCAATTTTACATCAAATTACTCACAGAAGTATCGAGTTTATGAAGATGTATAATAAGTGTTCTATGTGCCCTCTTTTTCAGGCTCGGGTGTCATTTAGACGGTAGCCAAATTCATCACAGACTGTTTGCTAGATGTCTTCTCAGACTGTAGCTACTGCATCAGTTATCCTGGTTTTTAGCTTATCAATATCAAGTGCTAAGGGCGGAAAATGACCACGATCTATAACGTTGTTCCTCCCTTAGCACTTGATATTGAGTAGCTAAAAACCAGGATAACTGATGCAGTAGCTACAGTCTGAGAAGACATTTTGCGAACAGTCTGGGATGAATTTGGCTACCGTCTAGATGTCGTCCGAGCCTCAAAGGGAGGGCACATAGAACACTTATAATACATCATCATAAACTTGATACTTCTGTGAGCGATTTGATGTAAAATTGGTTTGTGTGCAGCATTTTTCAAAATAAATATAACTGTTTAAAATTGAGTCATTCTTTTTGAAACACCACTAATGGTGAAGTGTTTTGATTTGTCCCTTCTTTATATTCCCAATCATCGGGCGAAGAATTTTTTCAATGAAACACTTGATATTATGGTACACAAAATGTACCATGTAAATTATACACTTGAAGCTTTCTAATTTCCCAAAGTGTCGCTCAAGTTTAATTAAATTTCCGTTCCAATTCAACTCCCAATTAATTGATTTTTACTTTCCTAGCCCTATTACCATAGGTAAGGAAAGTGTTGCTTTCCAAAAAAAATGAAGGTACCCTTATTTCAAGTTTTCTATACGTTTCAAGGTCCCCTAAGTCCAAAAACATGTTTTTTTTTCAAAATAATTATTCAAAAACCTATCTTGGATGTTTTTAACTTATACCGTTTTCCAATTCAAGTAATCTTTCATCATGTGTAAGCATTTTTAGCTATTGAAAAATAATTGTTTGTCTATTAGCTGAATTGAGATTAATAAAAGCACGTTTTTGCTTTTGAATCACCTCTCTGGGTCTAGTCTAGGCTGGACGTTTGGTGTTGTGCAGGACTGTACCTATGTGTTTTCTCCTGCATGATTTCATTTTTTTATATTTTTGCATGGTTTCTATATTTATTTCAAATGTCTATCTTGTTATGTTACTTAATTGGAGAATCGTTGTACACAAATTTAAATTTACTTTTTGTGTAGTTGAGAAGTTGATATTGTGGTAATTATTCATATAAAGACTAAGAAATTGACAAAAAACCACTGATTTATTGATAATTAGAAAGACCGGTTTCGGTTATTACACCATTGTCAATCTCTGATAAACTGCTGATTATCAGAGATTGACAATGGTGTAATAACCGAAACCGGTCTTTCAAATTATCAATAAATCAGTGGTTTTTTGACAATTTCTTAGTCTTATTCATTCAAAATTTACATTTACTTACAAGTGTCTATCATTCCTGTACTTTTAGGGCCGGCTTCCGAGCTCGGGATTTAACTAACTTCTAGACTTCAAACAGCTGGAGTCAGAAAATTGGCTTTCGGAAACGGGGCGCAGTCGCAGTCCACGTTTAAATTAAATTTCGAAAAACTAGAAAATTGAACACAAAATAAAATAATGAGAAAATAGTGTAAAATTTCAGCTATTTTGAATTATTTAGGAATGTTTCATTTCGTCAAGGAAAAACGTTTCCAATTATAGAAATGAGAAAATAAAGATTATCATGAAAACTGTGACTACGCCTCGTTTCGGAAAGCCAATTTTCTGACTCAGCTGTTTAAAGTCTAGAACTTGGCTAAATGCTGTGCTCGGAAACCGGTTCTTAAAGTTACTAGTAATTATTGATTGCATTCAATTGCTCTAGAAATGTGGAAATTGCTAAAAGTTTGGTTTAATGGATCAACTACTGAAAAATCTGAGTAAATCGGATGGTTATTTAACGGTAAGTGATCTACATATATCCTGGTATATTAAGGTAGGCGCACACAGATCGGACGGACGGCACGCATCGGACGGATCGGACAATTAGATTTGATGCATTGTTTTCAATTGGAGTGCGCATACCTATACGATGCGGATTTGGAAACAATTTACGGATTTGGAATTGAAAACAATGCATCAAATCTAATCGTCCGATGCGTGCCGTCCGTCCGATGACGATCTATGTGCGCCTAACTTTAAACGGTAAGTTATTTTCGCCACACTGCACAGAAAGCAGCTGTTTCCCAGTCCCTACGTAGATCTGAAAGACCTTGTTTGCAGACGACGTCAGAAAAGGGTTTCTTTTCCGGTCTAGGCCAGAAAGTTGTCTCTTTCCAGCCGCTCATGGAAGTAGTTAATAAGTCATCTGCTAGATCGGGCGAGTGTCCACTTTCATCATCAGCTGAAGTCGCCATGATTTCAGTTCCAGTTTCGAATCAAACTAATTCGCTTCGCAACCAGTTTTATTCATTATTTATTGTTGATTAGTGCATTCCGAATTTTCAAAAATGCTTGAAGATGACTGTGGTATTCCAAGTGAAATTTTAAAAGAATCTGAAATCCTGACTGCAAATCTTCTACCACTAAAATCAAGAGATAGGTACGATAGCTTACGAGTATTCTTTATTTTGTATTCTTTATTTATTTTGTCAGCAATACCTGTAGTGTGGCGAAAAATATCGTTCGCACCACGGGCAAAAATGTTTTTCCAGCTCTCAATCTTTTCTAGTCCTCGGCCTACGGCCTCGGACTTGAAAACCGATTTCGAGCTGGAAAAATCTCATTTTCTGCTCTAGGTGCGAAATATACTATTTTATAAGTTATATTTTGAAGATTTATATTAGGAAATAAGATTTCATCATTATTGCTACGGACTAGTTTTATGACCATTTGTCTTTTTGTGGGGTTTCGTTTCAGTAAATTCGTAATATCGTAGAGAAAATTACAGTATTGCGTATGTTTATGTTTTTGAAGGGATGGATTCAAAGATCCAAAGGTTCAAAGAACCTCATACGAAAAATCGAAGCTTATTGTGTGTCTCAAAGTATGTTAGTTAGGAAAACCAACTCCTGTGTCCTTTACAAGGTCCAGGAGTTTCTTCCCTATACCAACATCCCATTCCTCACCTGGTTGCTTACAGCCAAACAGAGCCCCCCTTCTTCTAGCTCCAAGACTTTCGCAATCCAGTATGATATGCTTGGCAGTCTCTTCACACTGATTACAAAGCCTACACATCTGGCTTTCATTTCTGAGTCCAATTGTGTGGAGATGTTTCCTGAAGTGGCCATGTCCAGTTATCAGGGCAATCACCTGCTTGACCTGACCTCTACCCAGACTCACGAGCCAGCTGGAGAAGCGAGGGCTTGCGTCTGCCAGCAGCCTTTTTCCAAGTGCTTGACCAGGGTGACATAAGTCCCTGGACCATTTACCATTTGTGTGAAAGGTAGTTGTTTTGCTTATGCCACAGCTTGGCTCTGGGCTGAAGAATGGATTACTGGAACCCCGCTTAGCAAGCTCATCTGCACGCTCATAACCTCCTATGCCTACTTGGCCAGGTACCCAACCAAGTATTACGTAAAGGTGCATTTTCGTTTATGCGTAAATTTCCGCAGCCGACGACGACAAGCATTGTTGACATTCATATTGTCCAAATTTCAAGTGTGCTAAAACAGCTGATCAAATAACGTTTCATAATTATTTGTGTTTGTTATTCAAGAATCAAACATTTCTAATAATATCAACATATTGCCATTTACAAGTATAAAAAAAACTATTATAAACTCAACCTTCCCTTTTAAAAACATAATTGAACATAATCTTTTAGGTTACCTAGACAAATTGAAATCTACCCAATCTGAGATCCTTACCCTGTCGTGGTCGACGACGGCATTTACGCACAAACGAAAACCCAGCTTAAGATGATGAACTTTCAAAGCTACTATTTCGTCCAATCTCGATATCTGAACTATAGAAAAAAATAGCATAATAAGAAGATATCCCATGATATAGGACGTTTTTATTCCAAATTTCATTGTTAACTCAAGCTGATAATCCAAGTAGTTACTTTTCGTGAAGCTATGTGACGCTGGTAGTCTCTCACACTGTACCTCTATGTCTATCACACTCTCACCCGTCCAAATCGACAGTAATCAGCTTAGATAACAAATATTGGCTTGAAATTTGGAGCATAAGGCGGATTTCACACCAAAGCTGGGCCGGGCCGGGCCGAGCCGAGCCGAGCCGAGCGGAATCTGCCTGCGTTCGTTCTGAAGCCGATTGCCGATTCGCTCAGTAGTTTTTTCAGCCTTTTAGTGAATGAATGAATGAAGTTTTATTCTCAATATAAGCAGCTCAAAACAAGAAAATGTAAAATACATGCATATCAAAAACAATAACAAAAACAAATAAACAAGTTTATAATATACAGAGCTGCATAGTAACAAATTCACAAATTTAATATTACTTTATTGAGAAAAAATACAAACCAGCACGTAAGATGCAACTTACGGACCGCTGGAGGGAGTGCAACACACTATTTTACTAAAGCAATAGAATGGACTGAAAAAAGAGAAAAGAATAAAGAGAGACAAAAATAAACACATTTTTGGGCTGTAATCAAAATAGGAAATTAGTATTCAATTATTAAAGATATGATGCAAATTATAGAAAGCAAAAGAAAATCATTAAAAAAACAAAATAGAGATTCAAATTGTGTGAAAAGATTAATCTATCGATTTATATTGCGAAAAAAAACGCTGAGAAGAGCAGGGAAAATACAAAAAAAATAATAAAGAGGAGAGAAAAAAGAAAGCAAAATAACAGAATGGAAAGAAAAATAGACGGATCAAACAATAATTAGAAAAAAACACTCTAGAACTTCGGGAGTGAGCGACGAATGCCAAATTTTAATTAATCCCTTAATCTTATTTCCACAATTACAAGCAGCAATGCCATTCTTTACCTCGAGCGGCAAAGCATTATAAAATCTAGGTGCCAGGAAAATGAACGTTTTACGAAAAAGAGTGCAAAGTGAGAAGTGCATACTCTCAGATCGAGCTCTCATTGTCAGTTGCTGGATAGTAGTTCCTCACTTGATGATGAACATGGTGGAGGAAGAAGATCCTGGAGTCAGGATATCAATAAAGATCACAAGACTAAAGTCCGTGAGAAATTACTTTTAACACCTCTCTTTCTCGAAGACGGAGAGGTCCGATGCTCTAACCTCCACTAATCACTCCCACTACCTTGCAGCATTCTCCTTCTTTTGTATCTGTGTGAGAGAGCTTTGTAACTCATCAACACTCCCCTCCCAGCTATTGCCTGGAAATTTTCCAAGTCGTTTTACTGGTCATTAGGTATATTGGTTTGTGTATGTTACGGAGATGTGTTCATCATCAGAACGTGAAGCGAAATGACACGGCGCATCCAATTGTGCGCAGGATATCTGTATGTGTCTATGCTACAAACTGTGGAAGGAGAAAAGGGCTTCTCCTCTTCATGTTAACAGTAATAATAATAATGTCTGTGGTCGAGGGTACAACACGACCAGAGGAGTTTATTCAAATTATAGACATTTCATTTCATTTCATTTTTTTCATCCCACTGACCACCTATGAAAGGGGTATAAGGATTTGTCAATTATAATCTAAGTCGTCAATCTTTGCATTCTATAATGCAAAAAGAATTCCTCACTGGAATAAGGACAAACCTGCAACAACTCCTCCCTCACCTTAATTCTGAACTTTTCACCTGTAAGAGCTTTTATGCGTGTTGGCAATGAATTATAAAGCCGAATTCCTGCACTCTTTACCCCCCTCTCATACATACCAGTTCGATGAATGTCGTCTCTGAGGTTTTGTCTATATCTGGTATTGTATGAGTGGAACAACTCTCCTGTATTGAACCTATCTTTATTCCTATCAATAAAACAAAGAGCCTCTAAAATATATACACCTGGTAGTGGGAGAATCTTTAACTCTTTGAAATAATCTCTACAACTTGCTCTAATAGATTCACCCACCATCACTCTAACTGCCCACTTTTGAATCCTAAATATATGTATTGCATGAGTTGAATTGCCACAAAATATAACACCGTATGAAAGAAGAGAATGGAACACAGCAAAATAAACACTTCTAAGCGTTCCTGCATCCAGCAATTTCTTCAGACATGATTACAAAAAGCATATAAGGTACAATTATTTACAAAGTATTAATACAATTGGTTGATTATCTGCTGATCTAAGAAAATGTGGCCCCACTTTATATGAATATGTGTCGGGATGCCACTAATTTTGCTATTGTTTAAGATTTTATGCCAAAAGTAAAACATTCTAATAAAGATACATCTTGCGAGTCATTAGAAGTTCATGAAAACCACATTTATATACACAAATTTAAAAAGAAAATTGATAACCCAAGATGTAGAAATTTTATAAAATTTCAATATAACAAACATTTATAATACTCATGGGAAAAAATCATTAAAATGAAGAAAATAAGAATGAAACAGTATGGAATTTTTTTTTAATGCTCTAATTGTTCTCCATGATTGATTCTATTGGACAGGAGCCAGTTTTTTGTTTCCGATTTGAATGAATTGATTGGAACTGTTTCTTTAGTAGCTATTGGCAGTTTATTGAAAATTTTTTGTCCTAAATATGTGGCTGATGACCTCTGAGCGGCTGATGTTGTCATCCTGGGAATTGCCAATTCCATGTTCCTTCTGCATGTTCCTTGCGGGTGATTCAAATTGATGAAGAGTTGTGGGTTCTTTCTGGTGAATGTTAAAAGTATGTGAATGTACAGATTTTTTTGTAAATCTGTATGATGCTGAGCTCCGAGTATAGTAGTACTGAAGGGAAGAGTGAATATCTCACAGACTTTAGTGGATTAGTTTAGTGATGTATGTCTCTATCCATACACTTCTTGATGTATTGGTCCCACAACCACAGAATAGATACAGAATGGAAACTATCAATGTTCTTCTTGTTGGATTGGTCTCACAACCACAGAATAGATACAGAATGGAAACTATCAATGTTCTTCTTGTTGGATTGGTCCCACAACCACAGAATAGATACAGAATGGAAACTATCAATGTTCTTCTTGTTGGATTGGTCCCACAACCACAGAATAGATACAGAATGGAAACTATCAATGTTCTTCTTGTTGGATTGGTCCCACAACCACAGAATAGATACAGAATGGAAACTATCAATGTTCTTCTTGTTGGATTGGTCCCACAACCACAGAATAGATACAGAATGGATACTATCAATGTTCTTCTTGTTGGATTGGTCCCACAACCACAGAATAGATACAGAATGGAAACTATCAATGTTCTTCTTGTTGGATTGGTCCCACAACCACAGAATAGAAACTATCAATGTTCTTCTTGTTGGATTGGTCCCACAACCACAGAATGGAAACTATCAATCAAACGCCTATCCAACCAATGCTTTTTACATGGCACAAATACTAGACACGGCACGTGACCTTAGGAAGTTCCAATCCTGGTCTTCTGATTGGCTCGTGGCAGTGAACGAGATCAATTGATCCGGATCAGTAAAGTGATCCGAACCTCCCATCAATACTATTACAATGCGGAACTTTCTCACAAGATGGCGGATTTTTGTGCCAGGCTACTAGCCGAGTTTCCATACTGTATGTATACTGTACCACAACGGAGGCTTTTCCTGTATAGAATAAATTAACATTTCTATGTCAATATTCATTGTAGACATTTTTTAAAGTTGAAAATACAAAATACTGCGCAACTTACTACGTGGGAAGATGGAACTAAACTGAAAGAAGGCAGAATCCGTTTGGCCGAAAACGCTCATGTTGGGCGTCAAGCCGACTGCGCAAATCAGCTCGGCTCGGCCCGGCGTTGATTTGAATGCTCCCCACTAAATCCTGCATAGTTAGCGCGCAAGCGGATTCCGCCCGGCCCGGCGTTGATTTGAATGCTCCCCACTAAATCCTGCATAGTTAGCGCGCAAGCGGATTCCGCCCGGCCCGGCGTTGATTTGAATGCTCCCGACCAAATCCTGCATAGTTAGCGCGCAAGCGGATTCCGCCCGGCCCGGCGTTGATTTGAATGCTCCCGACCAAATCCTGCATAGTTAGCGCGCAAGCGGATTCCGCCCGGCCCGGCCCGGCCCAGCTTTGGTGTGAAACCCCACTAAACGATCACCTATAGACTACAATGTGATATCTCCTTATGCTATCTTTTTTCTCTATTGTAATATATATTCCTACTGTAATAGTGTAATTTAAGTTTTTAATAATATGTATTATTTCCAGACCCGTCTCATTAGAAATGAAGGTGATAATATCTTCACTGTACCGGAAACTGATACTGATACTGTATATGTGGGAATCCAGCTATAATTTGGCTCATTTTTCAATACTGTATAGACCTAATAAAACTTGATCTTTGTTTTTTAACAATAATACACTATTGATTGTTTAATTAATTGATAAATATATCATCATGGTAGTATTAAAGACAATCATGATAAGTAAGAGATTTGCTCATTATTTTGAATATTTGGAAATTCTGTATGTATTTAAATGTTTTTATAATATATTTATTCAACACAATACAGTAGGCCATGTAGTTTAATATCGTCAAAAATGAGAATACAATATTCATTACATATCACAATACAATATTACACATGGATACTTGAAATAGTTATTTGTGCAACTAGTGCGCAAAGTAACAGTTTGCTGCACCGAAAGAAACACGGCTCGGGCGGAATGGTTTGTTGAGTGCAGCAGAGGAACTTTGCGCACGTATTTCACATTAAATTTTTCCTACAGTTACCATTGAATATGAGAAGTGGGTAATTATGGGTAAAATTGCCTGAATTCCATCAAATGTTTTTCTGTGTAATTTTATTATTGATAAAAACCTTAATCCTAAAATCCTAATGTCCTCGTTGTCCTTGGTTATAATATATAATTTAATAATTAGCTCGTTGTGCTTGGTTGCACCTCTGCTCACTATAGCAGCCACAGCAGTCACTGTTACCAACTTCATTTTGATTTTGCTGCACTGTTGCTCCATATAACCTACTAAGTATTTTGCGTTGCCATGTTGCAAATCTGGAGTGCAGAAAAATTTTTCCCGCACTAGAGCGGAAAAGTGATTCTTTGCGTTCTGTAATCAGTGCAGCAATGGCCACTTTACAACGTAACTGTAGGAAAAAATAATTTCAATCAATCAATAATCCATATTTTATTGCCATAAAACACAAAGTGTTGTAACGTCAAAGATAGAATTCACCATTGATTACTAATCAACCATTTTTAAATTCGATATTTCTTCAGGATCTGTTATAGAAAACATGTTATGGTGTTTGAACGAACTTGGTAACATCGTATTTCCCTTTTCTGAATCAATTTTTTGTACTGTTAATTTTTTGATCAATTGTCAAAGATTCAACTAGACGTGTTAATCGATATTAATGGTTAAATGCAATGTTTGTTTATTGAAATTTTTGTTTTCAGACACAATGGTTTGCACGGGATGCTGTACGACATTAGACCACATTGTCACCTATCTCTTCAAACAGCTTTCACAAAAAGGTGAGACCTATTAATGTACCAATAGCTGTTGAAAATAATTGTTAAATTCAAATTTGAAACAAGGAAACAAATTTCTAACGGACATATTTTTCATTGAAAGTGTGTGATACTTGAAAAATTGAATCTGACATCTGACTTTATCCTAAGGGTAACTAACCGGAACTTTATTTCTGGATATTTATTCTTATATTCGATATACAGTAACTTAGTGGAATGAAATATTTTGTAGCTATCACTATTAAGGATAATCGCCCACTGGAACCGTATTCAACCGATCCGTTCGGCCGTTGGATTGGACGAATCTGCCGGCCGTTAATTCGGCCGAATGTGGTCGTCCATTGGAACCATTTACGTCAGTCTAGTTCAGTAGTTGGTTGAACTATTGAATATTGTATACATATTGAATTAACTACTATCATAGCCACCACAATTTTTCATAAACAATGATTATATTGAGATTTCGAAAATTGAATAAACAAATATCCACTAAATTAGTTATTCATTACAATAATCTTACCTTCAAATCCTATTTGTTCAGTAATCTTTGTCTACAGATTCCTTTGAACATCACGACGATGATATCTTTTGTCTCTCATATCCCTTAATGAAACATGCTTTTGAGCCAAACTTATAAATTTTTCATTGTCCATAGTTACAACTTTATAAGACAGAACAACTTTAAAAAACAAAAACAAACAAGACTGAAACAATTTTAGGTTAGGAGCACTTTGTTGTCTCAGCTCGACTAGGTAGTTCGACCGGATAGAAAATCCTATTCAATTCGGATCGAAAAATTGATCGGCCGGAGACGGCCGTGCACTGCCGTATGAACCTGTTGCAATGGACGAGCATCTATTCCTTTCTTTGCTGGGGGATCGTTTGGACGAGTTCGGTAGTTTTCGGCAGATGCTAGTTCGGACGAAATCGGTTCCAGTGGACGGCCCACCTAAAACTGTCAATCGTGTGAATGCACTGTTCAGTTTCATCATTTATAGTTTGAGGTCCAACTATTAACATCGGTTGAGTGTTGCTATTTGTAAGAAAAATATCAGTTTGAATAAATCTCTCTAAGGGCCGATTTCCGAGCTCGGGATTCAGCTAAGTTTTAGACTTCAAACAGCTGGAATCAGAAAATTGGCTTTCCGAAATGGGGCGTAGTCGCACTCCACGTTTAAATTAAATTTCGAAACACTAGACAATTGAACACAAAATAAAATAAAGAGAAATAGTGTAAAGCTTCAGCTATTTTTAATTATTTAAGAATGTTTCATTTCGTCAAGGAAAAACGTTTCCAATTATAGAAATGAGAAAATAAAGATTATCAAGAAAACTGCGACTACGCCCCGTTTCGGATAGCCAATTTTATGACTCCAGTCGCAGTTTTTATGATATTTAATTTCTCATTTATATAATTGGAAACGTTTTTCCTTGACGAAATGAAACATTCCTGAATAATTCAAAATATCTGAAACTTAACATCAATTTCTCTTTATTTTATTTTGTGTTCAATTTTCTAGTTTTTCGAAATTAATTTAAACGAGAACTGCGACTACGCCCCGTTTCGGAAAGCCAATTTTCTGACTCCAGCTGTTCAAAGTCTGGAACTTGGCAAAATCCCGAGCTCGGCTTCTTTTTCCAGTCACGCCAAAAACTATTGTATTTTAATGAAAATATATCATATTAATCTATTCTATTTATGTATCTATCTCTGTAGAAACGGCTGTGATACTACTATCTTAGAATAAAACAATCTTATAAGTTTTCTCTGCTACTAAGTTGTAACTACTGTTGGAATGTCATTGTTTTGTTGGAATAATATTTATGTGTGTGATGTTTGCAGGCAAGAAGAGACAGGGTTCGGCGCCGCCCGGAAATGACATGTTCCTGCAGGTGTTGGAACTGCACCCAGAAATCCTCCAGCAGATGCTGAGCACTGTGCTGAATGTGATTATGTTTGAAGACTGTCGCAACCAGTGGTCCATGTCTCGCCCGCTGTTAGGGCTCATACTGCTCAATGAAGAGGTAACCAACCACTAAATCCCTCTTCAAAAACTATTACAATAAGTGCTCATGGTTGACCGAACGTAGAATATAGAGTATGGGTGAAGCCCGCCCTACGATTGGTGATTAGCGGTTGACCAATGAAGGCTGAGCTCTATTATCATTGACGGAGGCTAGCACGCCCAAAAATAGTGAGGATTTTATTGATTATAGGATCATATTGATTGATCGAGTGAAGTGAGGTCTAAAGGTGCGTACAGATATATGCGCCGCGAACATGAGCAATTCACTTTTAAACAGCTGATTATATCTGTATTTTTACAGAAACGGTAAGATACAGATATAAAAAGCTTGGCATCAGCTGATTAAAAGTGAATTGCTCATGTTCGCGGCGCGTATATCTGTACGCACATTTAGATTCAAGTCGTCGGTTTTGCATTTCTCTTTTATGTTTTATATGTTCCGCATTTACGGCGAAACGCGGTAATAGATTTTCATGAAATTTGACAGGTATGTTCCTTTTCAAATTGCGCGTCGACGTATATACAAGGTTTTTGGAAATTTTGCATTTCAAGGATAATATAAAAGAAAAAGGAGCTTCCTTCATACGCCAATATTACAGTAAAAATCATACTATAGAATTATTCATCATAAATCAGCTGTCGAGTGGATTATAAATTGCATGCAATTCAATATCTCAATGTAACTTGGTGAAGAAACAGCTGTTGTGTGGACTATTAACTGCATGCAGTGAGGCATGCAATTGATAACTTGAAATAGCATAGTATTTTCTCCCGACTTTTCTCTGCTTTCAACTCGGTAAGCTTTTGATGATAGTAGCATAGCTGTTCGCATCAAATCATTAGCATTGTCGATACAATAACCCAAACAGCCATTAGTCGTTTATACATCGATATCTCGCCGACACGACAGGACAGGACAGAATTTACTCTGATGGGCAGTATTAGAGGAGACTGTGGTTTATAACTGCGCGAGGTCTACTGTTCACAGAACTACTAGTTATTGACCGAACGTAGTGAGGTCTATGTTTTAACTCTGATTTTCTTTTGTCTATATCTATGCATGTAACTCATTCACGGCCAAACGCGTTGATAGAATTCTATGAGATTTGGCAGGAATATTCCCTTTTCAACTGCGCGTCGATGTATACACAAGGTTTTTTGAAATTTTGCATTTTAAGGATAATATGAAAAGAAAATGAATTCCTCCATACTCCAATATCACTATATATATAATCTACTCTGAAGATAGGATTAATCAGACTATAGAATTATTCATAATCAATCAGCTGACAAGTTGATTATTCATTGACTGCATAACACAGATGTCTGGAGAAGCCGGTAAACTGGTGACACCAGATACTTGTGGATGAGAAAACTGCGTGAGGTCTACTGTTCACAGAACTACTAGTACTATTATTTTTCGGAGTACATTTTCCTTTGTGTAAATTGTCAAATTTTATTATTTTTAAAAGTCGTCAAAACAGCTGTTTACAGATGAAATATTTCGACAAAAGAGTGTTCTATGAATGAACTGCTCACCCACCTACCTCATGCATGAGAAGGAGGTTACAAAGTCCATTTCTCAAGGATGGGGTGGACCCCCTGTTAGTTTCCCTGGAAGGAGTCTCATGCCAGTTGATAGAGCTGATAAATAACTATACAGGATATGAATTTGAGAAAAATAGATCAAGTCATTTTTGAAAAATCTTGATAGAAATTTAACAAACTCCATTTTTCTGAAGTATATTACGGAGCTCCTGCAATTTTCCCAGAAATTAGACTCATGTCAGTTGATAGGGCTTATAAATAGCTATCCAGGGTATAAATTTGAAGAAAATCGTTAGAGCCGTTTTCGAGAAAACCGTGAAAAACATGGTTTTTTAGTCATTATCCGCCATTTTTCCGCCATTTTGAATTGAATTTTATTGAATTCCTTATTGTCGGATCCTCATGGTATAAGGACCTTGAGTTTGAAATTTCAATTTCATGGTTAATTAGGAATTGAGTTCTCATGTTCACAGACATACACACACACACACACACACACACACACACACACACACCACACACACACACACACACACACACACACACACACACACACCACACACACACAACACACACACACACACACACACACACACACACACACCACACCACACACACACACACCAACACACACACACACACACACACACACACACACACACACACACACACACACACCACCACACACACACACACACACACACACACACACACACAACACACACACACACCACCACACACACACACAACACACACACAACACACACACCACACACACACACACACACACACACACACACAACACACACACACACACACACACACACAGACCAACACCTAAAAATCATGTTTTTGGACTCAGGGGACCTTGAAACATATAGAAAACTTGAAATTAGGGTACCTTAATTTTTAGAAACCCTAATTTTTTGAGGTTAGGCTTTTGTATCTATTCAATAACCAGCAGGTAACCCGTGCTCTGCAAGGGTGTAATTGAAAACTTGACCTACTGAAATCTTGAAGGATTTAAAATAGGCATATAAACATCCTCGGTTTATTAAGAATCTATATGCTGAATTTCGATTTAGTCTGTTCAGAAGTTCAGACGTGATGATGCGTCATTCGTGAATTTCCCATCCCGTACATGTATAAGCCAGTTCTTATAAATAGAAATACAAATCTCAGATCCCTTTTTGAAATATTTTATCACAACATGTTTCGGACATTTATGCCATTTTCAAGTGATTTAAAATCTACTGAGATTTTGAATGAAAACAACTACTGAGAACAACTAATGAAAACAACTAGTATTTTAAACAACTACTAAGATTTGTATTTTTATTTATATTACAAATAGTCCTAAACAGAAAAGAGACAAGCCTTCTTTCCTTCATTATTGTATAGATAATCTTCAAAGTCTAATTCTCAGTTTAATGTCGTTTGAATTCTGTTGCAGTACTTTAACCAGTTGAGAGAAAACATAATCAGGAGTCAGCCGCCGGACAAACAGGCGCCCATGGTGCAGCTATTCGAGAACCTCATGGACAGCATTGAAAGAAATCTACTCACAAAAAATAGAGACAAGTAAGTGTCCTGACAAAACTTACTACTTATTATTTATTGGCCCATAAGTGGCCATAAGTGTTTTGAAACACTAAATTCTACAATGGAAAAAACAATGGAATTCAACAGATTTTTAGAGAAATATTTTTTATTTACTATTGCTATCTAGTCATGAGACTAATGAGCAAATTTTATCGAACCCCACTAAATAAAAATAAAATACAGTGAAACTTTCACTAGAATCTCTTACTGCTAATGATAATATTATGTACTTGAATTAAATAACTGTACTATAAAGCATGATTTTATTGTTTCACTCAATCGCTGCTCTGCTTAAAGAGAAATATGAATTGATTTAATTGCTTGCTTTCAATTTTTTCAATCTGTATAGAACTGATTGTTTTGTTCCTACAAAATCTCAAACTTTATGTGCCAGTTGCACAAAACCCGATTACATGTTAATCGTGATTAATATCATGAGAACCAATCAGAGAAGCCTTCTTTTCTATAGAGTTCTATTATTTTTTTCAATAAAGCCTTCTCTGATTGCATCTCGTGAAATATTAATTACGATTAAAATACAAGCGGTTTTTGGGCAACCGGGCATATTTATTGAAGACTCTCTTTCTAATAAATCAACCCTATAATGAGGTCCCCGTTATAATGGCTACCGGTATACCACAGATATCAGATACCGGTATATCTAATATAATCTAATATCAACTGTTCATTCTTGTTAAAAATAATCAATTATATTTTATTCCCCAAGAAAATAACATATCGTTTTAATTACTAAGTAATACATTTTCATAATAAATTGAGATTAAATATTTTGTTGATTATGTTTCTACATTGTTATGGCAAGATTGCTGAGCTAGAAAATGATAGCGCTATCAGCTTTGTCGAATCATAGACAAGGACAGCAACACCAATGTTAATCAACTACTGCCAATATAACGTGGACCTCACTAAATCTGCTTTGTCTAATGATAAACAAGGATAGCAAATCAAGGTTAATCAGGTGCTGACTATAATGTGAAACTGACAATAGATACCTCACAGGTAGATCACTCACATTATTTTCTATTGTATTTTTTTTTACTAGCAGGTAACCCGTGCTTCGCAAGGGTCTAATAACAAATTGACAAACTGAAAACTAAGCGCCGGTTTCCGAGCTCGGGATTTAGCTAAGTTCTAAACTTTAAGGCCCGCCGCAAAGTAGACCCACGCTAATCCACGAAAAGCAACCCACGCCGTGGGATGTTATGTAAACCATTGCTATAGAATTATTCATAATCAATCAGCTGACAAGTGGATTATTCACTGCATGTATTACACAGATGTCTGGAGAAACCAAGCAATGGTTCACAAAACATCCCACGGCGTGGGTTGCTTTTCGTGGATTAGCGTGGGTCTACTTTGCGGCGGGCCTAAACAGCTGGAGTCAGAAAATTGGCTTTTCGAAACTGGGTGTAGTCGCAGTTTATGATAATCTTTATTTTCTCATTTCTCTAATTGTAAACGTTTATCCTTGACGAAATGAAACATTCCTAATTAGCTGGAATGTTGAATTCCTAATTCAAAATAGCTGGAACTTTACACTATTTTCTCTTTATTTTATTTTGTGTTCAATTTTCTAGTTTTTCGGAATTTAATTTAAACGTGGACTGCGACCACGCCCCGTTTCCGAAAGCCAATTTTCTGACTCCAGCTGTTTGAAGTCTAGAACTTGGGTCAGTGGACGCCAAACAGTCGATCGCGAGCTACCGGTAGCTCGTGGGGTAGTTTTTGGTAGCTCACAGGAATGCTCGTGCAAAAGAATGTCGTCCAGTTTGAATATAAACACTTTCCCAGTCTGAAGAAAATCAATGACGAGAAAAATCCTCCACAGCACCGCAGCAATAACCAAGAATACGTTACAATTCTTTCAGACTTGAGACAACAGTTTGATCAACGATTTCAAGATTTAAAAAGCATATCAAATTATGGTACAATTCATCAACTCTCTTATGTAGAGATCTATGCAGAAGATTTTGAAGCTTGTGTTGTACAACATTTTGGTGGAGATCAGGTCTCAGTTGAAATGAAATTTGTGGATTTTCAAAATGATCTGTCTCTCAGATCACTTCCTAAAACTGGAAATATTTGGCCTCAAGTCCCCAAAGAAAAATATCCAAATACTTTTTAAGTTGCATTGAGGTTGAAAGCTATGTTCAGCTCTATTTACTTGTGTGAAGCATCTCTTTCAAGTAAGAAATCCATGAAAAATCGATATTGGAACAGACTGACTGATGAACATTTGGACAACTGCATCAGAATGGCGGCTACAACGTACACTCCAAACATCAAGAGAATACTCGATGACCAAAAAGAGTACGTTCCACTTTTCTCATTGAAATGTACATTTCAACTTTTGTTATACTTTTTGCTATAAGTAGATTTCAACACTGGAAATGTATCTTTATAGGCAATAAAAGATACTTTCTTCAGTCGAATATTGCTTGGTAGCTCACAAGTTTTATAAATGCTATTCTAGCTGACAGGCTCATCAGTTTGGCGACCATTGACTTAGGTGAATCCGGAGCTCGGAAACCGGCCCTTGACCTACTGAAATCTTGATAATTTGAAATAGGCTTATAACCCATCCTTGGTAAATTGAGACGCTGTTGTGGTGCTGGCTAGAATATCATTGATAAATTTGATTTAATTTTTTTCTTCTTTGTTTTCAGATTTACTCAAAACCTGGCTATGTTCAGGCGAGACATAAACGACTCGTTGAAGGGACCCAACGTCATTAGCAATTGGAGCTCGGACATGATGACGTCATAGTGACTGCCCCTCCCCCACCCATACTCACCCCAAGTCACGTCCATGGGCAAATGTTTATTGATAAATATTGTACAGTAGATACGATTGTTGGTTATCGGCGACTCTCTGCTCCGATTTGAAAATAATATAAAAGAACTGCATATTGAAGAGGAAAACTAAGATGTATTATATTAGTATATGGCGCGTTATTATTATTATTGATTATTATTATCTACCGTACTTGTTTCGCGTGGAATTTATTTATTTTTAATTTGTTGTAAGTATTTTTCAAATGAAAATTACTCGGTTATTATCATTTTGATATCATCGAAAAGGTAGGAAGAGGAGGCGCTTTTTTAAACTGTTATTTATGAGTATTTTTTAAATTATTTAAAAATCATCTAATAAAGATTCAAACAATGAAAGATTCCTAATCAATTATTATAATTTATGAGTTTTTTATTTATTGAAAATCAGTCAATAAAGATTCAATGAAAGATTCCTAATCAATTATTATAATTTATGAGTTTTTTTTTATTTATTGAAAATCAGTCAATAAAGATTCAAACAATGAAAAAGATTCCAAATCAATTATTATAATTTATGAGTTTTTTATTTATTAAAAATCAGTCAATAATGATATTCCCAAACAATGTAATATTCCTAATCAAATGTTATTTATGAGTTTTTTTTCAATTATTAAAAATCAGTCAATAAAGATATTCCCAGACAATTTAAGATTATTCCTAATCAAATATTATTTGATGAGTATTTTTTTTAATTATGAAAATTCAGTCAAAACAATGTAAGATTCCTTGTCAATTATTATTTATGATTATTTTTTTAATTATAAAAATCAGTCAATAAATATATTCCCAAACAATGTAAGTTTCCTTGCCAATGATGAATAAAATTGAAATTTTATTTATAAAGAAAAAGAAAACTCCCGCCTACTGTATTTCAAAATCACTGTTATAAAACGATCATTCTTAAGTGAATGTTGATAATTTTATTCAGTTTTAGAATTTCATGTCGTTTTGTGGAGGCATACACATCTGATAATTGAAAAATAAGATGAACACATTCCTGTTATGATATAAAACCAGTTTGGAATTTCAATTGTCAACCAATTTAGTGGTTCAAATATGTTTTGTTATGCTTGTTGAAGAGTATTTTTATTTGTATCATTATACTCACAGTAGTCATGTTTTTGTGTAGAAATATTTTTATTTGTATTGGAAAATATCTATAATTAATGAATCTTTTATCAAGCACATTCAGTTCTTTACTTACAAAAACCTACGATCAATTCTATCTAGAAAACCTCAATGCAAAAGTTTAAGAGGTTGATAAAATATCAGGATCCCATATATTCTGTATATAGGAGGTCCTGGTTTCATTAAGAATTTGATGAATGTTATGAATTGAAATTGATATGTTTCATTGATTTTTCTATTTTTTTGTGATGGTCTATATTTCATTATTTATTAGGACTTTCAGTTGTGTAGTATATTAATTTAAATTGAATGTATTATCATGTCTTATTATTTAAAATGAAAGACTGAATGAAATAAGAGACCACGCATTGTGCTTGTAATCCAAAGAACTGTTGTGAGGTTTTGTTTTCCAATTTAATTAATTTGAATATTTCACAGACTGCAAACATGTGTCTTGTACTGCAGGTTAACCAGAATGAAACTGGTTCATTAATGAAGTTTTGTACGATATTTGCAGTACCATGTTTTGAAACGTACATCTATCAATCTAATGCAGATTATATGTTGTAGAAGTGTAATAGCAATTTAAATTATTGCATTCAACCAAAATTTATGTTTTGGTTTCAGCCATTTGATTTAATTTTGACAAAGAGATTATGTCAGTCTGTAAAATGAATTTTTAAATAAAAGCTTCATGCAACAAGAGCAATAAAAACGAATTTCATTATCACCTTTTCATTTAATGATATACAACACATAATTTATTAAAATTTATTGATTCAAGATACACAATTATTATTCATTGAAATAATTGGGGAAAGGACGACAGGCACTGTCTCCCCTGAATTTTGATTCATATACTGGTCCAGAAAGAAGTTTTAATAAGTGATTTATGTGAGTTGTGTAGTGTATTAATTTAAATTGTATTGAATGAAAAACACTAAGAAATTGTCAAAAAACCACAGATTTATTGATACTTAGGAAGACCGGTTTCGGTTATTACACCATTGTCAATCTTATCAGAGAGCACTTATCAGAGATTGACTATGGTGTAATAACCGAAACCGGTCTTTCTAAGTATCAATAAATCTGTGGTTTTTTGACAATTTCTCAGTCTTTTTAATTTAATATGAATAATTACCACAATATCAACTTCTCAACTACACAAAAACTTAAATTGTATTATTTATCATGTTTTATTATTTAAAATGAAAGAATGTTGGCACTTTCCATTAATAAGAGAAAAACCTTTTCAAGTTTTTTTTAGGCGACAACCGCGGAGAGCTTCCTGCCTTGCCGACCCTGAAAAACGCTTAACGTGATCTCGCCCTTATTTTATGTTTATGATAAATTCGTCAATATTTTGGATATAGAAAATTATTTCAGATTTCTAACAAAATGCATCATTTTTCGACTAGGTATATCAAAAAATTGTTTCTTCAGAATTCATCAATGAATCCTGCTCATTACTTCAATGAAGTACAAATGCTACAGTATAAGAATTGCATTGAATAAAATGATTCAAATATTATATATAATAATATTCTATATTATCTAATATTATTAATAATAGTGACGAGTGGAGGCAAGTGACGGAGGAAGCCAAGGTTCACCCAGGGCTGTAGTGCTAAGAAACAACAACAACAATAATACTATTCTATCATTATATAGGGAAATAAACTGATACTGACTTGAAAAATAGTGTTTTCAGATAATTTGGGGAGAATATCTGAGGTTCAAATGAGATTTTTCCTTTCAATTTATTTCCATTCACACAGAAACACCTTTACTTTACTTTTCTTCTTACCACCTATATCATTTTGAGATCAGGGGCACGTCAGGTAAGGTAGGAGGGTGAGGTCAGGGGCACGTCAGGTAAGGTAGGAGGGTGAGGTCAGGGTATCAGCGGAAGATCCGTTGATTGCTTAGCTCCATGAATTCTTGTACTGAATACAGAGGGTTCTCAGTCAGATACTTTTTGAGAGCCGTTGTGGATGTAGGCTATATTAATTTTCTAACGTTTATTTTTTAAAACAGGGTAGGTCTATTGCATAAGTACGGTATAGGAGACCATTATCATTATGATTTCTTTCAAGTGAGTATTACTGTCATGAAATGAATGAAAAATTTTATTTGTTCAAATTCTTCTGAATATGAAGTAGCCCAACCATTTACTACTGCATCGACAACAGGGTAAAAATCTAGATGAAACTTTGATGGAGCTTTATTATATTTATCTATGCTGCTGATACAGCAGTGACAGCACAGGGTCAAACATTCGAGGAAGTGGAGTGGAAGCTCACAAGTACTCTGGAAGAGCTTTCCAGATATTATGAAAGTAACCACCTCAAACCCAACCCAAGTAAAACTCAGGTCTGTGTTTTTCATTTGAAGCACAGAGAAGCTGGTAGAGAGCTGAATGTCGATTGGAGGGGAGAGCAACTACAACATCATGCAACACATTTTATATAAATGTGACAATTTTGGAGTTCCGCAGGGAAGCATTTCAGGTCCCATTTTGTACAATATTTATGTAAATTCAATTTCCAAAGTAATCAGACATGGAGAAGTATTAATGTATGCTGACGATACGGCTCTGATCATTGGACATAAGAATTTAAAAGTGGCTGAACAATTAATACAGTTTGATTACAACAGAATTCTGAAATGGTCCCATGACAGAAATCTCATAATCAACAGGAAAAAACTGTACTAATGCACTTTAAATCTCCACATCTGAGATGCAACGTAAATCCAACTGTATTAAGCCACGATTGTCATTGCCTCCATGCAAATGCTTCTCAGATCTATACTTGTCCGTCTCTTACTTTAGTAAATAGTACCCGTTACCTTGGCATTGTAATTGATAGCAGCCTGAGATGGTGTCCTCACATAGACTACATTTCAAAAAAACTTCAAGCGCTTAACACTAAAGTCTTTTATTTGCATAAAAATATCACCCCTGACTGCCTATATCTGATTTATAAGTCCTTGATGGAACCAATAATTAGATATGGCATTGAATCATGGGGAAGTGCAGCCGATTATCTTTTATCTAGAGTTGAACGAATACAATCAAGAACATTAAAATGTATAACTACCAGAATTCCTTATGTTAACAATATTGATCCATATACAACCCACGTAGCTTACAAATATTCTATCATACCTTATCGCCCAAACATTTCTATCTTTTCAAAATTGTAATACTCCACAAAGAAAATTTATACTATAGACTCCTTACTCCTCCCTCACCCTACAATTTAAGATCTCCGTCAATATATGTAGTACCCAGATTCAATAATATTTATGGTAGAAGATCCCTACATTATGTAATTCCCTACTTATTTAACAGACTACCTCCAAATATTCGTGATTACTCTAAGAAGGATGTAATGTATCTCAATAATAACAGCACAATCAATTTATAAAATTAATAATATTACAAACGTACTCATAATTTAAGGAACGTCAAGTTAAAAAAACGACAGCATATGCTTACATTATTAGAATTTTTCAATTTTTGCTGGCTGAAGTTTTGAAATTTTCCTTTTATTGTCACTGCCGCCTGCCTCAACGATAAAAATGTACTATTACTTTGTAAAACAATTTTTCCCTTATTATTTCATTCCTTTCTAATTAATTTTCATTTTTCCCTTTTTTCATTACTGTAATTCTGTATCAAAATCTGATGTATATTTCTTATTTTATTTTTGCATTTTGTATCAGTTTTCTTTCATTTTTTACTTAAAATCTTTGAAGTGTAATATTTATTTTGTCTAAGTTTATTTTTTATCTTTTGTAACTCATTTTCTTCCTGTAACTGGGCACCCGCCGAAAAACCTTTGGGGTTTGGCAGGACCCTCAACTGTTTGTTTTGTGAATAAAACTTTGATTTGATTTGACACCAAAATATCTGGGTGTAGCCTTGGCCTGCACCAGCATTAAGGCTAAGGTTCATACAAGGAACAATATTATTAGGAAGTTGACCAATTCCAAATGGGGAGCTCAACCAGCCACACTAAGAACATCGGCAATTGGTCAGTGTCTGTCAGCAGCAGAATATACAGCACCTGTTTGGAGCTCCTCAGTGCATGCTAAACAAGTGGATACGGCAGTAAATGAAACAATGAGGGTAATAGCAGGATGTCTAAAGGTGAGTACAGACTTTCGCGCTGCTCCGCAACCGAACGTCACTCCAGCAGAGCGATTGATGATCGACCGGGGAGCAACAGTGGTTCGACCGGGGAACGCGAGAAGACCTAACATCTTCCCAATCCCATATCCCAATATAAACCTGTTACAAGAACTCTACACTCCATCTACTTTCACCCAGTAACTGAAGATGAGCTTCTTGAAGCTATTAGTAGTTTGCGAAATGACAGTGCTCCAGGACTTGATGGAATCAATAATAGAACATTGAAGTCGATAAAAAATGTAATTGTAAAACCATTAATTCACATATTTAATTTAAGTCTGTCAAAAGGAATTTTTCCAAAAGCTATGAAAGAGACATGTGTTAGACCATTACATAAAGGAGGCGACAAAACAAATGCCACCAATTACAGGCCTATTTCACTTATAAGCAATATTTCTAAGATTTTGGAAAAACTGGTAAAGAAACGTCTTGTGAATTACATGGAAAAAAACAACTTACTATCTAGGAATCAATTTGGTTTTCGTGAGGGGAGGAGTACAGAAGATGCGGTATTAGAATTGTCAAATTTTGTCACAGATAAGCTAGAAAATAACAAAAAATGTGCAGCAGTGTTCCTGGACCTAGCAAAAGCTTTTGACACTGTTAATCACAGTTTGCTGCTGAAGAAATTAGAAGCCATGGGAATTAGAGGAGTTCCTCTAGCATGGTTTAGATCATACCTCTGTGACCGGCGTCAAAAAGTCAAAGTTGAAGAACATCTCAGTTCAGAGGGAACGATGAAGTTTGGGATTCCCCAAGGAACAGTTCTTGGGCCAATTCTGTATTTGGCATATGCAAATGAGCTATGTTCAATTAAGATAAGAGGAAGAGTAATAGCTTTTGCTGATGATACGTGTATACTATTTGAAGGAAACACCTGGGAGGAAGTTTTTAATCTGGCACAGGAAGAATTGATCAAAGTCGATAAATGGTTAAGAGAAAATTTGCTTACAGTAAATGCAACAAAAACGAAATTTTTAGCCTTTTCTCTGACAGAACGGACGAGACCACCGGATTCTTCAATAATCCTGCATCACTGTGGAAGCACCAACAACCCGTGTGATTGCCCTTCAATTCAACAAGTCAATGAAATAAAATATTTAGGAACAATAGTGGACAACAAATTCAAATGGGACAAGCACATTAATCTATCAATTACCCGGATCAGGAAGCTTCTCTACAAATTCTATCAACTCCGTAAAATCCTCAACTATGAGACATTAAAAACTGTTTATTTTTCTTTAGTGCAATCAATTTTAAGATACGTCATAATTATCTGGGAGCTACGAATTTTACACATGTTGAACCTCTCTATAAACTTCAAAAACGAATACTAAAATAATAGGCTTCAAGGAGAATCAATTCCCCACGAACATTCTTTTCAAGGACAGTAAAGTACTGAGTGTAAGACAACTCTACATCCAGGCTATCATCACGCGAATGAGGAGAAACAACGAACACATAAGACTGGCAGATCATAACCATCAAACAAGGCAGAGAAACACGTATTCAATAGTACCAAGGATGAACACTACATTTGGGCAAAGAAACTACACATATTTGGGACCAAAAATTTATAATTCAATACCAAGTTACATTAGGGAAGAATTCAATAGACACAGGTTCAAGAAAAGTTTATTTTCCTGGTTGGTTGATATTGGAGTGGAAAATTGTGAAAATTTAGTTAGACTGTAAATATTGAAACTATTTATTCTTCATTCCACTCTTTACTGTTTTTCATTTTTCTAAAAATAACCTTTCTTATTATTATCCTTAATAGAACATTAATATTTATTTACTAATTCCATAATTTTGTTTGTTTGTATTATACATTTTTACTAATTTTATTATAAAAAACTTTAATCCCATATCAGTGAATGAAGTTTGTAAATAGTAATTATTACACGCAATAAGCAACTAATTACTTATACCCCAACACATATAATATATAGTGGGGTGTATATTTATTCATTGAAATTATCATTTATTCATTGTTGAAACACCGCTGATTTATGTAGTTATATTACAATACTATATTATCAATATTCTAATGTTGCATTCAATCTTCATTGTAATTAATAAGTTTTCATAATATGTGAAATTTGCTGCATAATTGGCTGTTGTACTGTAATTTATTGTAGATTCGTGTATGAACCAGAATGTATTGTGACTTACTTGAATAAATAAATAAATTTGAAAATTTGAAAATTTGAAAATTCCGTAACGTTCATGATGGGTGCGTGGGCGGAGCGACTGTGGTTTGATGGAGGAACTCCATGAGGGCGGAGCGTGCTCGGTGCGGGTTGGAAGCGCGTATATGTGTACGCAGCTTAAGACCGACACCAGCGCACAGGTTGTACCCTCTTGCGGGAGTAGCACCACCCAATATCAGAAGAAAGGTTGCTACAGAAATTGATAGACTAAACAGGCAAGAGAACCATGCCATCCACTATTTGGGCATCAACCTGCAGTTGGGCGGTTGAAATCAAGGAGAAGTTTCTTGGCAACATCCCATGTCCTGCAGGGCTCTTCTGAAGAAAATCGTGTGGAGCAGTGGATGGATAGCCATTTCGGGAAGAATTGCCTCCTGGTCATGATTTTGGCAACCGTTTAAGGGAGGGAGTGTCCAAATGCAAAACAAACCTGCAAAAATGGGGTTTATTGCCAGCTCATGATGACATCTTCTGCGAGTGTGGAGCAATTGAGGAGCAGGAGCACTTGCTTGTCCAATGTAGCCCTCAGCTTGATGTCCAATGTAGAAAGGAGGCAAATCTCTTTGAAGCAAATGACAAAACCCAATCGGTTTTGATGTAATTATAGATAATATTTGATCCAATGTTTATATATATTTTTAATTATTATTGTTTTTGACGTGATAACGTCTTATAAATTGGTTTGCCGGGAGACACTTCAAGAAACTGCATTACGTTCCCACGTTATGCGCTCACAATGAGAGCGAGTGAGAGCGTTCGTTTCGGTTCACGGTCGTCTGGAAAGAGCACGAATAGGAGCAGTGGCAAGCAACGCTGCAGCAAGGCCAGCAACCCGAAAGCATTCACCTGGTGAGAAGGTGAAACGGAGCAGTCAACCTGCGCAGGCGCCGCAAGCAATCTCCTGCGACTGCGCCGCTACTTCAAAATGTCAAGTCAATGGTTGTCTCTCTCGCTCTTAGGCGGGCGCGGGCTAACCATGCCCGAGTGGAAGGGACGCGTGCCTCTCACTCACTATCATTGTGAGTTATTATTTCATCCTTCTTCCTACTATACGAATGAATATTCACATTAAAATTATTTTACCACTCAAAGTCGTTGTCACGTAAAACTTTCGCCCGTATACTTTACAGGCAACCATGCAATTTTTTGTTTTTTTTTTTCACATGGAACCAGAGTATCTAATGATTGCTTGTTTAGACACGGAAAGTAAGTATTATATTATTATTATTATCTTTCCAGCCCGGAATTCGGGCTGGTTTTATTTCATTAAATTATTCCATATTCATTAGCAATAACAGCAAGGCAAGTTCATGTTACAATGTGGTCTCGTTTACGTTTAGCCTACTTCTGCAGAGAGGAGTTATTAAATATTATTGAATTATAGTAGGATTATAAAATCTACTGTTCTTCCCGGTGCTTTCTATCCCATTTTCATATTTGTACACCAACCCGTTTTTTTTTTTTAAATCCCAAATTGTGTCCGGATTCACCCCATGGGTTGGGGTGAAGTCGGACACAGGTTGTTTTGCATTTATTTCCGAATTCTGATGACACTAGGGGCTATTTCGGACACATATTTTCGTTTTAAAAAAAACAGAAAACCCTTTAAAAATAATTAGAAGCATTTATCCATAAAATTCACTATTGAAATTTACTATAATGCAAAATCAATAATGCAAAAAATCAAAAATACAATCAGATAATATGAAGGAATGAATTGAACACAATCAGATAATATTAGTATACATTCTTAATATTTACAAAGTCTTCTAGTCCAGGGAACATGAACTTTTCTCTACGCAGTTTTTTGGGTTTCAGTTTTGTTATGATTGATCCCAGTGACACAGTTTCAATGTCTGGGATATCAGGAAAACTGAAAGTAATCTCCTTTTTTCCATCCTTCTTTCTTAAAAATCGAATTTCATATTCGGTGTTCTCTGTATCAAGGATGTTTTCGATTCTTCCAACATAAACTTTGTCCCGGTTATCTTCTTGTGTCACGAATTTAACAAGGACGAAGTCACCTTCAGCCTTGTGCTCATCAGGGATGTCGACCAGCTCTTCATGGGAGGTGCCAGCATCACTTTCTTCAGACTCAGATGCAAAGATTCCTTCCTCTTCAGCCATAACAGTTTGCAGGACGTTATTGTCGGTGTCATTATTCAAACATGTTGTTGTGATGCTCTGCCCTGGATGGACAGTCACGCGTTTCCCACGACTTTTAGGAGTGTCACCTTTTCGTGTCTCCTCCAACTTTTCTCTTAGAGCATCGCACCAATTTGGTGAAGTATCATCTGCTTGCTTAGGTAGCTTCTTGAGCACCTCCTCTTTGTCTAATGGGATTAGACCAGTAGCCCTAAATCCAGCAATGATGTTCGCTCGAAGTTTGTCCCCCATGGATTCTATAGCTTCACGCAAAAGTCTGGGGAACACAGATTTTTGCACAGCACCTCTGTTCCTCTTCTTCCACTCTCCTAATGTGCTACGCCAGGCAGCTTTCATGCTTCTGAAAACTGCAACATCCAACGGCTGGAATAAGTGGGTAGAATTTGGTGGAAAGAAAACAAAATCAATGCCATTCAGCTTACACAGTCTTATAACCTCAGCTGAGAAGTGACTGGCTAGGTTGTCACCAATCAACAACTTTCTCCCCACTTTGTCACGAAAATAGACGAGGGCCACCGTGATGAACCATTCCTCGAACAGGCGCATGTCAAACCACCCACTCTTGCTACATCCATATCTCATTCCTGGGAGACCACCCTCTATCCAGGTGGGGTACAAAAATTGAGATTTGTACACAGTGAATGGTGGCAGTAGATCACCCCTCCCATTTACTGCCATCATAACACTAGTGGAGCTTTTAGAGTGGTCCATTATTCTTTCTGGACGGCGGCAGCCTCGACGCACAATTACTTTTTTGGATCCGGGGTCATCGGAAAAATTTGTTTCATCGAAGTTCACCCAATTTTCAGGTGGAATTGCAGCACTTCCTTCAGGCTCAAGAGTTTTGTCTAAGTGTTCAAAATAGCTTTTTACTGCCTCAGCATCAACTGCTGCTCTGCACCTCTTGATGTTCTCCGCGAACCTATTGGTCAGTTGGGGGTGTCTTTTTAAAAAATTCCAAGTCCAATCCTCTCCAGGCCTATTGTCTTTGAAACGCTTCACTACCCTACCCTCCCGGTTCAGAAAAGACTGCACAACATCTTTCACGTCTGCAGCGTGTAGTGGGTAACCCCACTCTGCACATACAAGGAGTCCATCCATCAAACATTGTTCATCATTGTTTGACAAAACAGGTTGTCCCCCCGGTTTACGATGCATTGTCCTGAACGGCTTCTTTTCAGATAATCTGATAGCGTAGACCTTGGGACCCCATGTTTCTCTGCAGCTTTACGTATCGTTAGTAATCCAGTCTTCACCTCTCTTACAGCTTTTAGAAGTGATTCTTCACTATATTCTTGTGGCCAGTTGGCCCAAGGACTGGCTTATATTTCCTTGTCATGTTGAAAACCCTTAAAAAAAAAGAATTTTGTCAATGCCTGAACTACACAATATTGACATGTTGTACTCCATAAAAAATATTTTTGCCCCCCCCCATTTTAAAAAAGTAGGTCACGGTACGCCTCCGTACCACTAAGCTAATAATAATGAAACATTACACTGTAACTCATTTTATCTAAACATAAAATAATGAAAAAGTTCACAATATTGGCATGTTGTACCCCCTTCAAGAAAAAGTTATTCTACTCCCCCCCTCCCAACAATAAAAGTTGATCACAGTACACCTCTGTACCGACATGCATAGAATAGGTAATAAAAATGTAGGTACACAATAATGCATTAGCTAAACATAAAATAATGAAAAACTACACAATATTGGCATGTTGTACACCCCTTCACTCATAAAACATTTTGCCCCCCCCCCAAAAAAAAAGTTTGTCACGATACCGTATCTGTACCGCAATGCATAGAATAATGAAAAATTACGTTTGTTTTGACATTTAAACTTTAAACACCATTTTACAACCATTCTTGGCATGTCCGAATTCGCCCCTGAAAAGTGTGACTTTTCAGTATTTATTATATAAAAAATACTAAAAAGTCGAAAACATAGAATGTGAAAGTTTGGTTATGTAGCTGAGAATATGTATTATCGAAGAAAAATAAGTGCAAGCTTCATTACATTTTAATATATATTATTATCTACAATAATATTAAGGTACTCAATTTCTAGTCGAAAGTTTGTTTTTGCTTTTAATTCACATCTACGGTATCGTTTCATCTGCAAAAGATTATTCTATCCAGTAGTTTATTCTGTCCATGTAAGCTTAGCCAGTTCTGATAAAGCTTAACTACGGTACGGTAACTTGATTTACTCAGACCTAAGTACTGTATTTGATTTTATAAAGTAAGGACTAAGCCACATGAGGTGTTTTTCTGATGTATTGGCAGGGCAAGAAACTCTTTAATTGGCTTATTATCAGCTAATTCCCAAATGCCAATCCAATCAAGCCCTGATGAGTCGCTAAATAAATTTGCATTATGTGGCTTGACCCTAAAGGTACGATTTCTTTGTGATGACTCGACAATTCTAGCTTTTTGCGACGGCTTTAGTTTATCATGTCTAGTCCACGCTCTCGCCAAGTCGCTTGCCAAGTGGTGTGCTGTGCCCAGTCGGTAAGCTTGGCCACGTTTGTTTTGCTATCCACACTGCAATGTGACCATTTGAGGATGTTCAGCTCGCTACCCGCCTTCGTTCGACAAAAATCGAAGCGATAACGAGCGCTCCTGATTCATCCTGATTAACAGAGTTGTTCTGAATGCATTCTGATGGCAAACAAATTAATTTGAATCAAATAAATAAATGTTTTTAACAAATCTACTACCGTACATCATTTACAGAAAATATTAGATAAATTACAATTAAATACAATAGTTAGTTACCAAAAATGTCTTATTATGTGTCCTCTACATGTTTAGTTTTTTTTTTGTGTGGAAATTGACCTACTCCACTATGGCGTACCATGTTCAATAGTAGGTTCAAATTTAATGGTGACTTTTCATACGGAGCTTGGGGTGTCTCAGGGTTTAATACTGGGGCCAATCCTGTTTATCATAATGATAAATGACCTGGACGACAATGGCTCAACTCTTCTCTTCGCTGATGATACATCATTGCTGTCATCTGGCATTGACCTTCAGCAGGTGTTGGAGATGTCAGCGGAGCATCTGCGGTCGTCAACTTCATGGTTCCAGGTCAATCGCTTCCAACTAAACGAGAGCAAGACGCAAAACATCATCTGCAGCTTGTCGCGAAGACTGCCTCAAGAACAGGAACCGGTGAAGCTGTTGGGCTTTGTATTGGATTCGAAACTCAGCTTGGCTAGCCACATCCAACAGGTGACTGGGAGACTGTCCCGAATCTGTTTTCTGTTGCTCAAGCTGAGGGGACAGGTGACAGAGACATATCTGGTTATGGTGTATCATGCACTTTTCCACTTCCATATCTCCTATGGTCTACTCATGTGGGGTCATTCAGCCAAGGTTGTGGTCATACTTAAGCTGCAAAAACGGGATGCTAGGGTTATAACTGCAAGCGAACATCATACATATTGCAAGCCCATTTTTGTTAGACTGGGTATCCTAACAGTGGTCAGCCACTTCCCTCTTCTCTGCCTCATGTATATCAAGAAGAAACAAAAAAATTTGTTGACTCGGACTGATGTACATCACCAAAACACCAGGCATCGAGTGCTGTTTGACATACCCAGGGTGCGCCTCCAGAGATCGCGGGTATGCTACAGGAGTGCCGCTCTCTGCTACTTCAACAGGCTTCCTGCAGTAGTGAAGCAGTTGGATACCAGCAAGTTCGAGAGGGTTGTGACCGGTTTTTTGAGAGCCAGGGCTTATTATGATGTACAGGAATTTTTAGACGATGACCTGTCTCAAATACTATCTGGCTAACTTGCCAGTAAGTCAAAGAGCAAGGCCTTATATGTTAACTAAGTGTGCTTTATCTTGATCACTCCCATCTTGATAAATTTGTGTTTTTTTTGTTTCTGACTTTCATTGTGAAATGACGCCATCGAGCCCAAAGTGTGGGTAATGGATGAAGAAGAAGGTATAAGGTACATCACTAGAGATTTGCTAGTGTGAGACATTTCATAAATAAAATATAATAATTGGTTGAAATTTCAGATTCGATTTATCCTGATTCAGAATAGAGCTGGTAAGACGAGGCTTGCCAAATGGTACATGAACTTCGATGATGACGAAAAACAAAAACTGATTGAAGAAGTACATGCAGTGGTCACAGTTCGGGATGCCAAGCATACTAATTTTGTTGAGGTCAGTTTAATTATTATTCATTAGTTTTTATTAATTTCTACAGGGCTACTTGCTAATTTGTTTCAGGGCCCTAAGCTTAATACTACATAATATTTGAGTAGATTTTAGGGGTGAAGAAATACAATTTACTACCTGAAAAGTGGTCATCTCTCATCATTTCTCTCATCTTGGTAGAGAGTTACTGGGAAGGATATTTTTAATTTTCTTTCCAAGGAATGGACATTGATATGTCCAAAGCTCCGCCAATTTATGTAGTTGCATTACAATATTATCTTGTATAGTTATTCCAAATTGATTTTTTTCATATCATTGTACAGTTCAATAATCATTTTCTCAGTTTATATTTTTTCATATCATTGTACAGTTCAATAATCATTTTCTCAGTTTATATTATGTAAATTCATCTAAAACTTTGCTGTATTGTAAGCTATTGTATAAGTGTATAAGCCAGTAGCCTATATATTGTAATCTACATAAATAAAGTATTCAATCAATCACTCATTACCCACGCACAAGCCTAAGAGATTATGTGGGCATCACCCTCACTATTATTATGGCGAGATGGCCATGAAGTTGTCCCTGCATGGTAAATCCAGCAAAGTTGAATTGTCTAGGAAATCCCGAACTTTTCCGTTGTAATGAGCCAGCACAGCTGGTTCACCGTCATGATGAAATTAAAAGGGCACTTGTTCATCTTGTTAAGCATGACGGAGCACACTCTTATTTCCACGGAGAATTTTGGAATTTTTTAGACATTCGCTTTCAACTTCGCTGGATTTACCACGCAGAGCCAATTTTTATGGCCACCTCGCTCACCGGATTTAACATCGATGGATTTCTTGCTGTTGGGTTTCATTAAGGATAAGGTTTATGTTCCACCTCTACCAGACAATCTTAATGACCTCCGAAAACGGATCACATTCGGATCGCTGCGGTTGCACAAGTTACGCCTGATATGATGGTACGTGTATGGCAAGAAATCGATTATCGGTGGGATGTATCACATCGAACCAAAATAACACCCACACCTTAAACTTGAAGTGTCTTGTAACAAAATGACACCTTTCTCAATTCTGTAAATAATTTTAATAAATATTTCTGTGCTTTCAAAGTTGTAAAGTCCTTTTATACTCTGTATTTGAGTAGATTTTAGGGATCAATAAATACAATATTTTACAATTATAAACTTCATTGTTTTAATTGTATTAATTGTTATAGTATTCTAATTTGTAATGTGATTGTTTTTGATGAATAAATTTTCATTTGAATTTGAATTATTTTAATCCGGATGGGAGGATAGAGATATCCGAGACTCAAATGTACACGACATTTCCAATTCCGTTTTCCTCGACAGCTAGTGGATGCTACTATATTATTGCCCCCGTGTGCCGGCTGCTTTATGTAGACCTATATATTGGTAGATAGTTTGTTCTTGTGAATGTTATAACTCTATCAAATCCAATATTGCAATTAATTTGGCTTCAAGAACGTAAGATCTCATTATTGAAAAATATTTTCATCTATTAAATTTGATCTTAAGACTGCAATATCGTGTTGGAAACCAACACATCTTCAGTTGTACTGATTCATGGGAGAAATCTAAAGGTGCGTACAGATATACGCGCCGCGAACATGAGCAATTCACTATTAATCAGCTGACTATATCTGTATTTTTACAGAAACGGTAAGATACAGACATAAAAAGCTTGGCATCAGCTGATTAGAAGTGAATTGCTCGCGGCGCGTAAATCTGTACGCACCTTAATAAAAAATGTGGATGTGACAATAATAGAACTGTGTTTTTTAAATTATGGAGAAACTCTATAATATAAATTCATATTCAACTAATCTCATTAAGATGTCCGCAGAAGGAAATAAATTGGAAATTGCAGTTGTTCAAATGCTAATTAATGAATAATAATTATTAAACGGAAATCTAAATTAATTGCTGTAAATAACCCCGTATAGTAGCGCTCATCCAATTTCCATCTAGCTGTTCACCCTGTTGTCAATATTTGCAGTAGCAGAAGACTTCGGGGTTATCTACAGCATTTAATTGGGATTTCTGTTTAATAATAATTTTTTATTAAGATGTCATTGTTTTTCTCGGTTTCAGTTTCGCAACTTCAAAATAGTATACAGAAGGTATGCTGGTCTCTACTTTTGTATTTGCGTGGACGTCAACGATAATAACCTGTGCTACCTGGAGGCCATCCATAATTTTGTTGAAGTACTAAACGAATACTTCCACAATGTATGCGAACTGGATCTAGTCTTCAATTTCTACAAGGTAATGTAACATTTTTTAATATATTTCTCTACAAAATAGTGTATTTTCATTTTTATAAGTTACTGTAAAATTTAAAGTTTATATTAAAAATGTAAAGTTTGAGTTTTTTAAAATACTGTAACATATTTAATATATTTTTCTACAAAATACTGTCTCTTCAATTTCTTTTAGTTACTGTAAAATTTGTTTCATATTCGGTTCAGTTGCGCAAAAGCATGTTACATTTTAGCTGTGCTAATAGTGAAGTTGTGTTTATTTTCTGGCTCAAAATTTTGCAAAATTACTCAAAAATTTCCAATTTGTAGAGATTTGAGTGAAATATTTTTGTTTTAAATCAATTTTTAAATATCAAAATTCAAAATTTTTAGTTTAGTCATTAGTTTTGAAGTGGAAATTGGACTTTTTGAAGTGAAAGTGAAATCTTAACCTTATTCTTTTTTGAAACTTTTATTTGTAAAAATTTGAGAAAAGACAGTTTTGGGCTATGCCTGTTGTCTTCTCCCAATCATATTGTATTTGTTATAATTATGATTTGTAATTGTTATTGAAATAAATGAATATATTTTGATGGTGATTAAATTCCACGAGAACCAATCTTATCGACAAAGTCTTCTCTGATTGTATTAGTTTTAGTGGCATTCAATCATGATTGAAATTTTACAAAATTAGGCTCGGTTGCACAAAATTAAATTATGATTAAATGCAACTAAAACCAATCAGAGAAGCCTTCTTCTCGAGAAATTCTTTGATTGATCCTAGTGACATTTAATCATGATTAAAATTTAAAAAGGCTTTTGTGCCTTAAATTTAATCTTAATTCAATACCACGAGAACCAATCAGAGAAGACTTCTTCTCGACAAAGTCTTCTTTGATTGTATCAGTTTTAGGGCCGTTTGCACAGTATAGATTGCTAAACTCGATTAAGTTAATCGAGTTTGAGTTAATGTTAAAGTTTAAACTTGAATCGGTTTTTTCAGTGCATTTACTAATCCAGTTTAAGTTAAACTAGTTTAGCGTTAAGTTGGTAATAGAATGTCATCGTTTATAATATCAGGAAGGCTGATTTTTACAGGAAATTTGTTATTTGTTTACAAACCATCAGTAAATTGAGGTTATGTAGCTACTATTTCCTTGTTCAAAATCCACAGAGCTGTAAGCTGTACGGTAATAAAAGTGAAAAGCGATCAAGAAATTATTCAAAAAATGCTATATTACTATTAGATACAAACTTATATTTAGTTAGCACCAAAAAAATATATTTGAGAATGTAAGATAAAAAAGTTATTTTGTTACGCTTAAATCCACTATGATCTTCCTCGTTTATTAGAAATATCTCAGTTATGTGTTATTAAAAACATGTTTGCAGATCAAAGACCACTCATAAAAATTGTCTTATTTTCTATGAAGTGGTTTAAATACTAAATTGACACTTGCTTTACTCAAGCAAAACCGTTAAAAAATTCTCTATCATTTCAGAAATTTGAATTATTTGTTTTTGCCCAATTTTTCTCAGTTCCAAAATTTCTTCGCAGTCATCTCTATCAATCGCATTAAAAACTTCTATCAATTCTTGTAAATTCTATCAATAATGATTCACTATAACCATGGCTTACTTTAGATAAGCTATAGTAGGCTGTGCTATAACCTAATATTATTATCGTCTACAGAAGCATTAAAAACAACCTTCGACAAATAATTTACTGTTTCCCCATAAAATTTGACAGGTATGTTCCTTTATTAATTGCGCGTCGACGTATATACAAGGTTTTTGGAAATTTTGCATTTCAAGGATAATATAAAAGGAAAAAGGAGCCTCCTTCATACGCCAATATTAGAGTAAAAATCAGACTATAGAATTATTCATCATAAATCACGTTGAACGTTGAACGAGTCCCGAACCGCGTCCCCTTAAGTTGTCTCTTGATCTTGGGGAACAAAAAGAAGTCCGGTGGTGCCATATCCGGACTGTAAGGAGGATGTGGCAACGTTACCCTCGACTGTTTGGCCAACTGCTTGGTAACGGGCAGGCAGGTATGCGACGGAGCATTGTCGTGATGGAGGATCCACGAATCGGCAATCCCCGGACGGGCTCGATGAACCCGAGCGGTTAGTCGACGGAGCACCTCTCTGTAGTACTGGCCGTTCACAAAGAGTTTGTGATGGTGATGATATTGAGATGAATTAATTAATTATGGGTTTGTTTTCATAGAGATAAATTTAGTATGGTTTCATTCGAAAAGTGTAGAATTAGGACTTCAACAATGAGACTTTAGTGATCTTGTAGCTGAATTTTGTGTGTAAATTTTTATCGTGAGAAATTTATTTTTCCTCCACCTACTGTCTAAAGTACTTACTTTACTCCCTGAAACCTAATACTAAAGTGTCACTTTTTCGCTCTCGGTACTAAAAAACAGAAAAACTCCCTAGGGAGTAAAAGTGACTCCATTTAAATAACATGGGGAGCATCTCTATTTTGAAACTTACATTGTAATAGGTTAGAAGGTCTAAGCTCAGATGAGAAAGCATAATAGAGGTGTCTGTCATTGAGTCAACTGAATTCAATATCACAACCAGAAATTTGATTAACTCATGAAATATATGTTTGTATGATAATTATTATATTCTTAATATTAGTAGACGATAAAAATTTATACAATTTTTAAAATATTTTATTCTATTCAAAATACCAGCCAACAAATATTTTTGATCTGCAATTCAAATCTGAACCGCGTGATCTGGAGTCAGCCATTTTTGGTAGCTGCTCAGCTGATATAGTTGCTACAACTTTTGCCGATAGATAGCGCAATCGGCAGTGCCAATCAGACGACCGGTTTTTAGGTTTTAGATTTAGGTTATGTTGTTAGGAATCATTGTCACCAATACGTAAGTTATTAGAATGATTTTATTTGCAGTCTCTATAAAAAAATGTAGATGGAGGAAAAATGTTGTGTACATCACGAGCGAAAAATACTTTTTCTCCCTCAGGAAAATTGCTGCCCTCGGCTTCGCCTCGGGCTTCAAACTTTTTCCCACAGGGAGAAAAAGTCGTACTTTTCACTCTAGATATACAAATAACTATTTCTGTTGAAAAATAATTTTCTCACATTAAGATTTTGCTAACTTGCGTACGGGAAGACTCCAATTTTATGCAGGGTTGAGGTATTTTCACGGAACTGTATTTCCGTTAGCGATGGAAAATACACGAGTATTTGGGAATATTTCAAACTTGCATTATTTTCCTTTCCCACGGAATTATGCTCGTCTCCACGTGGACCGTTGTCTCGTTGGTGGAAGGGGAACATAATTTGCGTGGAATAGTTCAGTTCTAATCAAGCCGCGGCCGAATTCACATTTAAAATCCATAGGTAGCCTTGGGCCTCGAGGGCTCAAAATTAACGTGTGTGTTGAATTTGTTTGCTGTTTAAGTTTGTTAATATGTATTATTTTTCGCCGTAAGTTAAGTTGAAGTAGTTTATTAATCATTTGAAGTGAATATGTCAATGTTTGTTTAAATTAGTAAGTTATCCGGGAGTAATCAGTGTAGTGAAAATTTCTAAATAGTAATGAATTTATAAATTGATCGATTGTTAGTGCCATTATATTTTCTAGCTCATGCTAAAAACCCTTGAATGACTGAGTCCCTAGTATCATAAATTTGTTATTGAGAAATGAGTAAAGTCCACGCTACCTTTGTGAACAGTTAGAATCCAAATAAGTAGTTAGCAAAATCTTACATGCAGTCATCTTGAATTTTTAGAATGTGCAATGAACCGATTTAGATTATTTTTGTTATTGTCCAAACTTAAATTAGTTTAATTCATTTGATAACATTTTACAAGTTTAATAGAATGCTAGAGTTTGTTGTTTAATAAAGTCCCATGACTCGCCCTTTAGAATTTAGGGATCTCTTAATTCTACCCCCATTCTGGGTTGGTTACACATCCATACATCAGTTTTACACATTCAGAGCTCTCCTGACGAACGAATGAAAATCACCACCAGAAAAAGTGGGAGTCTTTCCCAATACTAGAACATTTTCTCCTCTAATTCTACCCTATTCTTTCAGTTTATTCACTGTGTATTTTTTCTATTGCAGGTCTACACCGTGGTGGATGAAATGTTTCTTGCCGGGGAGATCAGGGAAACAAGTCAAACGAAAGTATTGAAACAGCTTTTACTGTTGAATTCGTTGGATTAGTCATTCAATATCACAGCATATTGTGTTCAAGACCTCTCATGACTGTATGTATCATCAGTTAAATTGATATATCCAAAAACATGTTTACTGGATATATTCTGTATCATCAGTTGAATAGATATATTCAAAAACATGTTTCACTGGAAATATTCTGTATGATCAGTTGAATTGATATATTCAAAAACATGTTTCACTGGATATATTCTGTATCATTCATTGTATATTTATCATAACTTTCTAATCGCAAACTTATTGCAGTAAACTGTAGCTTGTATCCCCTGATCATTTACCAATAAGCTCCAAGTTGCTCCAAAACGTACCTTAGCTCATTACATGCATTTCCCAATAATCATGTTCTTGTTTAGAACTACCTACTTGTATTTACATCAAAATTAAAAACCAAAGAACCCTCTTCAACATTTATTTCTTATTTTTCACAACATGTTTCAACGTTGATGTCATTCTCGAATAAATAATAAATAATAATAATAATAATAATAAATAAATTTTATTGTCATAAACCAACATTGGTAATTGACAAAGTCACACAGTAAACAAAATATAGAACACAAAATACATTCATTCAGGTACTATCAAGAATGAAGTGACTGAAGTAAAGTGAAGTGTTTTACTTGAAAATGATTTAGTCCGGTTCCACAAAAGCTTGTTAAATTTTAACCGTGATTAATTTTAGGAGAAACAATCAGAGAGGGCACTTTTGAAAAGACGGCTTCTCTGATTGGCTCTTGTGGAAATAATCTCGGTTAAAATTTAACCGGCTTTTGTGCAACCGGCACTTGGAAGTTGAAACATGTGAAAAATAAAAATATATGTTGAAAACGTTACTTTGATTTCCAATTTTTATGTAATTCCCAATAAATATTGTGGGCTATAAGCATAGTTATATTGTCAATACTGTAAATGTGGTTATAAAAATGTAAGTGTTGAACGTACAATAACGGAGATAAAGTTTAAGATGAAATTCCAAGTAAAGAATTATTTGATTTGTGTTATCAATGATAGGTGTTAATTCTGGTTTAGTATTGTAGATAGGTAGAATACTACTATTCCCACTTGGAATAGAGCATTATTAAATAATGTAAAACTTGATAATTTTTGAAGAGTTTATTTTATTTCTAATCACACAGTTACAAAAGAATAAGTTTATCAATTCGAATACAGTTTAAATCCAACAAAATGATATAAATAAATGATTTATGATTCACATAGACATTTATGATTTACATTTACAAACATCCATTAAATGATTTCCACTTTTTGTGCAGTTGAGAAGTTGATAATGTGGTAATTATTCATATTAAATAAAAGTCTAAGAAAATGTCAAAAACCACAGATTTATTGATACTGTAGTTAGAAAGACCGGTTTCGGTTGTTACACCATTGTCAATCTCTGATAAACTGATCTAACTCAGAGTCTAAACTGATCTGACTCAGTTTATCAGAGATTGACAATGGTGTAACAACCGAAACCAGTCTTTCTATCAATAAATCTGTGGTTTTTGACAATTTCTTAGTCTTTTATTTATTTAAAATGATTTCCAAGGAGGACTACAATATACACCTGCCATTTAGTAAAAGTCTTTTCATGTAGAGAAAGTTTTGTATCCAATAAACCGTTTGATTGGAGTTAATTTATAATAAATGAAAAGGGAAAGATGTAATAAATATGATAATCATGATAAAAATGGATGCTTGTTGTTATATTATTCCGTAATATCTTGGCATATAGAGCCGTAGCATATAGGCTAAACATTGTTGAATAGATGTGTTCTTGAATAGAGTACGTTAGTAGGAAGTTTATTGTATATTCTTTATTATTCCAGCAGGTAATCGAATTTTGGGATTAATAATCTCTATGATTGTGAGTGTGTCAAACTGTCAATTGTGTTATTTATCTAGTGATTTTTTAAAAATTGATTTGAAAGCTCAAGATATGTTATCTACCTGGATTTTAAATCCATTCAAATTTAAATATTATATTTGTGGGACTTGTTTTTCATACAAAATATACAACACATTTATTTGTAATACCTATTCAAACTCAAAAAGCATTCCATTGAGTGAAAATATAAATTTGTTTACAAAAAATGTTAATGGTGGTAGTGCCGGTTGCACAAGAGCATGTTAAATTTTAATCTTGATTAGATTCCACGAGAACAAATCATAGAAGCCTTCTTTCCGAAAAAGGCTCCTCTAAATAGTTCTCGTGGCATTTAATAACTACTATTAAAATTTAACAGGCTTTTGTGCAACAGGGCCTTGAAATTTTCAATTTTTATTTTATTTCCAAAGTGGCGAAGAACTACTGTATTTCTAAAAACATATTATTATGTTTTTGTACACTTCCTTCTTTGAAACTATTCCTATTATTTATTATCATTGCTGTAATGTCTATAAATATTATTTATGTATCTTTTGTATTATTCTATGTTATCCAATGTAATCTGTTTATTTCAGTTATGAAACTCTATTTTTTGTACTCATTCATTATTATGTAGTGAGTAAATGAGTTTAAATTACCACTGCTTATTGTTGTTTTTTGTCATGCCCTTTACATCACAATACATGACAAGATCTTAAAACCCAAGATCTCGAAAGAGCCATAGAAACACTCACACTGAACGCTTGCTGGTATCTTTCAGTGTGAGCAGCTACATGCAAGTCACAACGTGTTTCAATGGCTCTTTCCAGATTTTGTTTCTCATCTGCACGCGTGGTCATGCATGAATCACGTGTGCAGGTGTGCACTTACGATACGTGCATCGTAGAGAAAATAACAGGTAAAATAGAGAAACAATAGCATAAGTAGATATCCCATGGTATAGGGTGTTTATGTCACAACTTTTATTGTTATCTCAAGCCGATAGTTCATGTAATTCTTTCCCGTGAAGCTGTGTGACACTGGTAGTCTCTCATATTTTGCCGTTCAAACACTCTCACCCCAACAAAACAGTAAAAATCGACAATAATCAACAGTAATCGGCTTGAGATAACAGTAAAAGCTGCGATATAAACGCCCTATAACATGGGATATCTACTTTCGCTATTGTTTCTCTATGATAATACTATAAGGGCCGTTTGCACAGTGTCAGTTTAAACTAAATTTAATTTTAAACTAGATTAAATCCATATCAAGTATTGTTTGTTAAAATGTGATGTGTTTCATTTTGAGTTTAAGCCAGCAGATGATTAAATTCAGTTTGAGCTTTGACTTTGCAAACAGCCCTTAAAGTACCCTTTTTTCTTACATTTTTTGGCTCATAATCTTAGTTATTACTGCATTCGTGAACATTCATAGATAATCAAATGTCACAACGTAGAATCGATTGGTTCAGGTTTGTTGCATCCAGACACAAAACGGTGAGAAAAGCACTCATCTATGATAAGTTTTTTGTGATCAATATGCATTCTTGAATTTTTATTAGATTTTACGTTACATTTGACAGGTATGTTCCTTTTTAAATTGCGCGTCGACGTATATACAAGGTTTTTGGAAATTTTGCATTTCAAGAATAATATAAAAGGAAAAAGGAGCCTCCTTCATACGCCAATATTAGAGTAAAAATCAGACTATAGAATTATTCATCATAAATCAGCTGACAAGTGATTACACAGATGTGTGGAGAAGCCAGTCTATTACTGTATTTGTATAAGGTCTATAGTTTCAACAAACGACATTAAAGAGGTATGCATCTTTATGCTGGGTTTACACCAAAGTTATTAACAAGATGGTTATAACTTTATCCTTATAGATTCTATTAGATTGAACGGAAGTTGACAAACACATATGTTCATCATGTGTATGATAAGTTATGTTCAATCTAATATAATCTAAAAGGATTGAGTTATTAACATTTTTTTAATAAATTTGGTCTAATCGCAGCTTTAAGGTCTTTGGTTTAAATATTTTGTTTTGCAGTCATGGTATTATTATGCGTGCCCATTAGTATCAATATTCTCAAATTCGAAAAAAACTAATTTAATAGGTGGATAAAAATAAACAAATAATGCTGGAGAAATTATAGTATTTTTGATTCTAAAAAATAAATTTTCATCAGATAGAAAGATCATCACGGAACTGGATGAATTATATCATATGGAATACAAATTCAAACGTGAACTGAGTTTGTTAACATTTAAAACAGTTGACATCTGGTACTTGTGGATGAGAATACTGCGTGAGGTCTACTGTTCACAGAACTACTAGTAGGATAAATTTAAGACAGGACTTGTCCTGAAACATCACTCACTAGGTAGCCTACCATTATAATAGTTTTTAAATTTCAAATTATTTTTACTTGAAGCGAAAAGATAATTTGACTTAAAATAATTAGATAATTTTATATTGATAGAGTTATTCTATTTTATTCTACAGTTAGCATACCTTGAAAGAGTGTCGTCCACACACGCTGGCGAGAATATATGGAATTATATTCCTTATTTCTTTCTTGTATAATTTACATCAGGAGCAGAGTGAAGACGATAATATCCATATTTTGAAACTATTTGAATTGAAACAAATTTAATTTATATTACAATATTTATTACCAAAAGTACAGTTGTCAGTTGTGTAGATTATATTATACAAAAAAATACAAACTAATATTATCAGATTTTACATATTGATCATTCTAATTTGAAGGGGTCTAATATCTCTTTCATATTGCGTTTGAAAAAACTTTTGAATTTATTTTTTCATTTATTTTTTCATTTTATTTATTTTTCATTTATTTTTTCATTTTATTTTATTATTTATTTTTTCATTTTATTTTTCATTTATTTTTCAAGAAATAAACTTTCAGTGACAACATCTATGCTCACTATATTATCGAAATATATATTCAAATTCACAGAAACTAATATTAAATCAAATATTACAACAGAAACAGATTTTAGATTTATACAAAATAGGAAAACAGAATATGAATAGAAAAGTGATCAATCACAGTTTCCTACGTTTAAAAGTATAAACAATCAAATCTACCTATATTTAAATCTAAGTTTCCAAGTACGGTATATATAATGAGTGTTGTCCAAGATTATAAGAGAAATTATTACTGAAATACACTTTCAGTGGCAGCATCTATGCTCACTATCATTGAAATATATATTCAAATTCACAGAAAACAATATTAAATCAAATATTACAACAGAAACAGATTTTAGATTTATACAAAGTAGGAAAACAGAATATGAATAGAATAGTGATCAATCACAGTTTTCTAAGTTTAAAAATTTAAATCTACCTATATTTAAATCTAAGTTTCCAAGTACGGTATATATAATGAGTGTTGTCCAAGATTGAGGTTCGCAAACTTTTAAATTATCCCAGATTGAATCTTAATTCCTTTTTAATAGAGATTGCATAATGTGAACATAATATACTCCTTATTTTGGCTTGACTAGCATAGTTCATGATTATGAATTACAAGACTAACATATATGAATAAAATCATTCTTCATTATCATTATTCAATATAGATGTTAGTGCTTCTATGAATGGCATAAACGCTTCGCTGTTAAAAAATGCCTTCAATATCTCTTTTTCTGAATGACCTGAAAAGAAAAACATTATGAGTCTCCAAGTAGGTTATAGGAAAGTATAAGGTGTAAATTACTTATAAAACAATAATACAGTAGTAATTATTTAATAGTAGAAAGTTTCTCTTCTTTTATCAACACTTTTTTCTGCTCTTTTAATTAAGGATTTGCATAGTTCTCAGACTCAGTTGCACAAAAGCCTGTCAAATTTTAACCGAGATCAAATTCCAGGAGAAATTATCAGTCTTCTTTTCGAAAAAGTCATCTCTGATTGGTTTTTGTGGCTTTTAATCATGATTAAAATCAAATAAGCATATGTGCAACCGGGCCCAAGTATATAAAAATTGAAGTTGCTTTCCATGACGAAACACTATATAATTAACTTTGTTGAAGTTCTGACACTGTGTTACTAGTAAATATTTGATAAAACACTTACTTTTTTTGGAGTCTTGAGGAATGCATTTCACTCCTGAAGAGGAGCTTCATCAGCCTGACACCAGGGGCGCTTGCTCTTATGGGTTGGACTGTGTGGCCAAAATGTGGGAAAATATTATATTTGATTTGGAGTTAAGTTGTTCATTTAATAAGTTGGATTTGTCATAGTGGAGGTGTTTGAAAATTTCGTATTGTTCTAGTGTGTTGAGTCTCTGTACGAGAACCAATCAGAGAAGGCGTTCTTGAAAAGACACTGATTGGTTCACGTGAAATTAATCACGGTTTAAATTTAACCGGCTTTTGTGCAACCGGCACTTAGCCATCATTGATTAAATTTCATAAGAAATAATTGATTGATAGATTATTCCACTACTGTGTAATTACACATAGAAAAATCCTACTAAAGTAGACGTATAGAGATAGTATAGCATAAGAAAATATTCCATGCTTTCATGGGGCTTTCATGTTCCAAATTTCTAGCAGATTTATTGTTAAGTCGAGTCAATGACTGTCGACTACTGTATTATTACTGTTCTGGCCGGGTGAGAGTATAATAACGGCACAGTATGTGACTACCAGCGTCACATAGCATCACAAAAAATAAGTAGGTTCACGTTATAATGACAGTGTTAGATTAGCAATGGTATTGCTATCCTTGTCTATCATTCAACAAAGCGGATAGCGCTATCTCTTTCTCGCTTTGCTCTTTTGTCAGATCGTCTTCTAACAATATCGAATTAAATAATTAACAGAATATTTCATTTTAATTTTGAAAATTCATTATGGAATAACTGAAAAATATAATTTCTTGCTTAATAAAATATAATTGATTATTTTAAACAAGAATGAACAGTTAATATTACATCAATAAACCTGTATCAGCTACCGTCTATAGAAGGCATTGACAAGACAGAGGATAGGCAACATTTTTCTCCTATCTTTCTCCACTGCCATTTTAACATGGACCTCACAATAGGACTCTCAGCTTGAGTTAACGTTGAAAATGTAACATAAACACTCTATACCATGGGATAATATCGGGACCGAGCTTCGCTCTGGAGTACAAAAGCATAAAAAATTTACTACGAAAGGAGAAATTATAATAACATTCATAGTTCATACAGAAATGTTCTATCTAATCACAGTAAATTGAGATTAATTCCCAGAGAAATGCAAAAATCTCCCTCACAAGGGCCCAGTGGCACAAAAGCCGGTTAAATTTTAATCCTGATTAACTTCACGTGAACCAAATCAGAGAAGACCATTTCAAAAAGATGGATCTACTGGAATTAATCAGGATTGAAAATAGCCCGGCCTTTATGCAACCGGCACTAAGCACCTGATTGAATGATTACAAAAGTTCAACAGCTGAGTCATAATTTTGACACAGTCCCACACACATGAACTCGCTCACTCACTTCCATCACCAACAGACGACGAAATAATTATCATCAGCTGTTTTTCCAAGGATGAATAATAGTTATCCTTTTATAATTATTATTCAACGAAAATCCTAAATAAATGCTGTAAATCATCCCGAAGACTTCTGCTACTGCAGATATTGACAACAGGGTTAATAGCTAGATGGAAATTCGATGAGAACTACTATCCAAAAATTAGTTGCCAGCCCGGAGATCGAACCCGGTACCTCCCAATTGCTAGTCAGGAATGCTTACCCTTACACCAAACTGACAATCTCTGGATAGCAGCGCTTATTTTATACGAAGCCATAGCGGCCAACCAGTTACAGATGGAATTAAATAGAGAATGCATTAAGTCAACATCAGCTGTGCTAATAGTGAAGTTGTGTTTCTTTTCTGGCTCAAAATTTTGCAAAATTACTTAAATTTCCAATTTATAGAGATTTGAGTGAAATATTTTTGTTTTAAAATATCAAAATTCAAAATTTTTAGTTTAGTCATTAGTTTTGGAGTGGAAATTGGACTTTTTGGAGTGAAAGTGAAATCTTAACCTTATTCTTTTTTGAAACATTTATTTGTAAAAATTTGGGAGAAGACAGTTTTGGGCTATGCCTGTTGTCTTCTCCCAATCATATTATATTTATTATAATTATGATTTGTAATTGTTAATGAAATGAATAAATGAATAAATTCAAATGCTAATTAATATATAATCATTATTCAACGAAAATCCTAAATAAATGCTGTTAATTATTGGGCTGGCAACTAATTTTTGGATAGTAGTTCTCATCGAATGTCCATCTAGCTGTTAACCCTGTTGTCAATGTCTGCAGTAGCAGAAGTCTTCGGGATGATTTACAGCATTTATTTAGGATTTTCGTTGAATAATAATTATATATTAATTAGCATTTGAATAAATGCATTCTCTATTTAATTCCATCTGTAAATTATCCTTTTTCGCCACACTGCACAGAAAGCAGCTGTTTTCCAGTCCCTACGTAGATCTGAAAGACCTTGTTTGCAGACGACGTCAGAAAAGGGTTTCTTTTCCGGTCTAGGCCAGAAAGTTGTCTCTTTCCAGCCGCTTATGGCTGGAAACAACGCGCTAATTATTATTAATAAGTCATCCGCTAGATCGGGCGAGTGTCCACTTCCATAATAAGCTGAAGTCGCCATGATTTTAGTTCCAGAAACTAATTCGCTTCGCAACCAGTTTTATTCAATTATTTATTGTTGATTAGTGCATTCCGAATTTTCAAAAATGCTTGAAGATGACTGTGGTATTCCAAGTGAAATTTTAAAAGAATCTGAAATCCTGACTGCAAATCTTCTACCACTAAAATCAAGAGATAGGTACGATAGCTTAACGAGTATTCTTTATTTTGTATTCTTTATTTATTTTGTCAGCAATACCTGTAGTGTGGCGAAAAATATCGTTCGCACCACGGGCAAAAATGTTTTTCCAGCTCTCAATCTTTTCTAGTCCTCGGCCTACGGCCTCGGACTTGAAAACCGATTTCGAGCTGGAAAAATCTCATTTTCTGCTCTAGGTGCGAAATATACTATTAATGTCCTTCAGCGAGTTTTCCCAGGGATGAGACCTAGCGCAATCGAATCTTCATATTATAAACCTACTATTTTCTGAATTTCGTGAGAATCGTTGAAGCCGTTTTCGAGGTCCGGTGAAATACTAACATATAAACATCTAAACATATAAACAGAAGTTGCTCGTTTAATAGTATAGGATATTCTTGTGCTACATTTTCTCTATTGTAGAAGAAATTCTAGTTACCTGTATAGTCAATACCTTGCTCCAATGCTTCTTCAACTGCTTTGAAAATGCTCGTCAAGTTTGGGATCTGTAAAAAATGTAGAAATAAACCTGGGGTTTCAATAAATCATGGAGAAAAAAACTGAGAGAATAAGATGTTGTCAATACCTCTATATTTTTATGCTGAAGATAAGGCAGGTGTTGCCATGAAACCTGGTTCTGTAATTACGAGTCAAGTAGTCGGGGTGGCACCTAGTCGCGTACCCTACTGGACTGATTAGCTTGTAATTTTGCATATAGATTCTTAATTAACCAGGGACGGTTATAGGCCTATTTTCAATTCTTAAAAATTTCATTATGTCAAGTTTTCAGTTTGTCAAGTTTTAATATAGACCCTTGCAAAGGGTCTATATTCTAGTTGGAAAATTAATATTTCGTCCACTCGCATTTTAGAATGCTCGGACAACTTAATTCTTGTACTATCTACAGGAGCAGGATATTGATAAAGACGATAAAGTCTTATTTATAAAGATAAATTATTATATCTTTCATGATGAAAAACATCTAATTCATATGTCATGCCTACAAAAGTAGCAGGTAACTGTTGCTTCACAAGGGTCTAATTGAAAACTTGACAAACTGAAAATTTGACATAATGAAATTTTGAAGAAAATGAAATAGACCTATAACAATCCTCGGTAAATTTAGAATCTATATGCAAAATTTCAAGTTAATCAGTCCAGTAGTTCAGACGTGATGATGCGTCATTCGTGAATTTCCTATCCCGTACGTGTATAAGCCAATTCTTTCCTTCATTATATTATAGACTAGCAGGTAACCCGTGCTCCGCAAAGGTTTATTTTAAAACTTGACAAACTGAAAACTTCACCTAGTGAAATCTTGAAAAAATTGAAATAGGCCTATAACAATCCTCGGTAAATTTAGAATCTATGGGCAAAATTACAAGTTTATCAGTTGAGTAGTTCAGACGTGATGATGCGTCATTCGTGAATTTCCTATCCCGTACGTGTATAAGCCAATTATTTCTAATATTATAAAGGGTGGTGCAGAGAAATCGCATGTTTTTCGAACCGTCAGTACTCAGTGACTGGAGGGGGTATTGCCCTGGAACGGATGTTGGCAGACGGCCCATACTATGCCATTTCAGTTGCTATGAGCGTTGGAACGTACAACATCGTGTGTTCGTTGTTAAGCAGTTATTTAGAAACAATGAATCTGTAGTCACAGTGCAACGTCTTTTCCGTCAATATTTTAGAGTTGGACGTCGAGGTGCAGTGCCTGATCGAAATACTGTACTCCCATGGGTTGCAGCATTTAGAAGTACTGGTTCTGTGATGAAAAAAAACACCTGGTCTTCCCCGTTCAGTTCGTTTTCCGGAAAATGTAGAACGAGTCAGAACAGCAGTTGTTACTAGTCCTAGACGATCGACTCGACGACATGGTCTCAGGACTAGGCGACACTGACTCGGTCTACATTTTTAGCAGTACGAACTGAACGGGGAAGACCAGGTGGTTTCTTTTCCATCACAGAACTAGTACTCCTAAACGCTGCAACCCATCGGAGAACAGTATTTCGATGGGGCATTGAACCTCGACGCCCAACTCTAAAATATTGACGGATAAGCGTTGCACTGTGACTACAGATTTATTGTTTCTAATAAAACTGCTTAACAGCGAACACACGATGCTGTACGTTCCAACGCTCATAGCAACTGAGATGGCATAGTATGGGCCATCTGCCAACATTCGTTCCAGGGCAATAAGTTACCCCCCTAGTCACCGAGTACTGACAGTTCGAAAAACATGCGTTTCCTCTGCACTACTCTGTATTATAAATTATACAGTTATTGTATAGATGATAACATACAAAAAAAAGGAAGAACTACCTGATAAAGCAGCTATTAACAAATTATCTGGAATCTGATCCAAGACTTCTCTCATCAGTAATGGGCCAAGTCGAACCGGCTCTGTGAAATGTAAACATAAAAACTGTTATTTTCTTATATTTTTTGAAACTTTTGAGCAATTTTCTTATTTCTAGGAGGAAAAATTTCATAAATGCAAATGAGATGAAAAGTGTTGACCTGTCATGCCGTATCCACATGTTGGCCCAATGTAGGCCAATCTCGACCAGCGCTAGTGTAAGGATGGGTGGTTTGCACACGCTGGCTACCGCTGGCCTTTATTGGGCACTGATTAAACATTATAGGCTGAGTCAGCTTACTGGACCAACATGTGGAGGGCATTAAGTGATTACTATATACTTGCTGGTATATCATTATCTAATGATATTATGTGATTGCCTGGATTTCACTAGTAGAGTTAGTGGTCGAGTAACTGGCATACTAACTCCACCGAGCTAACTCTACTCTACTTACTCGGTCGAGTAACTTTTTTTTACTACAATTGAGAACAGGTAGGTAAAGTGTGTAGTCTGTAGTGAGGTCCACGTTATAATAGCAGTGTACGATTGACAATACTGTTCCTGTCCTTTTCTATCATACAACAAAACAGATAACGCTATCTCTCTCTAGCTTTGCAATGTTGTCAGTTTGCCAGAATATTTTTTTTTAATTTTGACAGTGACTGTACAAAAGTAGCTCAGCCGCCATTTTTTTCTTTATTCTATCAAAATACTTTGGTACACAAGTCGTATAATTGATTTAAAATGTATTTTTAAAACAATGAGATCATTTTTAGACATACCGTATGAAAAAAACGAATTAAAATACCTGAAATGACATTTTAAAAGTTGATAACTAACCATCCTAGACCTAATCCATGCTTCAGTTAGCCTAAACGTTTAGATTAGACCTACTCGTACCGGTACAAATAATATTGAAAAGTTATTTCAGAATTATTTCCATTGAAATTACTTATTTTAAAAAGGATTTATATTTTTCTATCATTTTTCAAAGGAATTGGAATAGAATATCCACCAAATAACTTAATTTATGTTGTTTTGAAAATTCAGATCAGTGTATCACAGCTTTTCAAATTAGCCGCCATTTCAGGTTTGTGTATATATAAAAATCTGATCTTAGTTATGGAAGCAAATTTTTGAATCAAATTATGGAAAAATATATTTTCTTGATTAATTTGACATCAAATTGATTATTTTATCATGGAAATGATAATTATTATTAGATCAAATTTAATGGGATGAATTGAGTAACAGCTGTGTACAATCAGTGGCAAAAATGAGAGACTTGGCAACGTTTCTCTCCTATCTTTCTTCACTGCAATTACAACGTGGACCTCACTATAGTGAATAGAACTATACTCTACTAGCTAAAGACACGACGCTACTATATCAGCTCGAGACTGTTTTCATTAGCATCGTAGTGGTGGAGTAGAGTGAGAAGCGGTGGTGGGGGAAGGCAAGGGTTGGAGTACTATCTCACTCTACTCTACTAAAAACTAATACTCTACCATGAAAGTTTACATTGGAGAGTTCACAAGATAGTTAGTACTTGCCAAGGGAACTCCACTAATGAAAACCAGGTGTAAGATATGCTTGCCAATGGTGAAATTTACATTATAAAGTCAGTGGCAAATGAAAGAACGACAGAGTTGTCAATTTCCTCTTACCACAGCCTTCTAAAGTGAACAGCTGGGATTCAACTTACTCCGGGTTTCCCTATCTGATTTACAAGACTACATAGTGTGGCTGATTCTCTGTTACCACCACTTTCTTCATTATAGCTGTGCTTTCAGTGATCAAAAAAAGTTAACATAAGTACACTTTATTTAAAATATTTCAAAAGAACAAAAATTGTTATACTGTTACATTTCTATGATTTGTAATTGTACTGTATTAATGAATAATATCGGGGCAACGAGCTTCGCTCGTTATTTTTTTATTCATTGATAAACAAAACACAATTCTCTAAAATGATCGTGTCTTTATATTTTACAGCTGGCTATACGTCAGCTTATGAATTTCGAGTATGCGATATTTTGATTTTCCACAGAATCACTCGCTCACTTTTTACTATCCACAGACGACGAAAGTCTCAGCTGTTTCAGCCCAAGGATGAATTATCCTTTTAATGTCGTTCAGCGAATTTTTCCAAGGATGAGACCTAGTGCAATCGAATTTTTATATCATAAACCTACTATGTTCCAAATTTCGTGAAAATCGTTAGAGCCGTTTTTGAGATCCGTTGAACATAAATAACCATATATAAAAATATAAACAGATATTCAGAAATTGCTCGCTTAATATAATAGGATATGTCTAATGAAAATGCTGGGATGTTGTCAGAAATATCATTAATTTGTTGTAAAATTACATACATGTTTGAACACCAATGGTCAATTTTAATAGTTATTTGTGCAACTAGTGCGCAAAGTGACAGTTTGCTGTACCGAAAGAAACGTTTATGCCCGAGCCGTAGGCGAGGGCGGAATGGCTTCTTGAGTGCACAGAGGAACTTTGTGCACGTATTTCACATTAAACTTTTCCTACAGTTACCATTGAATATGAAAAGTGGGTAATTATGGGTAAAATGATGGCTGAAATCCATCAAAATGTTTGTGTGTGTGGGTGTGATGCTGTTATCAATAACAACCTTAATTCATTTAAAAATTAATAATCCAATTGAAGTTGAAAATTCTCAGCCAAAGTTCTCATTTTTATTCATTCAAGAATCAGAAAAAATACAGATGGAACAAAAATTTCACATTCAAAATACGCGCCAACAGCTTGTAGGCTGAACCCAAGGCGAATAGAGAAACCTTTCTCTATTCGCCTTGGGCTGAACCGAGCTGCAAGATGGCCGAACACAACAAGATGGCCGAACACGACAAGATGGCTGAACCGACAAGCGCGTGACCTAGCGGGAAGAATCATACCGAAGTTTGTTTCATCCAGCTAAAAATTATTACTGAAACACGAATCAGAAATTTAGACTTTTGCTCAAATTACCGAGAAAAATGCTCAAAGTTAACTGAAAAATATTTATAAAAATAACATAGACAACAGAGAATATTTATTGTAGTTTTGTAATGTTTTTTATTATTTTTATTTATATGAATATCGAACGGTAATCATTTAACCTCAAAATTCGAATTTTATAATGTATATTTGCTACTTTTCTCATTGCTTGCAGTTGAAATAATAATTATCAATAGAAGAGAACTATTATTTATTATTAAATGATGAGAATTCGTAAACGATGATTATTTTATTTATGATTTAGATGAACATTGTTCTTGTTTTGGATTCCTATATTGATATTTTATCATAAATGTAGGGTAGCCATTGAAATGATTATTTTCTAAATCTAACCACAGTCATTGTTACCAACTTAATTTTTGTTTTCGTGCACTAATCCTCCATATAACCCACCATCTATTTCGTGTTGCCATGTTGCAAATCTGGAGTGCAGAAAATTTTTTTCCCGCACTAGAGCGGAAAAGTGAATTTTTGCATTTTGTAATCAGTGCAGGAATCGTCACTTTTCAAGGTAACTGTAGGAAATAGTTATTTATGCAACTAGTGCGCAAAGTGACTGTTTGCTGCACTGAAAGAAACGTTTATGCATGAGCCGTAGGTGAGGGCGGAATGGTTTCTTGAGTGCAGCAGAGGAACTATGCGTACATATTTCTCATTAAATTTTTCCTAAAGTTACCATTGCATATGAGAAGTGGTTGATTATGGGTAAAATGTTGGCTGAAATCCATCAAATGTTTGTCTGTATAATTTTGATATTAATAACAACTTTTATTTATTTCAAACTTGATAATCCAAATGGAAATTAATAAACGATAATTTATTCAAATTAAAAATTAATTTGAAAATTTTAATAATTTTAAGTAAATCTTAGTTTCTAAATAATTTTTCAACCAATCAATTTATGAATGAAAAAAATATTATTTGGAATAATGAATAATTAATAATATTCAAAATGTATAATTTAATGAGTTCTCATTCCTATTTATTTGAAAAACGGGAAAAATATAGATAGAACAAATTTTCATTCAAAATAATTCAATGTCAACAGCTGATTGGGATGGCTGCAAGATAATAAGCAAAGTATTAAGAGTACGCAAAGTAATACTTTGCGCACTAGAGCGGAAAAGTGATTCTTTGCATTCTGTAATCAGTGCAGGAATGGTCACGTTTCAAGGTAACTGTAGGAAATAGTATATTTCGCACCTAGAGCAGAAAATGATATTTTTCTGGCTCGAAATCGGTTTCCAAGTCCGAGGCCGTAGGCCGAGGACTAGAAAAGATTGAGAGCTGGAAAAACATTTTTGCATGTGGTGCAAACAATATTTTTTGCCACACTACAGGTATTGCTGACAAAATAAATAAAGAATACAAAATAAAGAATACTTGTTATCATACCTATCTCTTGATTTTAGTGGTAGAAGATTTGCAGTCAGGATTTCAGATTCTTTGAGAATTTCACTTGGAATATCATGGGAGTCGTCATCTTCAAGCATTTTTTAAAATTCAGAATGCACTAATCAACAATAAATAATTGAATAAAAATGGTTGCAAAGCGAATGCTGAGTTGGTTTGATTCGAAACTCGAACTGAAATAATTGCAACTTCAGATGAAGAATGTTGACACTCGCCCGATCTAGTGGATGACTTATTAACTACGGACTTCCATGTTAGCGGCTAGAAAGAGTACGTTTTCCGGTCTAGGCCGGAAAGAAACCCTTTTCTGACATCAGACGAGAGTCGTCTGCAAACATGGTCTTTCAGATCTACAAAGGGACTGGAAAACAGCTGCTTTCTGTGCAGTGTGGCGAAAATATCATTAATTTGTTGTAAAATTACATACATGTTTGAACACCAATGGTGTCATTGGTCATTTTTAAAATAAATTAGTGATAATTTCTGACAACATCCCACTGTTTTCTTTATGGATAGATATCACAAAATCTAACCAAAAACTGTATCTGAAGTCAAATATATTTGTATTTATGCATGTAATTGTAATAATTAATTAATGAGTCATTTAAAAATAAATAAAGATGTTTTTACATAATTTTGTTTACCTGCTAAGCAAGCCGCTGCATCCAATTTCCTCAAAGTGAATGATTCAAGAAAATGTGAATTTTGCGAGCTTTGCGAATTTTCCTGTGACTCAGCATTATTCCCGTCATCTGTTTCCATATTCATGTGTCTCATTTCATCTGCAATTGAAATGATATGTATTGTATTATATGTTTCTTTTCAAACTTACATAAAAACTAAGAATGAATGATTCCAAGAAATGACTACACTTGATTAGAATGATTAGGGATACTCCAAATTTGATATTGTTCTCACTGGAAAAATTGTTCATCATTAAAAATGAATAATGAATGAGATTTGACCTTGAGGTTGTGAATGAAAGTCATACATAATTTTGCTCCTGGGTTTTGGAAGATTTTGTGTTATAAATAGTCACGGATAAGTACAAATTTTGTATTAATTTCATTATTAATTGTTTCTTGATCACGTTTTATCATTTTGTTTTATATTTTAATTCTTAATTCTATTTTATAAGCCAAACATCGTTTAGAGGTTATTTTGAGGTTAGGTTTTCGAGATTTAAAAATAAACATAGATAGTTTACTTGACTAAAATTATAACCAAATTAAAATCCTATCATTTATAAATCAATTATTATTATTGCAAGTAATATAATTTCTTAGATAGGAAGATGAGCTCAAGTAAAACACTGAAGGTTATTAATAGAAATGTAAACATAGCAGGAGTACTTACGCATTCCCAAAACCAAAATTCTAAAACGCCAAAACCAAAAACCCCAGTTCCTCAAACTACTTTAGCCGAAAAAGTTGCTCAACTACAAAGTAGCCACACTAATTTAAAAAACCAATTAGAAGTAACTCTAAAAACGTCTGAGGAAGAAAGGTTAGGGATGGTAGAAGAAATTAAATCTCTGGAACTGATTATAAAATTACAAGATGAAGATCATAAAAAAGAAATACTAAATCTAAAAAATCAATGTAGTCTAATGTCGGAGGAAATAAAGAAACTAAAATCTAAATTGATAATACTAAATGTATGATAGAACCTCTGTCCAAATGCAAAAAATAGAATCTAACCTAAATGATGGGAAATGCTCTGAAAATGGTCGAAATAAAACGTACAGTGAGGTTTTGAAGACAGCAACCAAAAATATAGCTGAGGGAAATAAGATAGGAAAGGGAGAGTTCTGCTACTGACGTCCAGTCATGGACGTGATTGCAGTGATCTCCTTGATAAAAGATTAAAAAATAAATTGATGTCCAATGTTTTTTCAAGCCAAGTGCATCAATTAATGCAGTTGTAGAGTCAGCTAGGGAACAAACTAAAGACTTTGATGAAAATGACTATCTAATTGTACTGGGTGGCTCAAATAATATAAATGAACCTAACTTGAATCATCTTCCTCAAGTAACAGAAAAAATCAAGGAAATTGTGCCACTCAGCAAAAAAACAAACTTAATAATAAGTACTATTCCTAATAGGTTTGATAGGCCAGAATTAAATGAAGCAATCAATTCGACAAACAAATCAATCCATAATACAATCAACAGCCTAAAAAATAAGAATTCTAAACAACTGGGGATTTGTTTTCTAAATGAAAGGCTGAAAAGACATAACTTCACTAATCATGGGTTGTATCTAAATCGATCTGGCAAAATAATCTTTTGTAATAGATTGGCAGAGCTGATTGAAAGCCGTTTGCAATCCTCTGGTTTAAAAACAATCAAAAAAACAAATAACGATTTTTTAGTAAATTGGCTCAAAACAGGGAAAGGGAAATAGTTACAAATGCTAGAGATAGAGTAGCACAAGATCGTAAGGTTTTTAGTATTTATCATCAAAATATTCAGTATCTTCGCAAGAAAATTGACAGATTAGAAGTATTTCTTAAACAGGAGGATCCTGACATTGTTATTTTCACAGAGCATGGCTTAAAAATAAAGGAAATAAATCAAGTTGGGATTCCAGGCTATTCACTGAGATCAGAATTTTGTAGAATAGCTAATAGAAGTGGTGGTGTATGTATATTCACTAGCAATGCTAAACATACCCAAACTTATGAACTGGATTTTGTTAAGAGATTTTCTGTTGAGATGGATTTAGAGGTGACGGGACTAAGGTTAAAAATTGATGATCGATTTGAGGTAGCAGTGTTAGGTATCTATAGGTCACCAAATGGAGACTGGCAAAAATTTTGTGAGCTGCTCCATACACTTTTGGAAATTACAACCGCTCGTTTCACAAATGTTATAGTAGTAGGAGATTTCAATACCGATTTTGCCAGGCAGGATAAAATGACAGAGGATATTAGAGATATTATTAATATGAATAATTTAGAAATTAAGGTCCACGAATATACAAGAGTAACTCGAACTTCACAGACAATTATTGATAATATCCTCACAAATATAGAAGGTTGTAATGTCAGGTTAGGTAGCTCAGATCTATCAGATCATAACTATCAAATTTTAGATGGTTGCAGGGCCAGAATCCAAGCAGAAAAAAAACTTTTGTGAAAGAAATTCAGCAATATGAGCTAGGAAATATAAATTGTTTGAAGCAGGAACTGCTTCAAGAAAATTGGAGTAGTGTTTATAACAGTTGTAACCTAAATTACAAATATAAGCAATTCATTGATACTCTAAGATTTCACATTAGTGTATGCTGTCCAATAAAAAAAGTCAAAGTAAAAAGTAAATTAAACAAAGTAGATGAATGGATAACTGAAGATATTCTTACTCAAAGAAATATTGTTAGGGAAGCTTATGAGGAATTTAAATTAGTGAGGGATGTTCCGAGTGAAGTCAAATACAAATGTCTAAAGAAAAACTATGCAAAAGAAGTGAGGAAAGCTAAGTGTAAGAAAACAGCTGATATATTAACAACTAGTACCAATTTTAACTCTGCTGTTTGGGAGGTAATTAATAGAAATAGGAGAGCAGCTCAAAAAGATACAGTTACTAATGTCCCTAGGATAATCGATGAACATGGAAATTATATGGATGATAGTATAGACATTTGTAACTTTTTCAATAAGTATTATCAACAGGTTGCATATAATCTCCAAAAGTCACTGAACACTAATACTTATAATACAACTACATTAAATGCTGAGCCAATTGAAAAGGTATTTAAATTTCATCCATTATCAAGAGATGAGTTGTCAAGAATAATAAAAAATTTGAATAACAAAAAAACAGTAGGATTGGATGGGGTCTCAAGCAAAATTTTAAAAGAATGTGAAAATGAATTACTGGACCCTTTATTGCATCTCCTTAATACTTCACTAGAGCAGGGTATTTTCCCTGATGATCTGAAACAAGGAAAAATTTTGCCAATTTTCAAGAGCGGTGATTCTGAAAGAGTTGAAAATTATAGACCCATTAGTATTCTAAATGTAATAAGTAAAATTTTTGAAAGAGTAGTTTTAAATAGGCTATTGATGCACCTGGAAGAAATTAATTTCATATGTGATGAACAGCATGGGTTCCAGAAAGGGAAATCTACTAAGACTGCAATAGTATCCCTTGTTGAAAGACTAATAGATATAATAGATTCAGGTGAGAAGGCAGCCGCAATATTTTTTGATTTATCCAAAGCTTTTGATTGTGTGAACCATAGAATATTATTGGAAATACTAAAAACTGTAGGTGTGAATGGTATAGAACTAAAATGGTTTGAATCATATCTCATAGGTAGAAACCAGTGTGTTGAGCTTACCAAGGTGGATGGGAATGAAATAGTAAAAATTAAATCTCAAAAACTGGAGGTCCAGGCTGGAGTACCTCAAGGCTCAATTCTGGGTCCCTTACTGTTTCTGTTGTATGTGAACCAATTACCAAAAGAGTTAAAAGATCACAGAGCTCTGTTGTTTGCTGATGACACATCGCTTATCTTTAACAATTATTTATTAGATAGTCTAGAAATAAATGCTTTTACTGGAGTACAGTCAATTGTCCAATTCTTGAAGCAAAGGCAATTAACAATAAATAGTAAGAAATGTCAATTCCTACAATTCAAAAGTAAATATAATTCAGTAGAGGATAGAGAAATAAATGTGTTTGTAGAGGAAAATGAATTAGACCAAGAAGAGAAAGTAGCATTCTTGGGAATTTTATTGGACAGGAAATTAACATGGCATCCTTACATTGAGAGGATATGTAATAAGATATCATCTGGGGTATTTGTCCTGCGGCAGCTTGCTAGGCTGAATGATAAAAAACTACTGTTAACTGCTTACCATGGACTTATACTATCTCATATTAGGTATGCTATTTTAGTATGGGGTAATTCATCTCAACAAAATATGGACAGGGTGTTTAAGATTCAAAAGAAGGCACTCAGATGTATAGAGAAAGTGAATAGGTTAGACTCTTGTAGGCCTTTATTTAAAAAGCTTGGTCTATTAACTGTGCCATCTTTGTATGTATATGAAGTTGTAATGCATGTGAAAACGAGTGGTGTGATCCAGAATTCAGATGTTCATGAGTATAATACGCGAAACAGAGCAGATTATCATATAATGGGTCACAATAGTAGGTTATTTGAACAAAAACCAGATTATATTGGTAGGAAATTTTATAACAAGCTACCTCAAATCTTGAAAAGTAATGATGATTTGAAGATTTTCAAAAAACAAATTAAAAAATATTTAGTTGATAGAGCTTTTTATAGTGTACAAGAATTCCTTTCAAACCTAAACTAGGTTGAACTACTTAGTGTTAGAATTATTATGTAATAACATGACTTGTCTTATACTCCATGACTGGAGTCTTTAGGACGTAATCTAAAAAAAAAAAAAAAAGACCAGGTGGAGTGTAAGGCTGGGCACACACTGATTAGTCAAGACAAGACTAGTCACGTTTAGTCACAATACTTCACGTTGTTGATTATGACGCAACTCGCACTGATTAGTCATTGCAATTAGACATGTCTTCATAGGCAACTATGTGAAGTATTGTGACTAAACGTGTCTGATCATGTCTTGTCTTGACTTGACTAACTGGTGTGTGCCCAGCCTAAGAACGACACAGTATGAGAGGCTAATACTATAGTGAGGTCCACGTTATGATGGCAGTATTTGATAAACATTGGTGTTGCTATCCTTGTCTATCATTCGACAAAGCAGATAGCGCTATCATTTTCTAGCTGTGAAACGTCACCAGATCATTTTAGAACAATGAAAAAATATAATTAATCAACAATATATTCAATCTCAATAATTATGAAAATTCATAGCTAAATAATTGAAAAAAATATTTTTTTTCTTGACAGATAACATATATAATTATTTTAAACAAGAATGAACAGTTAATGTCACACCAGTTATATTGGTATCAGCTATCCTCTATAGAAGGCACAGAATCGGCAACACTGTTTCCCATCTTTCCCCACTGCCATTATAACGTGATCCTCACTTTAATAGTTCAGTTGAGACCGCTATTATTAAATTTTACTACAAAATGACTTCAAAAATTCATACCTGTTCCTTGATTTGGTCCAACATGATCAGCAAACGAGCTTGCCAAGCTGATATCAGTCGGTGCTCCACCAATTTGAGGAGGCTTAGACGGATCAAATAATTCTTTTCTCCCTCCAATCATAGTTGGCGTCACAAAGGTATTGCTTGCACTAGACAGAGAGGGCAAGCTCAAATCAGTTGTAGTATTCATCTTTCTCTCTCCGATCATGTTTGCTGTATTGAAATCATTTCTTCCTCCAATTGTAGCTGGTGTCACAAAGTTGCTGCTTACACTAGATAGAGAAGGCAAACTCAAATCAGTTGTATTGGTTTGCTTTCTTTCTCCAATCATTGATGACGACCCAAAATTGTTGGTTGGATTTTGTTTTTCTCCTCCACCTTGACGACAAGACAACACATCTTTGGTTGGTCTCACCGTCTGTCTCTCTCCAGCTGCTTGAAAAGTATGTTGATTAATATTTCCTCTCTCTTCATCAATTGCTGGATTCATGTTCTCTTTGTTGAAAACTCCTCCAGTAGGCCTAACAGACGATGAAACCGGTTTATTATTAGTTGATCCACTAACAGTTGATGGTTTTATGTTCTCTTTGTTGAAAGCTCTTCCAGAAAACATTTTATCAATTGCTGAGTGTCCCCCTTTACTTGAACTGATCTTTGAGTGTATGTTTCGTTTGGGTATTACTCCACCTCCAAAAGAAGACATCGACATGGTTGCATTGTTCATCTTTGAATCTGGAATTGTTGGAGCCACCATGTTTAGATTAGTTACTATCCCGTCATTAGAACTAATCATTGTGGGTTTATTTGGCTTCTGTATCACTCCACCTCTAAAAGGAGACATTGTTACATTATTCATATTTGAATCTAAAATTGCTGAATCCACCATCATACTTTGATCAACTACTGCCTCAGGCCTGACCGATCTCCCGCCTTGAAATTGTAGCGGCACTGTTCCAGTGTTGTCTTTGAAATCTCCCTCAGCTTTGATTCCACTGTATGTCCTCAAAGGAGCTCTATCTCCAACAACTATTGAGCTCGTATTGCCAGTATCAACTTGTCTTCTCTCTCCAAATTGACCTGGTACTGTTTCATTTTTCGTGAAAAATTGTGCTCTTCCACCTGCAGCCACATTCGTTGGAACTATTTTGTCTCCAAATTGAGTTTGCGCGGTTTGATTGATGGTTGCCAGCTGTATTCCTCCACTGTTCGAATGCTGGAAAACTGCACTGTTAACCTCATTTGTCCTCAATATTTGTTGATGCTTACTTGCATCAAATGAACTCGGCAACATTGTTTTGTTTACCGGCAGTGATTGATTGTTAGTTGTCAATACTTGTATTGAATGAGGAAAGGCTACTCCTCTGTTAGTTCCAAATGAACTCGGCAGCACTGTCTTGTTAACTGGCATTGATTGATTATTGTTGATTAACTGTTTTGAATAACGTGGAAAAACGGCTCTATTAGCTTCAAATGAACCTTTGTTTGGGGTTGAAGATGCCATATCTCTATAGCTTACATCCAACAGTCTTCTTCCATGAATTGGAGACTGCATTCCTCTATAGTTCGCATTTAACTGGCGTCTTTCTACAGTTGGGGAGGCCTGTATGTTTCTAGATTGTATTCCACTGTAATTTGCATTGATCTGACGTCTCTCTAGAGTTGGGGAGGCTTGTATGTTTCCAGCTTGTATTTCACTGTAATTCGCATTGAATTGACGGCTTTCTACAGTTGGGGAGGCCTGTATGTTTCCGACTTGTATTCCACTGTAATTTGCGTTGAACTGGCGTCTCTCTACAGTTGGGGAGGCTTGTATGTTTCCAGATTGTATTCCACTGTAATTAGCGTTGAACTGGCGTCCCTCTACAGTTGGGGAGGCTTGTATGTTTCCGGCTTGTATTCCACTGTAATTTGCATTGAATTGACGTCTCTCTACAGTTGGGGAGGCCTGTATGTTTCCATAAGCTGCATTGAAAGGTGTTTGCCCCTCATTTCCAGACGGAATAATTCCACTGTTGGTGTTGAATTGTACCTGACCTCCAGGTGAAGTAGCTGGCACAAACTGTATTTTATTCATGGTATGAGACGCCGCATTTCTATCTATTGGTCCATCTTCGATGATCGGAGGTAACATGTGTCTGTAAGGTGCATGGAGAAATCCTCTTTCTTCAACTTGAAACGACATATCAGTTTCACTTCTAAACAATCCTCCTTGATTTTGAGCTTGGAAGAATGTTTGGTTGGTTTCAAATCGTGGTCCCTCTTCAAATTGCGGATGGACTGTTGGGAATTTTGAACCATCTTCAAAGTTGATACCTCTGAACAACGATATGGAGTTTCCCAAGGAAGGATCCGTGTCTATTGGATTCCATTGGTTTTCAACAGGTGGTTTCAGATTGTCCAGAGATGGATCTGTGACGGCTGGATTCCATTGATTTTCAACAGGTGGTTTCAGGTTCCATGGAACGGCCTCAGGCACTTTGAATGAGTTGTCACAATTGAATGAATACGAATCAAACGTTGCCGAATCGGTAGATGTGTCCATTGAGTTTTCTGTGAAATTTTGGTCATCTGAAACAAAATCAATAAATTTATATATTTATTTATTCAACAGATACAAAAACCATAGTTATAAAATGAAAAAAAAAAACAGGATTATAGCCCTTACTGCATGAAAGAAAGATTACCAAGCCACTCCTAATAAAATCAGGTGTGCGTCAGGGTTGCGTGCTGTCACCAACATTGTTGCTGCTGGTATTGGATCATGTACAGGCAGGGAGAAAGAGAGGGCTGCAGTGGGGTTTAAGACAGAGGCTGAAAGACCTGGACTTTGCTGACGATATTTGCCTATTAGGGCGGAGACACACGGGCTGGAAAATAGTCGTCCGCAAAAAACCGGAATGATTTGATAATAACCGTGAAATAGGAGAAATAATTTTAGGTCTACACACAGTCGATTCTTGGACCCAGCAACTTTTCGATACAATACAGTTCCGAGAATGTCTTTTCATTCCATGTCAAATTCCATTCTTTTGTCTAACATTTAACTGCCTATTGATTCACAAGTCTCCACAGCTGTGAGCTGGGTGGAAGGTACAACTCACCACTTGTTTGAAGATGGATAATCACAGCGTGAGAAATCAAATAGAATTTTCTTGATTCTCCATTATCGTACTTGAAAATATTATTTATTTGATCTCTTCGACAGGTTCACCTGTATATATTTTTACCTGGTAGACAATATTGTTTGTATGTGCGTTCATTTTGAAACACCTGTCTATATCTTTTCATAGTTTATCTATGAAATACCCGAGAGTTTGCTTCTGAAGTTCAATAACCCCTTTGTTCCATGTAAAGTCGAAATTCCCAGAAGCCTTACAATAATATATATATATATATATATACACCAATTCTGGTTGTTAAGTTGAGAATTATGAATGCTTGAATAATAATGACTTCAGAAGTGATAATATTTTTACGGTACAGTTACTTACTATTAGCTACTTACTACAGCTTACAGCTGCTTAGTTAATTGGAATTTGATATGATTTAGAAGCAATAATGTTCAATCTAGAAAGCTTTTATCATTTTTTCTAATTCAACAATGAAATAATGACCTTGAATTTAATCAATTGGAATCATTTCGAAATATACTCACAAATGAGTATGAATTTGTACTATGGAAACTTTACTTGTAAACTTTACAGAAAAATATTATTATTTTTGGTCGTAGAAACAAAAATCAAACTTCTATGGACTCAGTGAGTCAAGTAGATTATTATAATATTAAATAGAGTTTTTTGATATAGAGAAACAATAAGCAGGCAAACAAAGACTAGTGACCCTCCATGAAGCCGAAAGGTGTGACAAATGAGTTCCGGTGACTAAAATCGACCAGTGTGAACGTTTGTATGCAGAGCCATATGCGCTATTACTATCGCTCTCCTCTGGAAATAGGACAGAATCTATTTTCTGGCAGAATTTTTCTATCACGGTTGAAAGTCTGGCGACTCACATTTAAAAAGCACATGTTCCATCTTTTTGGGAACTATTGGTCAACGAAAAAATCACCCGTGTGAAGGGGCCCTTAGCCCAGCGTTCCAGAGACATGGAAGAGAAACTGCTTAGGCTAGAAAAAGAAGCTGCAGAAGCAGGTCTCTGTATTAATATGAAAAAGACAAAGGAACTGAGATCAAATGCAGCAACAGATAGGCAGTTTGAAGTGGGTGGTACTCGCATCCAGACTGTAGACTCCTTTGTGTATTTGAAGAGTGCAGTGACCAAGACTGGATGCACTGATGAAGATCTTGGAAGCCGAATTATAAAAGCAAATGGTGCCTTCATCCAATTGAACAAGTAATGGAAAAACAGAAACATATCAAGGGCAACAAAAATTCGGATTTTCAATACCAACGTGAAATCAGTGCTTTTATACGAATGTGAAACATGGAAGATCACTGGGCGAATTGTAGGGCATCTGCAGACCTTCATAAACATATGTTTACGTCACATCATGGGCATCTACTGGCCAGAGGTGATCACCAATGAGAATATCTGGCAGTTAACAAATCAATGTCCAATTCAAGAGGAACTGAAAAGGAAAAATGGACTACTTATGATCAGTGTAAGCGCCAGCTTACTGGTTTTTGGAAATCGTATTGAGAATTTTAATTTGAAGATTTTCTCGCACTTGGATTAGCTGACAGGCTTCCAACTTGTCAATCAATCGGCAATATTGTCAATATGGATCAACTAATTGATCGACATCAAACAGTCATAACGAATATTCGTATCAGTGTATCGTTTCAGTACATGCGCATAGACGCGAGAACATTCTAGTGTTATCCTCGCCAGGAAAAAGTTGAACTACAGCATCCTTGCAAGCAGTCAGCAGTCAGCAGTCTCCTCACCTTCCAGCACCAGGTCCAAGAGGGATTCTAACCAGAAGCTCGGCTACAGTGAGAATAACAGTTCCAGTTGGGAAAATAAGGTAACTTTGTTCCATTGGAAATTTCACCTTCTACTGTTTGAAAAGATGTAACAACTTTGATCCTCTTCAGAAAATGGTCGATTTCTTCTTGTCTCTCATCGGCGTGAACTTGAAAACGCCACAAATCGAATCTATTTCTCCTCTGCAAATTGTATGGAATTGGAAGAAATTGCATAAATTAAAGCTATACTACTTATTTTTTCGAATATTTTATTTATAAGATATCTTTTCATTTATTTTTAATTGAATGATAAATTATTGTATACTCAAGTTGATTTAGATTGATTGCTGAATAGATATTAAATAACCAATAAGAGCAAAATCATTGAGTGAAATTCCTATTTTTACAACACATTTTATTTTCTTGGCTGCCTAGGATGTAGACTAATTTTGTAGACTATAGTGAGTGCCGCCATAGAGAAACAATAGCGTAAATAGATATCCCATGGTATAGGGCGTTTATGTTGCAACTTTTACTGTTATCTCAAGCCGATTACTGTCGATTATTGTTGTTTTTTACTGTTTTGTTGGGGTAAGAGTGTATGAACGGCACAGTATGAGAGACTACGAGCGTCACACAGCTTCACGGGAAAGAACTACGTGGACTATCGGCTTGAGATAACAGTAAAAGTTGCGACATAAACATCCTATGCCATGGGATATCTATTTACGGTATTGTTTCTCTATGGTGCCGCGTCATAATGGCAGTGGAGAAAGATAGGAGAACAACGTTGCCGAACCTCTGTCTTGTCAATGCCTTCTATGGAGGGTAACTGATACCGGTTTATTGATGTAATATTAACACTGTTCATTCTCGTTTAAAATAATCAATTATATTTTATTAAGCAAGAAATTATATTTTTCAATGATTCCATGATGAATTTTCATAATCAAGTTCCAATATTTTGTTAATTAATTACATTTCTACATTGTTAAAAAACAATCTGACAACAGAGCACAGCGAGAAAGAGATAGCGCTATCCGCTTTGTTTAATGATAAGACAAGAATAGCAATACATTGCTAATCAAACACTGCCATTATAACGTGGACCTCACTTTAGGATTGTAGACTAGGATGTAGATTAAAGCCGGGGACACACCTGTCATACAGTGTTCCGATCCCACTCCGATCCTACTCCGATCCCATCACGTCCTGGAAGGATGCATGCCACACATGTCTATCATGTGGTCTGCCCTACCACTCCACCTTACAAAAATATCGGTCATGAGTAGGATCGGAACATTGCATGACAGATGAGGCCCTCGACAAGATTTCTTTATTGCAGAAAACATTTATACAAATGCATAGCATCGTCATAGATTAAACATGGTAAATTACATTACATGGACATTAGCTGTAAACGTTATCAGTTGAAAATCTTTCTACTGTAGGCCTATCCAAAACAATGTTTAATCTTTATTGTCAGAATCTAATGTAATATAATTTATCAGATTTCTACTACATTTGATTTATTCTAAATGAATGAATACCATAAATTGGCATGATATCTTCTACATTATGTACGGTAGAACCTGTAATTCTATGTTCTAAACTATTAGGCTCAACTCACACTTACGCGACTCAGGTCGAGAAGAGACTCGACTCTAGTGGAGAGCATGTGTTTCCAAATGGTGACACTCAGACCAGTCGATTCTAGTCTCCGAGACTGTCATCATTTGAAAACACATGCTCTCGACTAGAGTCGAGTCTCTTCTCGACCTGAGTCGCGTAAGTGTGAAGCGTTAAGCCTTGATATTCTGTTATCTGTATAAATTCTATTAGATTGAACAGATGATTTCAAACAGATGATGTTTGTCAAGTTCCGTTTAATCTGATAGAATTCATAAGGACGGCAAAATATCGTACGAACAAAAATCGATGTGTGTGTAACTGGTTTGAGTATAGAGGATAGGAGAATAGTTTTTCAAAAAATCGTTATAGATTCATCACTTACCTCAATTCTCTGTATGACCAAAGTGTTATTCCAAAATGCCGATTTTGTTTTCTTGCCTTTTAGATGAAAAGTGTCGACTACAGTATTGTGATTCATGATCAGCATGGCGTTTCCCTGCAAACAAATAAATTGAAAAATATAAATCTATAATTTAATAGAGTGAAGAATCTTCTTAAACATGCACATAATTTAAAAACTATATTTGAGTGAAATTAGTTAATATTCTAGAACATTCTACAATTGAAACGTACATTTTCTACCTAATAAGTTATATAATCTGTCTATAATATAATAAAGGAAAGAATCGGCCTCAACATGTATGGGATAGGAAATTCACGAATGACGCATCATCACATCAGAACTTCTGGATTGATTAACTTAAAATTTTGCATATAGATTATAAATTGCCGAGGATGGAAAAGTCAAGATTAATTTTCTTACTTCTTCTTAGGCCAACCCAAGGTGTGATTTGGACCGTGCTGATGAGTGGTGCTTTTATATGGTGTCTCAAACGGTGCCTGCAGGATACCAGGCGCCCTCCTGTAGTATTTAGCCTTGCTTGGACATGCGGGGCTCTATCTGGGTTGACTCCACTTCCCTAACTGTTCGTGGGAGCCACATTAACAAACCAAACCCCAAGGCAAGTCCAGAAGTTGCCTTGCCTTCAAATATATCGGGATCTGCCCCATCAGGGCAGGCTCCTCAATCTGAAATGGGTGCTTCAGGAACACAGAAGGTTCCGTTGCACTCTTATGTAGAGGCTATCAACATTGAGAAGGCTTCTACTGATCACAACATGGATGACGTAAGCTTAATCACACCATCCCAACTGAAGAGGAAGGATGAGCTTCTTAGACCACTGCTCAAAGAAGGTCGGCCATTCAGGCAAAACTTCTTGGGAGATGTTAGGCTTTTGACCCTGCAAAGTTTCGGAGGGCAAAAAGAAAAACCCAAGAGACCAGAGATGGGTGAAACTCGAAGCACAAATGTGGGTCAAGAGGCTGAGTTGAGGGTGGCCAGTTGCCAGGCGCCCTAGAGGCAATTTGGCGACCCCTCCCTCAGCTGAAGGATCTACAAAAAAGTGAACTCACATAGGTCACGAGTTTGCGAGGGAAGAGACTAAACGTCACCACTGCTCAAGGAAGGGCGGCCATCCAGGCAGAAATTCTTGGTAGAGATGAGGCTTTTGACCCTGCAAAGTTTCGGGGGGGGGGGGCAAAAAAAAAACAAGAGACCAGAGTTGGGTGAAACTTTATTCTTTATTCATTTATACAATAAGTACATTATCAAGAAAAATAAGGTAACCTTGTGCTATTCCTCTCCCAAATTTAGATAACTACAGGCACAAATGGAGACCAGCTGGAAGGCCAAAAACTAGATGGTGGGACCGGGTCCGGAAAGATATGAGGAGGATGGGCCTAAAAGAGGAGGACGCGGGTGACCGAAACTTGTGGAAAGGCTTAGTTGATGAGGCTAAGTACCGACTGGGGTACGAGTCGCCACCGCAGTAAGTAAGTAAGTACAGGCACAAATGTGCCTAAAGGATGAATCAAGGTTGGCCAGGCACCCTAGAGGAAATTTGGCGACCCTTCCCTCAGCTGAAGGACCTACAAAGAAGGCCAGGAGTGGAACCCACGTAGGTCACGAGGACCAATCAGTCTTAAGAGACTACCAAGCATATCAAACTGGATTGCGAGAGACTAGGGGCAAGAAGAAGGTCTCTGTTTGGCTGCAAGCAACCAGGTGATGAATGGGATGTTAGTATAGGGAAAAACTCCTGGATCTTGTAAAGGGCACAGGTATTGGTTTGCCTAACTAGCGTACTTGGGAGCACATTAAGCTCCCGGTTGACGAGTGTGGTTCTTTGGATCCTTGAATCCGTACCTTCAAACATAACAAAACATACCGGTACCAAGGCCGGATCAAGATCTATTTTTCTACTTTCCCTGCCCTATTACCATAGGTAAGTATTGCTTTCCGAAAAAAATTAAGGTACGTTAAGGTCCCCTGAGTCAAAAAAGTGGTTTTTGGGTATTGTTCTGTACGCGTGTGTGTGTGTATGAGTGTATGTGCGTCTGTGTACACGATATCTCATCTCCCAATTGACGGAATGACTTGAAATTTGGAACTTAAGGTCCTTACACTATAAGGATCCGCCACGAACAATTTCGATCAAATGCAGTTCAAGATGGCGGCTAAAATGGAGAAAATGTCAAAAACAGGGTTTTTCGCGATTTTCTCGAAAACGGCTCCAACGATTTTGTTCAAATTTATACCCAAAATAGTCATTGATAAGCTCTATCAACTGCCACAAGTCCCATATCTGTGAAAATTTCAGGAGCTCCGCCCCATCTATGCAAAGTTTGATTTTAGATTTCCAATTATCAGGTCTCAGATATGATTCAAACGAAAAATTTCGAGTGGAAAAGATTGAGCATGGTAATCTCTACAATTAATGTCCAGTAACATTTTAACCTAAAATTGAAAATAAGCTTGAAATTTGAGAAAATGTGATTATCCAATTGGAAACTGTTGGCAATTGTTGTTTCCATTAAATCATTCACTATGAAGAGATAGCAGATCTCGTGTGTATCCAGCGTTATTGTCCTGTCACCAGCTGGTTCAGATCTTTGAATAGTAGACTTGAGATGCGCGTGAACACTAGCGTCAGGTGATCGATTTTCATAACGGCAAGGAAAGTTGTGTGAGTGCGCCACACCAGATTTTTATTAATTAGTATAGGCTACATTATTATATTAGAACAATAATTTTTGCACCAAAATACTCACCACTAATTTGAGGCATAGATGCGGTAGGTTGGCAACACTTATCTCGTCTGGTGTCGTTGCGTCCTTTTTAGCATATCTCAGGAGACGTATTGTATCTGTCGAAAAATAAGAAAATATACTGTAGAATATGCAATAGAATAGAATAGAATTCAATTAATCAAGAACATTTTTTTCTATCATTGAATAATATAATTTCTAAACGAATAGAATGAAATTGAATTATAGTACCCTTTTTTAGTAGGCCTGAATTCATACATTTTAAAGAATGAAATTGATTATTCTAAACAAGAAATAACTGTTATAATATTAAAGGCCGGGACACACATAACCGCACCGTGCCCGCGCCGACGTACGGCCGAGTGAGGAAACAAAGGCTTTTAAAAGTTTAGGGACACATACTACCGCACCGCGCCAGCACCTTCACCTAGTTCAGTTTACTTTTTGCTGGTGAAGGTGCGGTCTAGTGTAACATGGAGAGTGAAAAGCTTATTGAAGAGATACAGAATTTTCCGGTTTTGTACGATCAAAGTGATGAGAAATATCGCAATGCCGAATATAAGACGTATTGTTTGTCATACGAAAATATTCGTAGAACTTCATTTCATCATCCATGAGACGAGGAAACAGGGTATTAAATTCTCCCTCTATGAGTCTTGTTTTCCAGGCACTATCCACCCAAGTTCTCTTCCTTCGCCCAATTAATGTTTCCTCTCTTTCTTCTCCTAACCTAGCTCCGCAGTGCAGGCTGGATGCTTGTCTGACTCGGACTAGGCGCTGAGACAGCGAATAATACCAGCGTTGGTGGAATGCGAGCGGCCGCAGTAACATCTTCCACCCATCAATAGTCGGCGTAGTTCCGCCTAGCGGACAGACGAAAGATCAATCCAGTCGGTTATTTGATCCCTCCAGCCAGGCTCAGCCAAGCAGCCGAGACAATAGAACAATGGAGTGGCGGTCCTATTCGCGTTCATCAGCAGTTTTCTTTCTCACGATTATTTTGATTTGTGTGTTACCTATGATCAATAATAACTCCAGTCACCAGTAAAAAGTTTCCAGAAACGTGGTTTACTACCATATTAATGACTTTTCATTATGATTTTTAATTATTTAAAAACATTAACATTCTGAGCCTTCAGGCTAAACTTGGGGTCGCTGAGAACGAATCTGCAATCAGAATTTCTCTATCACGAAAAATAACGAAAAAATCCCAGCTGTTGATCTTCCGGCAACCGTTAACAGTCATCCTGCAATGCGGCCAAAACACTTCCAAGCCAGACACCCATCTCAAATGACAACAACGCCAAGCTGTGAGAAACCATCCTGCACTGCGGCGCTAGGTTTAGAGTCAAGGTAATCATTGCCTTGTAATCAGAAGAGTGTTTTTATTATTTAGGAAATGATTAAGTGTAGGCTATCTAATTCAAATTTGTATTTCATACAAGTGGATTCTAAAACTAACTGTTGATATAAACTGTTAATTTGACATTCAAAATTTGCTCGTTTATCTGAGTATTGAAGAGCGTAAAATGTATTTTGAAAAGTGAAAGTGACATAACCTACATTTTGATTTGGACAGTATAGTATAAATTGGAAATGGGACAGTTTTGGGCATGAGCCTGTTGTGCCTTTCCTCATGTTAAGATTTGTACACGATGTGATAAATAAATGGATTAAATTGCCAAATCACTGTTCCGAAATTTTGAAAACATGATTGAGATCACACTCAGAGATCAGAACATAGAGCACAATGTCAAAATCTCATAAAATTCGAGAATCTAACACAATTTGAATAGTTTTCTGATCAGATTCAGAGATCAGAACACAGTAGCACTACAGAACTGAGACACTGCTGCCGCTCGGCTGTCGCAAGGATATGTGTGTTCTCCTACCACAATCACCGTGTCGCCGTGTCTTAGCTCGGCCGTACGTCGGCGCGGGCTCGGTGCGGTTGTGTGTGTCCCGGCCTTAAATCAGATACACCTGTATCAGTAATCCTCTATAGAAGGCAGTGAATCGACAGCACTGTTATCCACTGCCATTATAACGTGGACTTCATTACAAAAAAAGATGAACCGTGACATGCATTGGAAGACAGCACTCTCAAGCTTGAAGCTACTTTTCTCGCTCTACCAATTTTTTACCCTTTGCAAGTTTGTGTTCATGGCAACATTGTTCTCATATCTTTCTCGACAAGAATCGGTAACACTGTTCTTTCTTTCTCCACTGCCATTATAAAGTAGGAGGTCTACGTTATAATTGCAGTGGCGAAAGAAAAGAAATACCTTACAGAAAAAAAGGAAAGAAATACCGTAGTCGGTCTAAGTTATAATTGCAGTGGAGAAAGAAAAGAAATACCTTACAGAAAGAATGGAAAGAAATACCGTAGACGGTCCAAGTTATAATGGCAGTAGAGAAAAAAAGGAGAGCAGTGTTGAGGATTCTCATAGGTCTACAAAATGTAGACCCCATTACGTTGGCAACCATTCTTCACATTAGTCCTGAGTGACTCAAGAGACTGAAAATCATGAAAACACTGGAATGTTGTCAAATATATCAATTATTGTAAAATAACAGCTTTTTTCAAGCTGACAAAGGTCAAAGACCTGCATATTTTTGTGAATTCATGTGTGTGTATGTGTGTGTCTATGTGTTTGCCATATGCTAATAATAATAAATGTAAAATAACAAACATGTTTCAACACCAATGGTGTCATCTTCAGTGTGAAAAATTGAATAACAAACATGTTTGTTATTTTACAATAAATAAGTGATATTTTTGACAACATCCCAGTATTTTCATTATGGATAGATATCACAACATCTCACCAGCAACATAATAACCAGACTGAGAATCCTCGAATCTATTTGCAAAGCGTTGATGATTATTTTATCCAATATAGATGGGATCCAGCACATGAAAGTTTGTTCTATGTACAGTCCTCATATTGTGGACAAATTTCAGTTCAAATTTTATTTCTGTAGTTTATTTTTCAGCTTTCAGCTTTTTATAAATACAGTCACATGATAAACGTGAAGGGTTAGTGCTGAGAGTATTCTATACTAGTAGTTCTGTAAACAGTAGACCTCACACAGTATTCTCATCCACAAGTACCTGATTGAAACTATAGACCTTATGGAAATACAGCAATGGACTGGCTTCTCCACACATCTGTGTAATCACTTGTCAGCTGATTTATGATGAATAATTCTATAGTCTGATTTTTACTCTAATATTGGCGTATGAAGGAGGCTCCTTTTTCCTTTTATATTATCCTTGAAATGCAAAATTTCCAAAAACCTTGTATATACGTCGACGCGCAATTAAAAAATGAACATACCTGTCAAATTCCATAAAAATCTATTACCGCGTTTCGCCGTAAATGCGCAACATATAAACATTTAAACATTATGAGAAATGCCAAACCGTCGACTTGAATCTTAGACCTCATTTCGCTCGGTCAATAATATATCTATATGATATTGTTAAATATCATATGATAAATAAATATGATATGGTTAAATTTTAATTGTGATTAATTCCACGAGAACCAATTAGAGAAGGCTTATTCGAATGTAAGGCTTCTCTGATTGGTCCTCGAGAAATTAATCACGATTAAAATTTAACCGGCTTCTGTGCTACAGGCTCAAAATACCATATACCATCAGAACTGGTGAGGCTAGTCAAAGCCACTATGGAAAATTCTATCTGTCAAGTTGGTGCCGGTTGCACAAAAGCCGGCTAAATCTTAACCGTGATTAATTCCACGAGAACTAATCAGAGAAGCCGTCTTTTCTTAAAGGCCTTCTCTAATTGGTTCTTGTGAAATTAATCACGGTTAAAATTTTAACTGCTTGAGAAAGGCCTTAGAGCTTACAGCTTTGGGCCTTAGAGCGTCAGGAGAGCTCACACACTGTTTCGGGGTGGCTCGTGGCTTGAAGCAGGGAGATGGATTGGCACCAATGCTCTTCAATTTGGCCCTAGAGCACGCTATTAGGAGGACTTCAGTGGATAGACGTGGCACATTGATGATAATTTCATTTTTTTTTCATCCCACTGACCACCTATGAAAGGGGTATAAGGATTTGTCGATTATAATCCAAGTCGTCAATGATTTCATTCCATAATGCAATAGTTATTTGTGCAACTAGTGCGCAAAGTGTCAGTTTGCTGCACCGAAAGAAACGTTTACGCCCGAGCCGTAGGCGAGGGCGGAATGGTTTCTTGAGTGCAGCAGAGGAACTTTGCGCACGTATTTCACATTAAGTTTTTCCTACAGTTACCATTGAATATGAAAAGTGGGTAATTATGGGTAAAATTGCCTGAAATCCATCAAATGTTTTTCTGTGTAATTTTATTATTGATAAAAACCTTAATCCTAAAATCCTAAAGTCCTCGTTGTCCTTGGTTATAATATATAATGAATAATAATTAGCGCGTTGTGCTTGGTTGCACCTCTGCTCACTATAGCAGCCACAGCAGTCACTGTTACCAACTTCATTTTGATTTTGCTGCACTGTTGCTCCATATAACCTACTAAGTATTTTGCGTTGCCATGTTGCAAATCTGGAGTGCAGAAAAATTTTTCCCGCACTAGAGCGGAAAAGTGATTCTTTGCGTTCTGTAATCAGTGCAGCAATGGCCACTTTTCAACGTAACTGTAGGAAAAAAGAATTCCTCACTGGAATAAGGGCAAACCTGCAACAACTCCTCCAACAAGTCCAAGTCCACACAAACGTCCGGATCCTGTTGGCGGGGGGTCACTAGACTATAATACTAGCTGAGGATCATCCTAACACACTGATGGATCTGCGAGTGCTAATCATTGAGGTATGTAACGAGATAACCGAGGATATGTGTCGCCGAGTCACCAATAACATAGGCATTCGTGTTGAAGCAGTTATCAGACAAGAAGGTGGCCACATTGGACATGTAATGGCCACAAACTAATCTCCAGGTCCAGGCCTACAGTAGACAAGTTATATCTCATTTTTCTGAATTGCCTTCACAATAAACTTTCTATGACAAAACTAAATGTTGGATCATATCGTGCGCCACTCTGTATTTTGGAAGTTGTGTACCAATTGTAATGAGAAGCAAAAAAAAAAAAAATCAAAAATGAATCCTTACCGCCAATCGTACATTTTTCTCTTTACTAAACATATCCAAGAATATAAATGTACACCAGATATGTAAAATAAAACTCTATAATAATATAATAAGAACGGTGGTTTGCTACGGTAGTGAAGCTAGACTATCATATCAGGATGTGTTTGAGAGAAAATACCTGGAAAGAATTTATTGACCGGTTTGCGAGGATGGACAATGGCGCATACGTTCAAATGCTAAATTGAAAGAGCCTTATGCAAAGCCCCAACGCAACTATCTGCCCACATAAAATTGAAGCGCCTCCGTTGGACAGGGCATGTATAAAGAATGCCTGAAGCACGAGTGCCAAGGAGAGTGTTTGTTGGTCAGCCCGGAGGAAGACGACCTGTTGGGAGACCAAGAGAGCGATGGGAGGATAAAGTGCAGAAGGATGCTAATGAAATGTTACTATTAAGGGGATGGAAGAGAGCGGCGTTAGATAGAGATGGATGGAGGCGTACTTTGGATGAGACCAGAGCCCGATTTGGGCTGAAGCGCCATTGAAGAGAGAGAGAGAGAGAGATTAATTGCCTTTATTAAGGGCGGAGTTAGGACTCCAGGTCCTCTCTGCCACACAGTCCAGAGAGAGAGAGAGAGAGAGAGAGAGAGAGAGAGAGAGAGAGAGAGAGAGAGATTAGATTTCTTTATTTATGTGTGTGTGAGAGAGAGAGAGAGATTGATTGAGTACTTCATTTATGTAGATTACAATATATACTGGCTTATACACTTATATACAATAGCTTACAATACAGCAAAATTATATATGAATTTACATAATATAGACTAAGAAAATTTTTATTGAACTGTATATGATATGAAAAAAGCAATTTGTGATAACTATAGATAAAATTTCAAGAGAACCAAGGTTTATCTGAGATGAAGGCTTCTCAGATTGGCTCTGAGAAGAGAGAGACTGAGAGAGAGAGAGAGAGAGAGAGAGAGAGAGAGAGTGTGTGTGTGTGTGTAACTGGCACTTACACCCGGTTGCAAAAGTCTGTTAACTTTTAATCTCGATCAAAAATGCCATGAGAGACAATCTGAGAAGCCTTCTTCTCAGATAAACCTTGGTTCTCTTGGAATTTAATCGAGATTAAAATTTAACTGGCTTTTGTGCAAACAGGCCTTTGTCATTTAATGTAGTTAACTTCAGGAGATATTACTTACGTTCCATTCTCTGGTTCCTTCAAAAATATTTGTTGTAACCTGTAACAAAAAAAAAAAAGAAATATTTAATAAAATGTTGAAAAATATAAAATTATTATCACTGTAAAGTATGCTAGTATAGTGATTATTAATGATTGAAGTGGCTGTAGTCGAGTGGATTAGATGCTGGCTTTGTAGTCCGAAGGCCCGGGTTCGAATCCCAGCCCGGGCAAGATATTTTTCTCGGGCCACTCCCGTGTTTCGGATGGACACGTTAAGCCGTCGGCTCGGCTGCCTAAAAAGCAGTCGTTAGGTAATGTCAGAGACCCTGAAATTGATTAGTTGCGACCTGAAAACTCTGACACCAGACCTGAGCCAGCCAGGTGACACGATAAAAAAAATGATTGGGCAAGAAAGAAAAATCTTCTACTCTATACTGAAATACTGTGCATTTGTTGAAAAAAGTACATTGCTTTGATACTTTCTTTATTGATTCAATAAGTAGCCTATCATCAAAAATGATAAGGAGAAAAAATAAGGTAAAATTGTGCTATTTCTCTCCCAAATTCAGATAAGGTACACCATATTTATTTATTGATAAGTAATTGAAACGATTAGGTACCGTACTATAGAATAAAAGAATTAATTGTCTCTTTTCAGTATAGGGCAACTTGTAAATAGCCTATAAATAGAAATAAAAATCTCAGTACCCCTTTTTGAATTATTTTATCACAACATGTTTCAACATTGATGCCATTTTCAAGTAATATCAGTGTAATAGAATTAATTCTTTCTAATGTAAGAACTAGATATAAAATAGTTTCTTTCTTCTATCAGGCTACAATGCAAAAGAAATGCTTTGCACCTCTCCTATACCAAAAGCGCTATTAATAGACCATCTTTACTTCTGTAAAAAAGTCTACTATATTCTACTATGAAGGTAAGGTATATATAATAATAAGGTACATTTATTTATAGGCTACTCAGCTTCAACCATGTATTTCTTATATATTATCGTTAACCATATATATATATACTTATAATTATATGGTCGAAGCTACCGTACTACCGTCGGCAATGGCACGGTAGCCATTCATCTCGATTAATAATAATACTCACAATATGCAGGTTTGAAATTCTGATAAAGTTTAATCTAAACGAGCAGCCAATTACTTTTATTAACTTTTGTGTAAATGTAAATGTTGGTAAAAAAGCACCTCTAACATAACCTAAAAACGTCATGCATTAGATACCGTACCTAATGTCAAACATGAAAAATATAAAGATGTTTATGAAGATTCTTAATAAGTGCTATAATTAGGATTTTAGATATTTATTTGACAAGAACATATAGATTTGTAATTGAAAATAATGTTTGTCTATCAAAATGAATTATATTAAGTTAGTTCTATGTTTGAATAGCCCCGCTATTTTCTTCTAGAGCGCTACTCACCCACTTGTTGAAGAACAACTTAAAAAGTTATGAAACAGGAAATGATCGTTCAAATAGCATACACTATTGGATAATTAATGTTTTTTATATATATTTTTTAATGTTATCAGTTAAAAGTCACTGAAAATCACTTGGGATGGATGTCTCTGCGCTTTACAACATTGTCAAACAGCACTGTCGCAGTGCGCAATCGCGGAGAAAAACTTTTTGATTGCTAACTGTCGCAACTTACGGCTCGTTCAGCGCTCCAGGTGTATGTTTTGTCAACTATAGTAAGGCCCACGTTATAAGGGCAGTTAAGAAAGATAGCAGAACACCGTTGCCGATCCTCTGTCTGGTCAATGCCTTCTATGGACGGTAGCTGATACAGGTTTATTGATGTAATTTTAGCGGTTCATTCTCGTTAAAAATAATCAATTATATTTTATTAAGCAAGAAATCATATTTTCATAACTAAGATGAAATATTTTGTTAATTAATTATTAAATCTACATTGTTTGAGGACGATATGGCAACAGAGCAGAGCAAGAAAGATATAGCGCTTTGTTAAATAATAGACAAGGATAGCAATACCATTGCAAATCAAACACTGCTATTATAACATAAACCTACTGTACAATGACAACTTTTTCTATTGGAAATTCTAAAATAATTATTCAAAAATTATAGATCCAAATTATAATTCCAAATATCATTGAAATAGATTGTCATCCCATACCTAAAACCTAACCCTGATATTTTTCTTCAACCCTAACCTGCATCTCATCATCTGATATTACTTATCAATTTATTTATTTAGAAGCTATGATATGCTAATCTTGGACATCTCCTTACTGATCTATGATAATTCCCTTGCTAATCCGCTTGAAGCTGACAACAGAGTTTAATATCCAGCATCATAATACAAATACTGCTTGTCAATGATCACATTTTAATACTTAAGTAGAGATTCAAGATTTCTTTATTGCAGAAAACATTTATACAAATGCATAGCATCGTCATAGATTAAACACGGTAAATAAAAAGTATTCACATTCAAAGAAATAAAAATACAAACACAAGCATACAAACAGCAAACAAAATACCCTCAAATTAGAAACTCCTCTTTTCTTTGAATCTTACCTACGACATCCTCACTTAATCCTTGGTGCTACAGCCCATTCAGAGCCTTGACCTCCTTCAAAATGCTTCTCCATTCTTCTCTGTCAGCAGCTTTTCTTCTGCATCCCCTGATACCCGCCTTCCGAAGTCTTGTTTCACATTCTCCAACCAGCGTGGATACGTCCTCAAAGCTTCCTTCCCCCCTGGGAGAAGAGTTTTCAACACTGTTGACACTTCTCAAAAGATAGTATTGAAAAAGGACTCTCCACAAATTTGAGTAGAAGCTAAAAAAGCTTTGAATCATAAAAACCAGACTGCCATATGTCGTAATTCAATAAGTGATATAATTATATGATTCTCATGAACTCATATTTGAGATGATTGTCAGGCAAGACTAAATGGGCTTCAAAAAATCAGCTAAATATAGGCTGATAAAAATATTCATCATTCTCAAAATTTCCTGTTTAAGAGTTAGTTTTCCCTTTTTTCAAAGATACAATTGTGAGGTATCACTAACTGAATGAAGGAATTCAAGTAGGTAAGCTAATGTAGACTACAGAAGAATAACTTGTGCAATAGAATAACTCATATAACAAAATAACCATATTGCTCAACAATTTAAACAGGATATACTCGAAATAGATGTCGAATAAGCAAAAATCTTGGATAAAAATCAAACACCTATTGAGAGAGACTCATTTGGTATTGGTACGGTGCTGCTTGTATTCTCTATTCCCTACTGAGGTAATTTGATTTAATAAAGAGAGGTCTAAATTTATCTGTTACTGAAATAAAGCAGGAATAAAAATTAGTTTCCTAGAGTCTACCATAATCCAATAATCATCACGTGTACATGTGTTTTGATGACAGTTCTTTCAACTAGATGCTACAGTGATTTATTATTTTCAATCTTTTATATAAATTTATTTTATCATAATTTATTGTCGATATAGTAACTTACAATATCGGGGACCGAGCTTCGCTCTGGAGTACAAAAGCATAAAAAATTTATTACGTATGAAGAGATTTTAACATTCATACAGAAATGTTGTATCTAATCACAGTAAATTGATATTAATTCCCAGAGGAATGCAAAAAATTCCCTTACAAAGGCCCAGTTGCACAAAAGCCGGTTAAATTTAAATCCTGATTAACTTCACATGAACCAAATCAGAGAAGACCATTTCAAAAATATGGATCTACTGGAATTAATCAGGATTGAAAATAGCCCGGCTTTTTTCAAACGGCACTAAGTACCTGATTGAATGATTACAAAAGGCCAACAGCTGAGTCATTATTTTGACACAGTCCCACACACATGAGCTCGCTCACTCACTTCCATCACCAACAGACGACGAAATAATAATTATTATCATCTGTTTTTCCAAGGATGAATAATAATTATCCTTCTAATGTCCTTCAGCGAGTTTTTCCAGGGATGAGACCTAGTGCAATCGAATCTTTATATTATAAACCTTCTATGTTCTGAATTTCGTGAGAATCGTTAGAGCCGTTTTCGAGATTTGGTGAAATATACAAACATATAAACATCCAAACATGTAAACATCTAAACTTATAAACAGAAGTTGCTCGTTTAATAGTATAGGATATGTATTGCTATTCATGATAAATATATAAAAATTTAATATGAAATATGGCCTACCAACCCAGTTCATGTCAGATGCATCTAGAAAAATATTAAAGTCAAAGCTCGAATTTTCAGCTTTCTCAAAGTGTTCCCAATAAATCATTCTGAACCTATGTAATGTTTCAGGTTCTCTTCTCAAAAAGTCTCCATATTAAAGTGGAATAAAAACGATATTGTCAGTTCCACATAATTTATTCGAGCCAAACTTAAGTTTCAATACACTAGGGCGTCATCTTTAGTGGTCTTTTTTCATCTTAAGATGATACCTCCTTAATGCATTGAAACTTAAGTTCGGCTCGAATAAATTATGTGCAACTGACAATAACGTTTTTATTCCACTTTAATATGGAGAAATCCCACAATCTCTGTTCATAGTGTAAATTTTATTCAATTAATGTTTGAAAAACGTAAAATACTGTATTTAGAGCTTAGTGTACATCCACAATCTCTGTTCCTAGTGTATCTATTATATTTCAACTTAATTAAATGAATATTTTGTAGATCAATAATCATTATATACGTTGTTTCAAACAAAAGCTTTGATAATATCTTTAGTGTATTTTTTCATAAAAATGTACTCTAGTTTTTTGGGGTGTGCATTGTACGCGAGCAAATACAGTAGACTACTTACAATAGACAATGTATTTTTTGAATTTATTGACTTACAAACTAACTAGAACTGAATTCACAATAGTTGAATTGAAGAAATTTAATAACAGACAAGAATTTATATGAATTTTCAACTGTGACTTATGCTAAAATATATATTTAAATACAATTTTTGAAAAATATATATTCATTTGGATTCAATAGGATAAGCATAATAGCCGATCAATTTCATTCTTGAAATTATTATTCAACAGTAGATAAATTAGGAAAAAACAATAATATTGTGATGAAGTTCACCCAGCATAGCTAGACTATTGTATGGAATAAGAAATCTAATAACAGACAAGAATTTATATGAATTTTCAACTGTCACTTCTGCAAAAATATATTATCAATATAATTTTTAAAATTTAGGTATAATTATTTCAATTGAATATGGTAATCATAATACACATTTAATCATGGATACTCATTTATTTATGCTCAATAGACCAGCCAGGGCTCAGCTTTAAGTGGGTGATTAATTTACAATAAATTCCCAAACTTACAAACTAAAAACTAAACTATGAGTTTACAACAATTGGCCTCCCAACACCCCTACAGCCAACCCTAACCACCTCAAATTACCGTATTTGCTAGTGTATGACACGCACCTATTTAAAAAAAATTACTTTTTACTTCTCAAAAAATACAAAGCGAAATTCGTTGGTTCGCGTCATACGTGTGATTTTCCAAAATGAGACAGAATGCCGGTATGAAGAGTTTGACAAAAATGTTCACGATGATCAGTCAACGATAATCAACAAGTCAGCTTTTCCTAATGTGTTTGTTAAATGTATACCAAGTTCAAAATACAGTATTTTACGTATTTCAAACATTAATTGAATAAAATTTACACTAGGAACAGAGATATTGTGGAATTTCTCCATATTAGAGTAGAATAAAAACGATATTGTCAGTTGCACATAATTTATTTGAGCCAAGCTTGAGTTTTAATGCACTAAGGAGGAGGCATCATCTTAAGATGAAAAAGGCCATTGATGATGCCTTAATGCATTGAAACTTAAGTTTGGCTCGAATAAATTATGTGGAACTAACAGTATCTATTATATTTCAACTTAATTAAATGAAAATTTTGTAGATCAATAATCATTATATACGTTGTTTCAAATAGAAGCTTTGATAATATCTTTAGTGTATTTTTTCTTAAAAATGTACTCTAGTTTTTTGGGTGCACATCGTACGCGAGCAAATACAGTAGACTACTTACAATAGATGATTGTATTTTTTCTATTTTTTGGGATGCGCATCATACGCGAGCAAATACAGTAGACTACTTATAATAGACAATTGCATTTTGTAATTTATTCACTTACAAACTAACTAGAGCTAAATTCACAAAAGTTGGATTGGAAAAATTTAATAACAGACAAGAATTTATATGAATTTTCAACTGTGACTTCTACTAAAATATATATTTAAATACAATTTTTAAAATATATATTTATTTAGATTGAATAGGATAATCATTATAATATCTAATCAATTTCATTCTTGAAATTATTATTCATCAGTAGACAAATGAAAAGAAAAAACAATAATATTGAGGTAAAGTTCACCCAGCATAAGCTGAGCTATGGCTAGACTAATGTATGGAATAAGTAATAATGTTTTTCAATTCATAAGGGAGTGATTAATAAAAAAGGATTGATGTAATAAGTGAATCCCAGCACACACACATTGATTTTTGTTCGTACGATATTTTGTTGTCCTTTTGAATTCTATCAGATTAAACGGAACTTGACACACATCATCTGTTTGAAATCATCTGTTTAATCTAATAGAATTTATAAGGACGGAAAAATACTGTACGAGCAAAAAATGATGTGTGCTTGCGGGGCTTAAGGTTTTTGGCTTGACAATTAAAATAAATATTATGGTTTATAATTTTGATAATATAGCTGGGCTATGGCTTAGAAAAATATAAGGAATTTGGAATTAATACTCTTTTCATTGAACTATCAACTAATTAAATATAAGTATTATTATAGAACTAGTAAAGCTTTGGATTGTCGATTTAAAACAAAAATTGTATCCATATTTTTAAAATGAATTATAGAATAATCAAAATCAGAGGGATTATTGAGGTTGGCAAGAAAATATAATTGATATAGATACTGCTCTATTGAGTATTCTCAATAAGACAGCCAGAGCTCAGCTTGTAGCTGATGAAAAATTACAGTAAATTATCTTACAAACTAAAACCTAAACTAAGCTTACAATAGTTGGCATCTTCAACTCCCATTATAGGCAACCCTAACTACATGAAATCACTTACAATAGGTAAAAGTCTTATTAAAAAAAAATTACTTCCAAACTAAAAAAAAGAAAGTTGAAAATAGTTGGATTGGAAGAAAATTGATAACAGGCAACAATTCAGATAAATTTTCAACTGAGGTTTCTGTGAAAATATTTTTTTGGTGAAAGTTACTGGACTTGGGAGTTGAGCCTATGGAAAAGTTTTAAAAATTGTAAAATTATTTGAAACATAAATCGAACAAAAAGATAAGTTTACTAGACTTGACAGTCCTGGACCTTTTCATTAATATGTTGAAAGAGTTGAAAACATGGAATTTGGAATTACAATAATAGATATTAAATTTGGGTTTTGAGTTTTGTGAACTCAATTACAAATAACATTATATGTGGTACTTAAAACAAATGATAATTAATTTGAAAAGAGAAATATGATGATATATGGAAGTTAAAGTGTATCAACTAGCCTTGGGGTTCCAAGCCTTCACAAATGTAGGGACATTTAAATATAAATGGAAGAGATAAAACTTGAACAATAATTTAAATGAGAATTGAATGGAACAATAAAACTTGAATAATAATTTAAATGAGAATGGAATGGAACAATAAAAATTGTCGTTCTTAATATTTTTATACAAATGTTGATAAATATGATGAATTTTAATATATATGAAAAATTACTGAAGGTAAAAAACTAAAATAGCTGTTTTATAAAGAACATTCAAAGGCTTATTACAACCTTTATCCAGCTATTAATTACAAGTTGGCTGGAGGTCTATAGACTATAGGTCTATAGAATTGTGTTGTCAACCCTTTTTACTGGAAATAAACCTATAGTTCTACTTGAAGAAAGTTATCTGTCAGAACTAAGAGGAAAGAGTTTAATGCAAGAATAACATGCTGTAAACTGGAAAAATGTCATTAGGGGAATGGTTCAAATCTTTGAATGATGTAACTTCAAACAAATTTATGAGAGAGATAGAACATGCTGTTGTCTAGAGAAATGTGATAATATTTCAAATAATTAACAAATGGGGTAATAATTGGCGCTACATAGAAATTGTATTTTGATTCTTATAATTTTGTTATGAAGTATTCATGCTTTTTCTAATCATGACTTATCAAAGAAATGGATTAATTGAAGTGGGAAAATAGATGATACTTTAAAATTCTTGTTCAATGAAAATTGAAAGAGACCCGAGATTAGGAGCTCAGTACTAACACTTGTAGTGGGTCAATGTGAACATCTACATCTTCCTAAGTTAGCACCTTTTTTCTCTATTACCTTGTTAGCCACAGTTAATATCAGTATTTGATGTATGTTAAGTTGCATGACAAACCATCTTCTATAAAAATTATAAGAGACTCAAAATGAATGGTTTAGTATTAACAGCTGTAGTGGGTAAATGTGAAGTTCTAAATCTTCCTAAGTTGACACACTTTTCCTCCATTACCTTGTTTGCCACAGTTAATATCAATAGTTAATGTATGTCACCCTTCCGGCAGTAGCGCTGTTGTCAAAAGTACAACAGTGTCAGTTTTTTTACTGCACAAAACTATTGGATAGGGTGGTGTCAGTGAATGAGTCACCTATGCATTCCAAAACTTTCTCCCCATCACTCCACTGAGTTACAGTATCAACCGAGCAATGGTTCAGTCTTTAGGTGCCATTTAGTCGTGACAGTGCATAAGTCGCACTGTGCATAAGATAGGGAAAGACTGTGTACGGGGACTGTAAACGAACCAATAACACAGATTGAATGAAAAAGAGTAAGAAATTGTCAAAAACCGCAGATTTATTGATACTTGGAAAGACCGGTTCCGGTTATTAAACCATTGTCGATCTCTGATAAACTGTGTTTATCTGAGTTTATCAGAGATTGACAATGGTGTAATAACCGAAACCGGTCTTTCTAAGTATCAATAAATCTGTGTTTTTTGACAATTTCTTAGTCTTTTTTATTCAATATGAATAATAACCACAATATCAACTTCTCAACTACACAAAAAGTGATAATAACACAGAATTGATGGGTTTGCTTGATGTACCTTATTGGGCTATGAAATGGTAGGCTAATCATCCAAATGTTTATAGGCGTAAAATAATCCAAGAAGATGGAATAAGTAATTATACAATTAATTAATATGTTTTGACAGTAAACAGAGTACATAACACTTGGAAAATTGGATGTTGTACAAAATACAACACGCGACTGCTCGTGTGATTGAGTAGGGCGCGACTACTGGGAGGTTAAATTGTATGATAGACCCTCCTATGAAAATTAGAACATACCCAAAATTAGTAGTTTATTAGGTCTACTAACAATTGTAGTGGGTTAATGTGAACATCTACATCTTTCTAAGTTAGCACCATTTTTCTCTGAATTAACTTGTGAGCCACAGTTAATATCTATAGTTAATGTATGTTAAATTGTATGATGAACCCTCACTATCCCACTTATTATTATTTTTGACCAAGCGAAGTGAGGTCTAAGATTCAAGTCGACGGTTTGGCATTTCTCTTAATGTTTAAATGTTTAAATGTGTAAATGTTTGAATGTTTTAATGTTTATATGTTGCGCATTTACGGCGGAACGCGGTAATAGATTTTTATGAAATTTAACAGGTATGTTCCTTTTTTAATTGCGCGTCGACGTATATGCAAGGTTTTTGGAAATTTTGCATTTCGAGGATGATATAAAAGGAAAAAGGAGCCTCCTTCATACGCCAATATTAGAGTAAAAATCAGACTATAGAATTATTCATCATAAATCAGCTGACAAGTGATTACACAGATGTGTGGAGAAGCCAGTCTATTGCTGTATTTCTATAAGGTCTATAGTTTCAATCAGGTACTTGTGACCTTCAATCAGGTACAGTAGACCTCACGCAGTATTCTCATCCACAAGTACCTGATTAAAACTATAGACCTTATGGAAATACAGCAATAAACTGGTTTCTCCACACATCTGTGTAATCACTTGTCAGCTGATTTATGATGAATAATTCTATAGTCTGATTTTTACTCTAATATTGGCGTATGAAGGAGGCTACTTTTTCCTTTTATATTATCCTTGAGATGCAAAATTTCCAAATACCTTGTATATACGTCGACGCGCAATTAAAAAAGGAACATACCTGTCAAATTTCATGAAAATCTATTACCGCGTTTCGCCGTAAATGCACAACATATAAACATTTAAACATTAAGAGAAATGCCAAACCATCGACTTGAATCTTAGACCTCACTTCGCTCGGTCAATTATTATTATTATTGTGACACCTCCCCAATCCCCGCCACTGACATTAAATCACTATTCACAAACTGGGATTCTAATTCAAAAAATTCTATTGTTCCGCGCTTTTGAATCCAAAATAGGTCTGGCAACACTTGAAAGCTATAGCCTAACTTCACTCTATAAGCTAGAAGATTCACTCACGAATCTGAGAGGAAACACTTTAAAGCTGCGTTTACACCGGAGTTGATAACATGAATTATTGATAAAAAGTTGTCAACTTGACTGAATCGACAAAAAATTCTCTTGAAAAAAGTTGATAACTCGTGTTCTCAACAGAAAATTCCTTGTTATTAACAAGATTTATGTTATCCATCCAGAGTCGGTAACTTTTGTTATTAACAGGTTACTATCTTCCACGCAACCCCCTCGCCCAGCATCCCTACCCTACAACCACAGCTGTTCTCTAATTACTACAGCTGCAGACAAAATACGTGACAAAGTTATTAACAAGATTTATGTTATCCATCCAGAGTCGGTAACTTTTGTTATTAACAGGTTACTATCTTCCACGCAACCCCCTCGCCCAGCATCCCTACCCTACAACTACAGCTGTTCCCTAATAACTACAGCTGCAGACAAAACACGTGACAAAGTTATTAACAAGATTTATGTTATCCATCCAGAGTCGGTAACTTTTGTTATTAACAGGTTACTATCTTCCACGCAACCCCCTCGCCCAGCATCACTACCCTACAACTACAGCTGTTCCCTAATAAATACAGCTGCAGACAAAACACGTGACAAAGTGTTGATAACAAAACTAGCAGCCAAAAGAAAATGTTATTAACTTATGTTGAAAACTTTTGTTTTAAACTCTGGTGTAAACGCATTATAATTTATTTACATTAGATCAGATGAAGATCATTATTTTAATGATCACACAGATGTTTCAATTAAAATTTGAAGACAATTTTTTGCTTTTTATTCTGGCTGTTATATCATATGAATAGTCTCGTTAAAGGAAATCATATGGAAGTCAATTATATTGATAACAAGATCTTGTTAATAACAAGGAATTTTCTGTTAGAAACATAAGTTATCAACTTTAGTCAAGAGAAATTTTTGACGATTCAGTCAAGTTAATAACTTTTTGTTATTATTACTAGTAGTTCTTTGAACAGTGGACCTCACGCAGTATTCTCATCCACAAGTACCTGATTAAAACTATAGACCTTATGGAAATACAGCAATAAACTGGCTTCTCCACACATCTGTGTAATCACTTGTCAGCTGATTTATGATGAATAATTCTATAGTCTGATTTTTACTCTAATATTGGCGTATGAAGGAGGCTCCTTTTTCCTTTTATATTATCCTTGAAATGCAAAATTTCCAAATACCTTGTATATACGTCGACGCGCAATTAAAAAAGGAACATACCTGTCAAATTTCATGAAAATCTATTACCGCGTTTCGCCGTAAATGCGCAACATATAAACATTTTAACATTAAGAGAAATGCCAAACCGTCGACTTGAATCTTAGACCTCACTTCGCTCGGTCAATTCTTATTATTATTGTGACATCTCCCCAATCCCCGCCACTAACATTAAATCACTATTCACAAACTGGGATTCTAATTCAAAAAATTCTATTGTTCCACGCTTTTGAATCCAAAATAGGTCTGGCAACACTTGAAAGCTATAACTTCACTCTATAAGCTAGAAGATTCACTCACGAATCTGAGAGGAAACACTTTAAAGCTGCGTTTACACCGGAGTTAATAACACAAGTTTTTAACATTTTTGTTATCAACTGATGTTAATTACAAAAGTTTATAACATCATGTTGACTTGCGTTCACACCGGAGTTGATAACATGAATTATTGATAAAAAGTTGTCAACTTGACTGAATCGACAAAAAATTCTCTTGAAAAAAGTTGATAACTCGTGTTCTCAACAGAAAATTCCTTGTTATTAACAAGATTTATGTTATCCATCGAGAGTCGGTAACTTTTGTTAATAACAGGTTACTATCTTCCACGCAACCCCCTCGCCCAGCATCACTACCCTACAACTACAGCTGTTCCCTAATAAATACAGCTGCAGACAAAACACGTGACAAAGTTATTAACAAGATTTATGTTATCCATCCAGAGTCGGTAACTTTTGTTATTAACAGGTTACTATCTTCCACGCAACCCCCTCGCCCAGCATCCCTACCCTACAACCACAGCTGTTCTCTAATTACTACAGCTGCAGACAAAACACGTGACAAAGTGTTGATAACAAAACTAGCAGCCAAAAGAAAATGTTATTCACTTATGTTGAAAACTTTTGTTTTAAACTCTGGTGTAAACGCATTATAATTTATTTACATTAGATCAGATGAAGATCATTATTTTAATGATCACACACATGTTTCAATTAAAATTTGAAGACAATTTTTTGCTTTTTATTCTGGCTGTTATATCATATGAATAGTCTCGTTAAAGGAAATCATATGGAAGTCAATTATATTGATAACAAGATCTTGTTAATAACAAGGAATTTTCTGTTAGAAACATAAGTTATCAACTTTAGTCAAGAGAAATTTTTGACGATTCAGTCAAGTTAATAACTTTTTGTTAATAACTCGTGTTATTAACTCCGGTGTACACGCAGCTTAAGCACTCAATTTGAGGATGAAGACTAATCAATTATAGTACAGGACAGATTGAAAGCGCACACCTCACTAATATGTCACTAGTTGAAAATTAAATTTGTATGGAGTTTTGGTGGTGGGGAGCTCTTTACAGGAAGATCTCACTTAGCCTGAATATATGCAGTGATATTTGAGCAGACGATGGACGATAGAGCTATTTTACTTCAGCCGGGACCGACGGTCGCGCGTGCACATCCTCTAACACGTCTATTCAGTTGAAACCGTCAATATGTCAACCCAAAAACACTGAATAACACAGTTTATTTAAACACTAATAACACTGTTTGGAAATATGTACTGTCATTCTTAGAATACTGCCACCTAAGTTGTTTGATAGAGCTGTTTTTCTTCAGCTGGGACCGACGGCCGCGCGTGCACATCCTCTAACACGTCTATTCAGTTGAAACCGTCAATATGTCAACCCAAAAACACTGAATAACACAGTTCATTTAAACACTAATAACACTGTTTGGAAATATGTACTGTCATTCTTAGAATACTGTCACCTAAGTTGTTTGATAGAGCTGTTTTTCTTCAGCCGGGACCGACGGCCGCTCGTGCACATCCTCTAACACGTCTATTCAGTTGAAACCGTCAATATGTCAACCCAAAAACACTGAATAACCCAGTTCATTTAAACACTAATAACACTGTTTGGAAATATGT